>NC_081770.1:5341045-5703545 GCF_963082965.1 Carassius carassius | reverse complement strand
CCAATGTAATCTCAGCATGTGATCATCTCAGCAGTCTAAATATATTTAAATTCAATATAAATATTTGTGGTAAGTTAATTTTGTTCTTTGAGTCTTTAAATCTTTATCTTATTTTATTTTTTAAATAGCTTTATAAGTGTCCAGACAGTGTCTGATGAGAAGGTTCTAGTGTTTTTTTATATTCTTACCAGGTTACATGAAAAACTATTAAAAAAAAAAAAAAAAAAAAAAAAAATTGTGCACACACTCATGCACACACAACTGTAAATCATGTAAATGAAGCCCCTAAACTTGTCTCTACATGTTTGGTGTTGAATGGGTGGAATGTGAAAACACTTTGTAAGTTCATGACTTTGGATTTAAACTTCAGCCATTGTCACAAATGTGACCCTGGTCTAAAGTTGCTGGGGTATATTTGTAGCAAAAAAAAAAAAAAACATTGTATTGTTCAAAATTATTGATTTTTCTTTTATGCCAAGAATCATTAAGATATTAAGTAAAGATCATGTTCCATTAAGATATTTTGTACATTTTCTACCTTAAATATATCAAAACTTCATTCTTGATTAGTAAAATGCATTGCTAAGAATTCATTTGGACAATTTGAAGGCGTTTTGAGCTCTGGAACTAATTTCTGCCGCATTCAGAGAAACCCCCTGGGCATAAAGACCGCCGGCACCAATTATTGGCCCGACACCAAAAAGTCCCTGAAGTGGCCTCACACAGACCTTTCTTGAATCTTGAATGAATAGACATGCTCTTCTGACTCAGTTTAGTAGTCGATTTCCTTTTCTGCTAAAGAAAATTACACTTTTTTGCAATTATACAACAAGAAACATTTTAATTAAGTTGTTGTTTGACCATTTCAAGAAGAGATTATCCTTTCTGCTGATCTCAAAACTGTAGTAAAAAACTGAAACAGTTTCTTCCACTTGTAATGGCTTAAAAAAGATTCTGGTGATAGCAACAGCTTTCTAAAAAAAAAAAAAAAAAAAAAAAAAAAGAAGAAAGAGTGTGTTTCACTTTATATTGCATGAAAAAGTCATTCATCAATGTATAAACGTCATAAATGCAATAGCCATGGCCTGAAATGAGCTCTACTGTTTGTCATTCAATGTAGTTAGTTTGCATTTCTATTCTACAGAAAGTGTCATTATTAAACTTCTAATTTGGTTTCTTTCATTTCATGAAGAACAGGCATCATGAAGGTCGCCTCTTTTAACATCCAGAGATTTGGGAAATCAAAACTCTCCGATCCGTTTGTGCTGAAAACACTGATCAAGGTAAGGCCTGGCCACACCTAAAGTCCAGAGTCATGAGAAATACACACGAAAACATCACATTCGACATCTTTAATGAGTGTGTTTCATGAGATTTACCTTGACGTCTGATAATCCCTCACGGTATGTTAAAAATTAGGCTAAATGGTTTGTTTTTACGTTGCTCCTTTTCTTTAGATCGTGTCACGCTATGACATCATTCTTATTCTCGAGGTGGTGGATGCTAGTGGAGATGCAGCGGATGATTTTCTCAAAGAGCTGAATAAGTGAGTCAAACAGGTTTTTTTTCTTAAAAATCCTGGTTATTATATGACAGTAGTAACCACGGCTGACTGCTCATCCACAGGTTCAACAAGACACACCGTTACACACTGGAGATAAGCACACGCCTGGGAAGAGAAAATTACAAAGAACAGTATTTGTTCCTCTACAGGTAACTGCCTAATTTTGAAGATGCATTCGACTTTTGGAATTGAAGCCATATTGAATTTTATAAAGGGTTCAGCAAACATAGAACATACCCATCAGGTTCCTGTTTGGTTATTTTTAGGAAACCAAGTAAGAATGTTCCCTGAAGATTCCTTTAGTAACCAGAAACGAACCTTTCTAGACCATTGCAGGGAGATGTTTTGGTGCAACATACTTAAAGAGAACCTATGGAGAACGTTCCCTGTTTGGAGATTAACCTTCCTAGAATGTTGTTGGGATGTTTCTAAGGGAACCTATAGAGAACATTACCCAATGATGCTATATTTACTTGTCGGTGGCACTAATTCTGAATTTAAAAACTTGCCCTGCCCATTCACTTTGACATCCTCTCTGTGTGTCGTTTTCATCGTCTAGACACAGCGACTATATAAAAATAAAACAGGCCGTTTAGTTCTAAAGATCAGCCAAAGGGTGATAAAAGGTCATAAAAACAAATGTATAAAACTGAGAGTTACAGTCCTTGTTTCTGATTGGTTGAGCCGCGTTCCAAGCTGTTGTAAATTACACTATAAACACACGCCTCGGTTTACTTCCGTGTGTTGCTTGGCAACCCTTTTTGTTGGAACCACTACTGTTTTCTGAGGACGTCCATTGTTTGGTGGAACAATACTGTTTTTATTTATATATTTACAATTTATTTGCTCTGGTTTATTCTGTGAAATCTTACTACGTTAATGGAATCATCATTTTATAAAAGCAATAACCCCAGTGAAGCCATGGAAAAAGTGGACCTTAGGGTGGAAATTAAAATGTAAATATTTAAAGACTATCAGTTTTATTTATTTATTTATTGTACTAATCTACACGGTCTGTTTTCAATATGAAGGGATGAGTTGGTGGATTTGGTGGATTCTTACCAATACGAAGACAATCAGCCTGGAGATGAAGATGCTTTCTCCAGAGAACCGTATATTCTGCGATTCAAATGTCATAATACAGGTGAAGTACCGCATATTACATGGGTGCAACAGTCTCGTGATTTTGCTGGCCGTGACTATGAGTTTAGTCTATAAGGAAATGTTAATTCCCAGTTCATGCAATTGACAGCTAAAAGCAAATTACACATACATTTCACTGGCTAATTTATCATTTAATCTCTGGGTTGGGCTGTGATAAACGCTGTGTGTGGAGATCAGTTATTGTAATCAATAATCTTGTTCATGTCTCAAGTGTTGGAAGATTTGGTGCTAATGCCCATCCACACCAAGCCTGACGATTCAGTGAAGGAGCTGGACGAACTTTACGACGTGTTTCAGGATGTCAAGAGGAAATGGAAGACCGATGTAAAACATTACGCACAACTACAAGACTTTTATGACATTCATCCATTAGTTGAGACAGGAATTGTTATTTGAAATACATGAGGATGAGTTCATAAAACTTTCATTATGTATAATGAGATACCATGCATTATTGCATTTATAAACAGCATATATTTTGTAATATAAGAATGGTTTAAAAACAAAAACATGTGCATATCCATACAGAACATCATGATTTTGGGGGACTTCAATGCAGACGGCAGTTACGTGTCTAATGAAGAAATGAAAACAATCCGCATCAGGACAGATGAGAACTTTCATTGGCTGATCTCAGATGACGAGGACACCACAACCAGCACCAAAAATGACAACACTTATGACCGGTAATTAATAACTCTATGACAAAAAGAATAATCAAATATGATTTGACATCATTCTCATTAATATGACGTGTTTATGCACAGGATTGTGGTGTATGGAGACGATATGTATGATGCTGTTGTTCCAAACTCTGCAAAACCATTCAACTTCCAGGAGGCCTACAATCTGACGTATGAGGAGGTAAATGAGAATCATTTTACATTTGAACTGATATTTAATTACACTTACCATAAAGACATGGGTTGTTACTGTACATTTAGTTTACAGAATGAGTTTAGTATTTTTCAAAAGACAGATTTAATGTCTTCACAGACTATTAAAGTGAGTGACCACTATCCAGTGGAGGTGCAACTGAAGAGAAAACGTAAGCATAAGACATATGAAGAGGAGGACAGTGATTGAAAACAGATGACGGAGAGAAACAATAAAACACGTTTTTTTTTGTTTATGTTAAATGGAAATGCTTAACTGAACATCATATGGACATGAAAACTATGACTCTGGAGATCTGTATGTAAAGACAGATAAGTTATTATGAACACTTCAGGTCATGCTTACATGTTGAAATGCTTGGATATTTTACAGTTGTTTTGTTTCACACTCAAAGACATAAAACATCTGAAATTGGACTCAGTCATTGCAAACTTTCTTTACAAGTGCAAAAAAAAATGTTTTAGGCTTGTTTTTAGTAAATTTCTAACTGTATCTAGTCATGGCAGTTCCTAATATGTGTTTTCCTCTCCTCTTTATACTTAATATACATT
This sequence comes from Carassius carassius, assembly GCF_963082965.1. Classification (NCBI taxonomy): domain Eukaryota; kingdom Metazoa; phylum Chordata; class Actinopteri; order Cypriniformes; family Cyprinidae; genus Carassius; species Carassius carassius. The sequence continues at coordinate 5,699,369 of NC_081770.1, read as the reverse complement.
GTTCTGTTATGAATGGGCTCTGCTCTCGCTCAACTATTGCGTGTACACATTCAAACTTAATCTTTGCATAACTTAAGACCATAAGAGCTTTTTTCCTAATTCAGGCGAGGAGTAAGCACCAAATGGAAGCAAGCTGATTATAGTCAGCATTCTCTAGTTATTTAATTTATTAATAGCCTACTTATTTTGAGTTTAGTGCTTAAATTCTAAATATTTATTTATGCACTTATTTTATTAAGTGCATTTGTGTTTTGGTATATATTTATGCAATAAAAGCGTATCAAACAGGTGCTTGTTGTCCCGTCTATTGCTATAGTTATCACACTGACAAATAAAAAACCTTGAACCTTTAATATACTGATCCACACAGAACATTATGACTTTGGGGTCCTTTATAATGCAGATGGCACACATGTCTAAGAAAGACAAGATAAACATCAGAATATGCCAGAGAAACTTGCATTGGTTGATCAACGATGAAGGATGGCATGGACAGAGGACACCCCAGCCAGCAACAATAATGCACATACTGATGAACAGTAAAGAACTACACTGCACATACTGAGAGTGAGCGACCACTATCCAGTACAAGTGGAACTGAAGAAAAAACTTTAAGCTTAAAGTTAACAATATGACATTAGCAGCAGCTCAATGTCTAATACTACAGAACAAAATCGTCAGATTTAAACTTTTTTTTTAAATCTGAACAAAGATGATATTGTGAGATGGAGCATTTGTGGACAAGAAAAGTGTGGCTGCAGAGATCAGAAGCTTGTAGAAACACTTCTGTGATTGTTTACATGAGACTGAAGTTTACTTAAAATGTTTGGATATTGTACATGGATATTGTAGACATTAAACAACTGAAAATGAAATGCACAGTCGTTACAAACTTTATTCCTTTACGAGAGAAATATAAACTAAAAAATAATTCATTTTAGTCACCACTTTGGACCCAAATCATGAGTCTGTGGTTTAAACGGCAAGCAGATATACACAGAAACACAATCATTTCTTCCCAGACTTCTTGATTCCTCCTCCAGCTACAGAAAGAAAACAAAAAATAATTGATTGTCGACAAAAGAAAAACTCAATACCATACAGAAAGATTTCTGGAGGCTTTATGTGTCTCTTACTCAAAGGTCCTTTCCCAGAAGCCTTGGCTTTCAAGTCATGTCAAGTCACCTTTATTTATATAGCGCATTAAACAAAATACATTGCGTCAAAGCAACTGTACAACATTCATTAGGAAAACAATGTGTCAATAATTCAAAAATGATAGTTAAAGGCAGTTCATAATTGAATTCAGTGATGTCATCTATGTTCAGTTAAATAGTGTCTGTGCATTTATTTGCAATCAAGTCAACGATATCGCTGTAGACGAAGTGTCCCCAACTAAGCAAGCCAGAGGCGACAGCGGCAAGGAACCGAAACTCCATCGGTGACAGAATGGAGAAAAAAACCTTGGGAGAAACCAGGCTCAGTTGGGGGGCCAGTTCTCCTCTGACCAGACGAAACCAGTAGTTCAATTCAAGGCTGCAGCAAAGTCAGATTGTGCAGAAGAATCATCTGTTTCCTGTGGTCTTATCCTGGTGCTCCTCTGAGACAAGGTCTTTACAGGGGATCTGTATCTGGGGCTCTAGTTGTCCTGGTCTCCACTGTCTTTCAGGGCAATAGAGATCCTTTCTAGGTGCTGATCCACCATCTGGTCTGGATACGTACTGGATCCGGGTGACTGCAGTGACCCTCTGATCTGGACACAGACTGGATCTGGTGGCTACGGTGACCTTGGAATAAGAGAGAAACAGACTAATATTAGCATAGATGCCATTCTTCTAATGATGTAGCAAGTACATAGGGTGTTATGGGAAGTGTTCCCGGTTCCGGTTTACCTAATTAATGCAGCCTAAAAATCCTTTAACGGATTTGGAAAGCATATTAGTATGTTATGTGTAAGCCAGGTTAAAGAGATGGGTCTTTAATCTAGATTTAAACTTCAAGAGTGTGTCTGCCTCCCGAACAATGTTAGGCAGGTTATTCCAGAGTTTAGGCCCCAAATAGGAAAAGGATCTGCCGCCCACAGTTGATTTTGATATTCTAGGTATTATCAAATTGCCTGAGTTTTGAGAACGTAGCGGACGTAGAGGATTATAATGTAAATGGAGCTCATTCAAATACTGAGGTGCTAAACCATTCAGGGCTTTATAAGTAATAAGCAATATTTTAAAATCTATACAATGTTTGATAGGGAGCCAGAGCAGTGTTGACAGGACCAGGCTAATATGGTCATACTTCCTGGTTCTAGTAAGAACTCTTGCTGCTGCATTTTGGACTAGCTGTAGTTTGTTTACTAAGCGTGCAGAACAACCACCCAATAAAGCATTACAATAATCTAACCTTGAGGTCATAAATGCATGGATTAGCATTTGACATTGAGAGCATAGGCCGTAATTTAGATATATTTTTGAGATGGAAAAATGCAGTTTTACAAATGCTACAAACGTGGCTTTCTAAAGAAAGATTGCGATCAAATAGCACACCTAGGTTCCTAACTGATGACGAAGAATTGACAGAGTAACCATCAGGTCTTAGACAGTGTTCTAGGTTATTACAAGCAGAGTTTTTAGGTCCTATAATTAACATTAACTGTTTTAAAAGAAATTACTCGTCATCCAGTTTTTTATATCGACTATGTATATATTATTTTATATCCACTATGCATTCCATTAGTTTTTCAATTGGGTGTGTTTCACCGAGCTGCGAAGAAATATAGAGCTGAGTATCATCAGCATAACAGTGAAAGCTAACACCATGTTTCCTGATGATATCTCCCAAGGGTAACATATAAAGCGTGAAGAGTAGCGGCCCTAGTACTGAGCCTTGAGGTACTCCATACTGTACTTGTGATCGATATGATACATCTTCATTCACTGCTACGAACTGATTGCGGTCATGTAAGTATGATTTAAACCAAGCTAATGCACTTCCATTAATGCCAACAAAGTGTTCAAGTCTACGCAAAAGAATGTTGTGGTCAATTGTGTCAAACGCAGCACTAAGATCCAATAAAAATAATAGAGAGATACACCCACGATCAGATGATAAGAGCAGATCATTTGTAACTCTAAGGAGAGCAGTCTCAGTACTATGATACGGTCTAAATCCTGACTGGAAATCCTCACATATACCATTTTTCTCTAAGAAGGAATATAATTGTGTGGATACCACCTTTTCTAGTATCTTGGACAGAAAAGGGAGTTTCGAGATTGGTCTATAATTAACTAGTTCTTTGGGGTCAAGTTGTGTTTTTTTTATGAGAGGCTTATTAAAAGCCAGTTTGAAGGTTATGGGGACATATCCTAATGACAATGAGGAATTTATAATAGTCAGAAGAGGATCTATGACTTCTGGAAACACCTCTTTTAGCAGCTTAGATGGTATAGGGTCTAACATACAAGTTGTTGGTTTAGATGATTTAACAGGTTTATACAATTCTTCCTCTCCTAAAGTAGAGAATGAGTGGAACTGTTCCTCCGGGGGTCTATAGTGCACTGTCTGATGCAATACTGTAGCTGACGGCTGAATGGTTGCAATTTTATCTCTAATAGTATCGATTTTAGAAGTAAAGTAGTTCATAAAGTCATTACTGCTGTGGAGATGGGAAATGTCAACACTTGTTAAGGCTTTATTTTTCGTTAATTTAGCCACTGTATTGAATAAATACCTGGGGTTATGTTTGTTTTCTTCTAAAAGAGAAGAAAAGTAATCGGATCTAGCAGTTTTTAATGCTTTTCTGTAGGATAGGTTACTTTCCTGCCAAGCAATACGGAATACCTCTAGTTTTGTTTTCCTCCAGCTACACTCCATTTTTCGGGCTGCTCTCTTTAGGGTGCGAGTATGCTCATTATACCATGGTGTCAAACTGTTTTTCCTTAACCTTCCTTAAGCGTAAAGGAGCAACTGTATTTAAAGTGCTAGAAAAGAGAGAGTCCATAGTTTTTGTTAAATCATCAAGTTGTTCTGAGGTTTTGTATATGCTAAGGAATTTGGATACATCAGGAAGATAACTTAAAAAGCAGTCTTTTGTGGTAGAAGTGATGGTTCTACCATACTTGTAACAAGAAATAGAATTTACAATTTTGGCTATATGAAGTTTGCACAAAACTAAATAATGATCTGAGATATCATCACTTGGCTGCAAAATTTCAACACTATCAACATCAATTCCATGTGACAGTATTAAGTCTAGAGTATGATTTCGACAATGAGTAGGTCCTGAAACGTGTTGTCTAACCCCAATAGAGTTCAAAATGTCTATAAATGCTGATCCCAATGCGTCTTTTTCATTATCAACATGGATATTAAAATCACCAACTATTAAAACTTTATCTGCAGCCAGAACTAACTCGGATGTAAAATCACCAAACTCTTTAATAAGGTCTTATGCCCTGGTGGCCTGATTACAGTAGCCAGTACAAACATAACAGGGGATTTATCATAAACATTTGATTCTCTGGAAAATGTTATATGAAGCACAATTACTTCAAACGAGTTATACTTGAAGCCTGCCCTCTGAGAAATCATGAAAACTTTGTTATAACTTGAAGCAACACCTCCCCCTTTGCCTTTTAGACGCGGCTCATGTTTATAACAGTAATCTTGGGGGGTGGACTCATTTAAAATAATGTAATCATCAGGTTTTAGCCAGTGTAACTGTAACGTATGACAGAGACAGGATGTAAACGCAAGGCGTATTTATTGACAACCAGCACAATAGTCAGATATGTGAACAAGACCACAGGAAACACTGGCGGGCAGACACAAGGCTGAAGGAAAGGTGACGCAGGGACTTCGGTGGACAACAGGTGGTGGTGCTCGGTCCAGTGATAATCCCTTGAATCCCAGTGAGTAAGTGATCCTCATGACGGTGCTTGGTATTTCCAGTGCTGAGTGACGATCCAGGAACGAACGACGAAAACAGGAAGACTAGGCAGGAACTAAGGACACAGGAACAGGCACGGGAGCACACCGGGGTTCCGGGACCGGCGGATTAATAGGTGCCCAAAACATGGGTTTGATCTTAGATACATGGAAGGCGGGGTGAATTCTTCTGTATGTAGGAGGAAGTTTGAGGCGGACTGTCACCGGACTAATGATCTTGGTGACAGGAATTGGGCCAATAAATTTTGGGGCAAGCTTATTAGAGACGGAGCGGAGAGGAATATTCTTGGTAGAAAGCCACACTTTTTGACCGACGACGTATACGGGAGGCTTTGACCGGTGGCGATCGGCCTTGGCCTTGGTGCGCGCCCCCACTTGGTGAAGAGTCTCACAGGCTCTAGTCCAAGTGTGGTGACACCTCTGGACGAAGGCGTGAGTGGAGGGGACTGCGACTTCGGATTCCGCACTGGCAAAAACTGGTGGCTGGTAACCTAAACTACACTCAAACGGAGTAAGGCCCGTAGCTGACACTGGTAACGAGTTGTGGGCGTACTCCACCATAGAAAGTTGTTGGCTCCAAGAGGAAGGATTCTTGGAAACCAAACATCACAATACTCTCTCCAGATCTTGGTTGGCTCTCTCTGATTGACCATTGCTTTGGGGATGAAACCCCGGAGAGAGACTAACCGTCGCCCCCAATAATCTACAAAACTCTTGCCAAAATTTGGACACAAATTGGGGACCCCTGTCAGAGACCACGTCCATCGGGAGGCCATGTAAACGAAAGACGTGATCTATGACAGCAACCGCTGTCTCCTTGGCTGAAGGTAATTTGGGCAAGGCGATAAAATGAGCCACCTTCGAGAACCGGTCCACGACCGTCAAAACGACAGTCTTGCCCTGGGAGGGCAGGAGGGCGGTGACAAAATCTAGCGCGATGTGGGACCAGGGTCTCGAAGGGACTGACAGCGGTTGTAGTAACCCATCAGGGGGTCGGTTGGACGTCTTACCAGTGACACAAACCGAGCAAGCCAAAACAAAACTACAGATATCACGAGCCATTAACGGCCACCAGAATCGTTGCTTAACCAAAAAACTGGTACGATTAACTCCTGGATGACAAGCTATACTGGAGCAATGACCCCACTGAATGACTTCAGACCGATACTCCTCAGGCACAAATAACCGGTTCGGTGGGCAATCGGGCGGAGGTGTTACCCCTTCTAAGGCCTTCATGACCCTCGATTCGACCTCCCATCTGAGAGTGGAGACCACTAATGTCTCGGGTAATATACACTCGGGAATGGACGGGCGTTCGGAATGGTCAAAAATACGAGATAAAGAATCGGGTTCGATGTTTTTGGAACCCGGGCGGTACGAAAGAGAAAAGTCAAAACGACTGAAAAAAAGTGCCCACCAAGCCTGCCTAGAGTTGGGTCTTTTAGCAGTTCTAATGTATTCTAGGTTCTTGTGATCTGTAGCAGAAATGACTCGAACCAGACAAATTAAAGAGTCGATCAGGGCTGTGGTTGAAACACGAGCTGAATTCCTCAGTAAGGCAACAGGAAGTCATAAAACATTCTGTGCCACAAGTCCCAAGTAAGATAACCAACCAACCAAAGCTTTCACAGAACAGCTTTCAAAATTAACACCACTAGAACAATTATTGACAATTTCAATTCGGAGAAGAGATTTGTCAAATTTGTTGTTCGTAATTTAACTGCAACGCTGGACATCGCATGTAAACCCATGAGAGTTAAAACACTTCCATTGACTTCCCCCCACCTAACAGAACCAGACTGAAATTCCTAAGGGGGAAGGGGGCTTTGAACCTCTGGTCTCCACAGAAGAGAATGGCACATAAACTGTCTTTTGTACATATATATATGGACCAGAATGAACTCAAAAAGACTTCTAAATGAATCAGTCCATCGCTTAACTCCATATTCATTTATATGTAACCCAAACATTTGACTATCATGTTTTAATCACTTATTGTGTATGTCTTTTAATAACTATGGGATAACTTAAGGATTCATAATCATGTTTGGTATGTTTGTGATGGACACTGCTTGCTTTAAATAGGCCTGACAATCAAATATTTATCAAATGTATCATATTCGTGTTATAGGAATCATGTCCAAAATTATACCCTGCAAGAGCGGGAAAATTCGGACCACATGCTTGGTAAGATAAACACATGATTTATGATACCCCCGAGCCAAGACTATATCTGATTGGTCAAGACAACTTTTGAGGTGTGGCCAACAGGCCAGTTTAAATACCTAGGACACCATAAAATATTGCTTTTTAGTTGTTAGCTTTGCTTCTGCTATTAGTCATGTCTGCTTTTAGCTTTTAGCTTGGCTTCTTAGCTTTAGCTTTTAGCCATGCTGTTTGTCATCACTGTTCTTTGAGCGCGGTTGCAGAGTGCTTCAGCCTGCACGCCTGCTGCTACTTAGCCACGATGAGAAGGAACACCACCTATAGTCTCGCCAAACTTTACTTCTTTTCTTTTCCGTTTGAGAGTTTCGTGTTCTGAGTTAAGTTTTGGAACGCAGCCTGACCTCGTCTGTACGTTCAACTTCAGCACACAACTCTGCACCTTCAGCCCACAACCAACCAGGGCTCCCCAAGACCAAGACGTCACTTCAACGACTACTGAACTTCCAGCCAATCAGTGACAACAAAGCGACACCTTCAGGCAATGTACCTTCAGACATTTGTGCTGGTGTATCTAATATAATTTTAACCTCATTGAGGAACTCAATGCGAGGGTTCATTAAGTGATTGATGGTTGATGTTTATGCAACTTAACGTATTGCTGTAAACTTGGGATTCCATATTTCCATTCTCTTAAACTCATCCTTCCCTAACTTTCGATCTTCCTGCAACTTGTGTGAATGTGTGAGTGCGTGCGTTTATGTGTTAGATTAGTTTATATGTCTTAGATTTATCTAATAAAGCCTTATTCATATTGAAAAGAGAAGTATCTTGTGTTTTGTGCTTACAAGTTAATGTCTTAAACTGCCGATCTTGTTACTGAGCTAATTGATAGTGTTTTCACTATACTTTGGATATTAATATCCAGCGCAGGTTTGATGTTAAACGGCTCGTTCAGTGAATCGCAGGGTGTCTCATTGATCAGCCGTGAAACAGCGATTCTGTTCAAATTCCCTTTAAAATCTTAAATGATTCCCTTTGAGCTAAATTGACCTGTTTCCTTTACAGATCGGTCCAAAGATAAAAGGTACCCCTGACCCTTCTAACCAGTGCCGCCATTCCTCCAGTGCTAACTTGACTGCCAACAACTCTCTGTAACCAATGTCATAATTACGTTCGGCAGGTGATAAACGATGAGAAAAAAATGCGCAAGGGTGAACCTTATCGTCTGTGGCAGAACGTTGGGAAAGAACTGCTCTACCCCCACCTCTGACGCGTCGACCTCCACCACGAACTGACGTGATGGATCAGGGGCAACGAGGATGGGAGCAGAAACGAAGCGGCTCTTAAGTTTGGCAAATACAGCCTCCGCTGTATTGGACCACCTGAACGTCGTTCTGGGGGAGGTCAAGGCGGTCAGAGGAGCGACTAGTTGGCTGAAGTTACGAATAAAACGTCGATAAAAATTGGCGAATCCCAGAAACCTCTGTAGGGCCTTACGGGAATCTGGACTTGGCCAATCTATCACAGCCTTAATCTTGTCAGGATCCATACGCACTCCCCCCCTAAAAAATTGACGGACTGTGCATGAAAAACACATTTCTCCGCCTTGACAAAAAGCCCATTCTCTAGCAACCTCTGAAGCACTCGTCTGACGTGCTGAACGTGTTCCTGGGGAGAAGAGGAAAAGATCAATATGTCATCCAGGTAAACATATATGAATTGATCAACCATATGTCTCAGCACGTCATTGACGAGTGCTTGGAAGACCGCGGGTAACCAAGTATTCAAAGTGCCCTCTGGGGGTATTAAATGCGGTCTTCCATTCATCTCCCTTCCTTATGCGAACCAATGATAAGCGTTACGTAAATCCAATTTTGTGAAGATGGATGCTCCCTGCAATCGTTCGAAAGCTGAAGACATCAACGGCAAAGGATAATTATTCTTTACCGTGATGTTGTTCAACCCTCGATAATCAATGCACGGTCGCAGTGACCCATCCTTCTTCCCCACAAAAAAGAACCCCGCCCCCGCTGGAGATGAGGAAGGTCTAATGAATTTGGATGCTAGAGAATCAGAAATATATTTCTCCATAGCCTCCCTCCGTGGAACAGAAAGTGAATATAACTTGCCCTTAGGCGGAGACCCACCTGGTACTAAGTCTATGGCACAGTCATAGGGACGATGTGGAGGAAGAGAAGCAGCACGAGACTTACTGAACACTTCTCTCAGGTCCTGGTACTCTTGGGGCACGTTAGATAAATTCACCACCTCCTCCTGGAAAACAGACACAGGTACAGATGAACACGAAGACACCAGACATGACTCATGACACTTATTACTCCACATAGAAATAGAATTGTGCCCCCAATCGACTCTGGGATTGTGTTGTGTGAACCAAGGATGACCAAGTACGATGGGTGCCAGAGGTGAGTTTATGAGGAGGAATGTTATTGTCTCAGTGTGGTTGCCAGACGTGATGAGAGTGATGGGTTCAGTGGCATGTGTAATGTTGGAAAGCTGTTGTCCATTGAGAGCATTGACAACGATCTTGTATGTGAGGGGGGTGGTAGAAATGTGGAGATGGTGAGCCAGTTCTAAATCCATAAAATTACCTTCTGCCCCTGAATCCAATAAGGCCTGGGTGTCATGTGTGTTGGTTGCCCACCTTAGTCTTACCGGAAGGAGAGTAGATGATGATGGTGAGGATGAGGTCTTCTCGGTGGAGATCCCGCCCGATAGTAGCCTCATAGTTACTACCGGGCTTGGTCTTTTAACGGGCATGAGTGGATGAAGTGGCCCGCCCTCCCGCAGTAAAGGCACAGTCCGTGGGATCTCCGCCGATCCTTCTCCTCCCGGGAAAGCCGAGCTTTACCCACCTGCATGGGTTCCGGATCGTAAGAGGGACTGACCGTGTCCAGGAATTCTGAGCGTCTGGTCTCCATGCCGCGAGCTGGATGGTCCTGTTGGAAACGGCCCATTCTGCTCAGCCGAGCATCTACTCGAAGTGCTGATTCGATAAGTCCATTGAGACTAGTGGGAAGGTCCAGCATGTAAATTTCCCTCTGAATACGGTCAGCCAACCCATGCAGGAATCTGTCCCACTGCGCCTCCTCGTTCCATCGGCACTCTGCAGCCAGGGTGCGGAACTGGATGGAATAATCCGACACCGAACCGTGACCTTGGCGGAGATCGGCGAGTAGTCTGGCCGCCTCCCTACCCGCCACCGCCCGATCGAAAACCCTCCTCATCTCCTCGGACAGTGCCTGGAACGAGGCGCAGCATGGGTCTTGATTCTCTTTCTCTTGGTTGAACGTCTGAGGCTGTAATGCAAAGTGCATAGAACATCGGGTCAGAAAGGCTCTGCAAAACTCTGGTTCACCTGAATAACCTTCGGGTGTCGGCAGTCTCGGTTCTCGCCGCAGCTGCGGCTCTGGAAGAGGGGGTGGAGTCGGCGGTGTGGGTGGCGCAGTGGAGACTCGTAGCTGTTGTATCTGCTGGGTGAGCTCGGACACCTGCGTCACAAGCGCTTGGACCACCCTCCATGTGAGTGAGATGTTCTCCTCCTGGGTGTCCATTCTAGCGATACTTCGAGCCGCAAACTTGTCCCACGTGGAAGCGCCTGCTACATCCATAATGGTCAGATCGTTCTGTAACGTATGACAGAGACAGGATGTAAACGCAAGGCGTATTTATTGACAAACAGCACAATAGTCAGATATGTGAACAAGATCACAGGAAACACTGGCGGGCGGACACAAGGCTGAAGGAAAGGTGACGCAGGGACTTTGGTGGACAACAGGTGGTGGTGCTCGGTCCAGTGATAATCCCTTGAATCCCGGTGAGTAAGTGATCCTCATGACGGTGCTTGGTATTTCCAGTGCTGAGTGACGATCCAGGAACGAACGACGAAAACAGGAAGACTAGGCAGGAACTAAGGACACAGGAACAGGCACGGGGGCACACCGGGGAGAAACAACGATCTGACAACATGAAACACAAGTTACTGAACTTATATAGGGAACAAACAACTCAAACCAGCTGGCGCTGCTGATCATCGCTGATCAGTGACCACGCCCACAGACATACACACAACAGCACGCTAGACGAAAGAGAGAGAGTGAATTCATGAACCGTGACAGTAACGATTCACTCGTTTTGTCGATGCATCGATTACAAACCCTGACGAATCTGGCGCGTTTTCTCTCAGAATCATCATTCGCTGATGGAGAGGAAACGTTAAATCGCTACTATAGCATTTAATTTTGTGAAAATGAGAAAAAGAAGTTTTCACACTGAATGAGAAGTGATCTCTCTCTCATAGACGTGCCAGGCTTTATCTGCAGCTAAACTGAATAAAAGCAGAATGAACTGATGAAACATGAAGAAAAAATACAATAAATAAATACAATTTACGAATGATGCTGTGCTAATTGACATCATTTATTATAATACAAAAGCTATAAAGTATATTTTCTACCTTATTCTTTGCAGAAATAAAAAAAAATAGCTAAGTAAATTTAGTAGCCTATATAAAACAATTATAAAATTGCCATTAGGAAAAAACATTGATTACTAATTATTATTGTCGAGCAATGTATTTGATTTCTTACAGCAAATTAAAAGAGTATTAAAGCTGACTTCTGCTGATAAAACTGCAAACTTTTTTCTAGAGTTAACTGCATCTCCGACTCCGGTTCTTGGGTCGTATCTGTAAACTCCCTTACACTATCAAAACCTGAATAAACCGTTTCCAGACATTATTCATAATCCAAGGGTGGTGTTAGCACAGTGGTGGATAAGACACACGTCTTTGATGTGAGAGACCCGGGTTCGAATCCACTTGTGAGACACCAATGTGTCCCTGAGCAAGACACTCAACCAACCCCTAGTTGCTCCAGAGGCGTGCAACCTCTGACATATATAGCAATTTTAAGTCGCTTTGGATAAAAGCGTCAGCTAAATGAATAAATGTAAATGATGGCGCCCATCGTGGCAGACGTCTCTGTGCACTCCTCCTGCAGTCGTCGTTTATTTATGTTTATTTACGTTTGTTCAGTCTTTTTTCGACACTTAAACGTACTAGTTTCAACGGCAATAATCACATATGACAGAGAAACTTTATTGGAAATCGGGAAGCAACCTCATGAGCCCACTTTTAATTTGTCGGATCTGGACTACCTGCTGAATCCGAGCTCAAACCAGCGGGGCCTACCAACACCGGAGTTGGGTGAACAGCGCAGCCGACGGAAGGAGCAACTCAAGCGGCGACGAGGGAAGAGAGGTGGACTACATGCTAGGCTAAAGGCTAGAACTAGCCGACCACCTCTGCCTAGCCTTCTGCTTGCGAATGTCCGATCCCTCGAAAACAAGATGGATGAGCTCAGAACCAGGATTATATCACAGAGAGAGATTAAAGACTGTTGTGCACTAATCCTCACCGAAACCTGGCTATCGGAACATATACCGGATGACGCGGTACAGCTACAAACACACACCATCCACCGCGGGGATCGCACAGCGGCATCAGGAAAACACAAAGGTGGGGGAATATGCGTTTATGTCAATAACCAATGGTGCTCAGACGTGCAGATTGTTAGCAAACACTGCTCGAGTGATGCAGAGCTATTATTGTTAAAATGCAGACCCTTCTATCTACCAAGGGAGTTCACCGCTGTATTTCTCCTGGGTGTTTACATCCCTCCGCACGCGAATCCTGCACTAGCGCTTGGGACTCTGTATGACATTATTAACACACAAGAAAACACACACCCTGACGCAGTGTTTATCGTTGCGGGCGATTTTAACCACTGTAATTTACGGACTGTGATGCCAGCCTACCACCAGCACGTTGATCTCCCCACGAGAGAGAAAAACACACTCGACCAGGTGTACAGTAACGTGAAGGGGGCATACAAAGCTGCACCCCGCCCCCACTTCGGACAGTCCGATCACATCTCAGTGTTTCTTTACCCAGCATACAGACAGCTTCTCAAGCAAGCCCCCATTATAAGGAAAACAGTACAAATGTGGACTGAGGAATCTGATCAGGTGCTTCAAGACTGCTTTGAATGTACCGAATGGGATGTGTTCAAGACAGCTGCTAGGTCCAATGACTGTACTATCGATTTGGACGAATACACTTCAGTGGTTACTAGCTATATTAGCATCTGCATTGATAACATTGTGCCACGTAAACAAATACAGAAATATCCCAACCAGAAACCATGGATAAACTGTGAGGTACGATCCATGCTGCATGCACGCTCCAAGGCATTTGTCTCAGGTAATGCCAGTGACTATAAGAAAGCGAGGTATGACCTACGAAGAGCCATAAAGGATGCCAAACGACAATATAGATTGAAATTAGAGGGTCACTACACCACTGCGGATACCCAACACATGTGGCAGGGATTGGAAAGCATCACTGGCTACAAAGGCAGAAGTGGGGTAAAGATCACGGACAGTCACTTTACATCAGACAAGTTTAATGAATTCTATGCCCGCTTTGAGGCCCTAAACACAGAACCACTGGAGAGAGAGTTGGTCAGAGGAAGTACTCTGAACCCACCATTTACAGTCACATCTGCAGATGTGATAAAGACTCTGAGAAAAATAAACCCCCGAAAGGCAGCTGGCCCGGACAACATCCCCGGACGAGCACTTAAAACCTGTGCATGGATGCTAGCAGATGTCTTTGCGGACATATTCAACCTCTCGCTTTCACAAACCTCAATCCCCACCTGCCTTAAGACAACCACTATCATACCGGTGCCAAAAAAGGGTAAAGTAACCTGTCTTAATGACTATCGGCCCATTGCATTGACTCCGATAGTCATGAAATGTTTTGAGAGAATTGTCATGAGCTATATCTAGACCATTGTTCCAGACACGCTGGACCCCTACCAGTTTGCTTACAGACCGAACAGGTCTATAGAGGACGCCGTCAATGCGACAATACACACAGCCCTCACACACCTAGAGAGCAGGGACAGCTTTGTTCGACTGCTGTTCATTGATTTCAGTTCAGCGTTTAATACAGTGATACCATCCAAGCTCATCGAAAAGCTCTCCATCCTCGGTGTGCCACCAATCCTATGTAACTGGGTTCTGAGTTTTCTAACAAACAGACCACAGTCTGTTAAATTGGGCAACCACACATCCAGGATTATAACTGTAAACACAGGAACTCCACAGGGTTGTGTCTTGAGTCCCATGCTTTATACGCTATATACCCATGACTGTGTGACCTCACAGACTAACACCAGTATTATCAAATTTGCTGACGACACCACAGTCATTGGACTGATATCTGGGGGTGATGAGTCAGCATACAGAAGGGAGGTGGCTGGCCTTGTGAAGTGGTGTGAGGATAATAATCTCACCTTAAATGTTAGTAAAACAAAAGAGATGATCGTTGATCCACGGAGGAAGAGGAAGCAGCATCCATCACTGCATATCGGAGGGACTGTAGTGGAGAAAGTGAGCGCATTTAAATTTCTCGGTGTTCACATATCTGAGGATCTCTCCTGGACTCTTAACATCACACATCTGGTGAGGAAATCACGACAGCGGCTGTATTTCCTGAGAAGGCTCAGGAAATTTGGCATGCCAGGCAAAATCCTCAACAGCTTCTACAGATGTACAATAGAGAGCATCCTCACAAGCTCTATCACAGTCTGGTTCGGCAGTTGTACAGCATGGGACCGTAAGGCTCTGCAACAGGTGGTGAGAGCAGCCAAAACCATCACTGGAACAACTTTAACAACGCTGGAGAAGATCTACCAGATCAGGGTCAACAGGAGGGCAGTTAACATCATTAAGGACAGTAGTCACCCACAGCATAACCTATTCACACTTCTACCATCTGGAAGACGCTACAGAAGTGTGAAAGCGAGGACGACAAGACTAAAAGACAGTTTTTACCCACAGGCCATCAGGCTTGTGAATGTTTCTTACCCTCTGCCCCTCCCCCCAACACTGCAGATTGCCCTTTAATCCTGGGAGGTGCAATGAATGATCCATCATGTCCTTACCACACACACACACACACACACACACACACACACACACGCGTGCGCACATATATACAGGGACATAAAAGCGAACAATTACTGTCAACTTACCTCTGCATACTTTGCACTGATTCTGCATGTTTACATGGCATATATGATGTTGTCTTTTTTGGTGTCACTTGCTATTTAGGGTGTTTGATTTAATTTTAATTTAATTGATAATTGATGTTTAATGTTGCTAGGAGGAGGTGCAGAATAAGAATTTCATTGCACTGTGTGACGACATTTTCCTGTGCATATGACAATAAAGATTTGAAAATTTGAAATGTTATTCCTAGAATCCAATATTTTGATGGCAATCTACTGGATTTAACAAATGTACAGAGAGAAGATCTGCAAAAAGGTAAACATATAAACCTGAATTGGACTTTGATTCCCCAGAAGGCAAAATTCGGCAGCAATCTATTTAAATAATTTCAGTCATGTGCTATACATAATTGTGTTATACATCTATCTATCTATCTATCTATCTATCTATCTATCTATCTATCTATCTATCTATCTATCTATCTATCTATCTATCTATCGAAACCTGAATGTACATTTCCCGCTATTTTTCTGACATGATGTTTTGTTGTTGTTTAAATTCCTCGAATCCTCTGAACCTGTTGTAGCTGTGATGTTGTTTTTGGCTCACTGGGCATAACTGTATTCATATTTCACTGCATTTCAAGCGGAAAAAGCAACAACACAGCTGGATTGTCTGAACATGAAATCCTTCTCAACGAGCGTTAGGACCACAGAAAGGACCTAATATAACATCTATGTAGAGAAATATTTAACCTTGTGTTATAATTGAACCAATAGCCACTTTAACTAATGTCCAGGACAATGTCTCCTTTATCTTCTACCTTCAAATGCAATTGTAATTTAGTTTCTATGTATTTAAAAAAAAAAATAAGCACACTGCATACTTAAGGCAGCAACTTCCTGTTACTCCTGACTGTTGCTCTTTCTCTTTTTTCTAATTTTACAGGTTTATTTGGCGCTCATACAACTGAAATGTCTCATTCTGTCCATCCAGGCCATTATTTCTCCACCTTTCAGTGCAACTTTAAATGCATTGTGGCTGTAATGAGGATGGTTGTATTGTCTGAACTCACCTGTACGCTCCAGCAATCCACTTCCGAGTCAATGTTTGCCCAGAGGGAGGAACTCTTGCTGTTTGGAGGGATGTCCAAGTTGGGGCTGGACCAAATCACTCGACAGGTTCCTGCGTCTAGCCAATCAGGTTACAGGTGTCTAGTATAAGTAATGCAGCTGAATTGAGGAATCTCTACAGTCTGTGTTTTCTTCAGTGTATCTTTGGACCACTGCTTGGGTAAGTTACATTTAGTTCTTGTAGTATTTCAGTCTTAATTTGTACCATTTTTCTAAAAATTCAATAAATAGTTTCAAGGATCCAATGTAATCTCAGCAGGTGATCATCTCAGCAGTCTAAATATATTTAAATTCAAAATAAATATTTGTGGTAAGTTAATTTTTGTTCTTTGACTCTTTAAATTTGTATTTTTTAAATAGCTTTATAAGTGTCCAGACAGTGTCTGATGAGAAGGTTCTAGTGTTTTTTATATTCCTACCAGTTTACATGGAAAACTATAAAAAAACGGAAAAAACAACAAAAAAGCGCGTGCGCGCACACACTCACGCACACATACTGTAAATCATGTAAATGAAGCCCCTAAACTTGTCTCTGCATGTTTGGTGTTGAATGGATGGAATGTGAAAACACTTTGTAAGTTCATGACTTTGGATTTAAACTTCAGCCATTCTCACATATAGATCATGTTGCAAGTTGCTGGGGTATATTTGTAGCAAAAAAACAAAAACAAAAACATTGTATTGGTCAAAATTATAGATTTTTCTTTCATGCCAAGAATCATTAAGATATTAAGTAAAGATCATGTTTTATGAAGATATTTTGAACATTTTATACCTTAAATATATCAAAACTTAATTACTGATTAGTAAAGTGCATCGCTAAGAATTCATTTGGACAATTTAAAGACAATTTTCTTAGTATTTTTGCACCTTCAGATTTCAGATTTTCAAATAGTTGTGTCTCGGTCAAATATTGTCCAATCCTAACAAACAATACATCAACGGAAAGCTTAATTATTCATTTTTCAAAAATGTACACTTAAGACTGGTTTTGTGGTCCAGTGTTACAAATTAGGTTTCAGGTGGTGGTGTCATGTTCACAACAGATGTCGTCCATATGTGTCTTGAATGTATGGGCGATTTTGCTGCTTTGATGTGCACTTAGCAATGTCTGAGCTCTGGAACTAATTTCTGCCGCATTCAGAGAAACCCCCTGGGCATAAAGACCCCCTGCACCAATTATTGGCCCGACACCAAAAGTAGTTTAGTAGTCGATTTCCTTGTCTGCTAAAGAAAATTACACTTTTTGCAATTATACAACAAGAAACATTTTAATTAAGTTGTTGTTTGACCATTTCAAGAAGAGATTATCGTGTCTGCTGATCTCAAACCAGTAGTAAAAACTGAAACAGTTTCTTCCACTTGTAATGGCTTAAAAAAGATTCTGGTGATAGCAACAGCTTTCTAAAAAAAAAAAAGAAGAAAGAGTGTGTTTCACTTTATATTGCATGAAAAAGTCATTCATCAATGTATAAACGTCATAAATGCAATAGCCATGGCCTGAAATGAGCTCTACTGTTTGTCATTCAATGTAGTTAGTTTGCATTTCTATTCTACAGAAAGTGTCATTATTCAACTTCTAATTTGGTTTCTTTCATTTCATGAAGAATAGGCATCATGAAGGTCGCCTCTTTTAACATCCAGAGATTTGGGAAATCAAAACTCTCCGATCCGTTTGTGCTGAAAACACTGATCAAGGTAAGGCCTGGCCACACCTAAAGTCCAGAGTCATGAGAAATACACACGAAAACATCACATTCGACATCTTTAATGAGTGTGTTTCATGAGATTTACCTTGACGTCTGGTAATCCCTCACGGTACGTTGACAATGAGGCTAAATGGTTTGTTTTTATGTTGCTCCCTTTCTTCAGATTGTGTCACGCTATGACATCATTCTTATTCTCGAGGTGGTGGATGCTAGTGGAGATGCAGTGGATAATTTTCTCAAAGAGCTGAATAAGTGAGTCAAACAGGTTTTTTAGTTGAAAATCCCTGTTATTAGATAAAAGTAGTAACCACGGCTGACTGCTCATCCACAGGTTCAACAAGACACACCGTTACACACTGGAGATAAGCACACGCCTGGGAAGAGACAATTACAAAGAACAGTTCATGTTCCTCTACAGGTAACTGCCTAATTTTGAACATGCATTCAACTTTTAATTGGAATGGAAGCCATATTTAATTTTATAAAGGGTTCAGCAAACATAGAACATACCATTAATGTTTCCATCTGGTTCCTGTTTGGTTATTTTTGGGAGACCAAATAAGAATGTTCCCTGTAGATAATTTTTGTAACCAGAAACGAACTTAAAGAGAACCTATGGAGAACGTTCCCTATTTGGAGATTAACCTTCCTAGAATGTTGTTGGGATGTTTCTAAGGGAACCTATAGAGAACAATACCTAATGATATTTACTTGTCGGTGGCGCTAATTCTGAATTTAAAAACTTGCCCTGCCCATTCACTTTGACATCCTCTCTGTGTGTCGTTTTCATCGTCTAGACACAACAACTATATAAAAATAAAACAGGCCGTTTAGTTCTAAAGATCAGACAGAGGGTGATAAAAGGTCATAAAAACAAATGTATAAAACGAAGAGTTCCGGTCCTTGATTCTGATTGGTTGAGCCGTGTTCCAAGCTGTTGTAAATTACACTACAAACACACACGTTTGTTTACTTCTGTGTGTTGCTCGGCACCCACACTGTTGGAACCACGAATGTTTCTGAGGAACACATTCTTTTGTGGAAGAATACTGTTTTTATTAATATCATTACACATTATTTGCTCTGTTTTATTCTGTGAAACCTTACTACGTTTATGGATAAAGCAATTTATACGTTTTATAAAAGCAATAACCCCAGTGAAGCCGTGGTTTACAGTGAATTTATAACAGGTGGGTTTTAGCCTTACAACACCTCTTAGCTGTTATAAATTCACTTTAAACCATGGTTTCTTGGGACTTATTACTTTAAGATTGTATTAGCACACAAATTTGAAAAAGTGGACCTTAGGGTGGAAATTAAAATATAAATATTTAAAGACTATCAGTTTTATTTATTGTACTAAACTACAATGTCTGTTTTCAATATGAAGGGATGACTTGGTGGATTTGGTTGGGTCTTACCAATATGAAGACAATCAGCCTGGAGATGAAGATGCTTTCTCCAGAGAACCGTATATTCTGCGATTCAAATGTCATAATACAGGTGAATGCAGCATATTACATGGGTGCAACAGTCTCGTGATATTAATGCACAGTGTAATTTTACTGGCCGTGACTATGAGCTTAGGCTATAAGGAAATATTTTTGTCTTTGGTTCCTTGTGATAACTTAATCCCCAGTTCATGCAATTGACAGCTAAAACCAAATTACACATAAATGTCACTGGCTAATTTATCATTTAATCTCTGGGTTGGGCTGTGGTAAACGCTGTGTGTGGAGATCAGTTATTGTAATCAATAATCTTGTTCATGTCTCAAGTGTTGGAAGATTTGGTGCTGATGCCCATCCACACCAAGCCTGACGATTCAGTGAAGGAGCTGGACGAACTTTACGACGTGTTTCAGGAAGTCAAGAGGAAATGGAAGACCGATGTAAAACATTACGCACAACTACAAGACTTTTATGACAATCATCCATTAGTTGAGACAGGAATTGTTATTTGAAATACATGAGGATGAGTTCATTTAAAAAAAAACTTTCATTATGTATAATGAGGGACCATGCGTTATTGCATTTATAATCAGCATATATTTTGTAATAAAAAAAATGGTTTAAAAACAAAAACATGTGCATATCCATACAGAACATCATGATTTTGGGGGACTTCAATGCAGACGGCAGTTACGTGTCTAATAAAAAAATGAAAACAATCCGCATCAGGACAGATGAGAACTTTCATTGGCTGATCTCAGATGACGAGGACACCACAACCAGCACCAAAAATGACAACACTTATGACCGGTTATTAATAACTCTATGACAAAAAGAATAATCAAATATGATTTGACATCATTCTCATTAATATGACGTGTTTATGCACAGGATTGTGGTGTATGGAGACGATATGTATGATGCTGTTGTTCCAAACTCTGCAAAACCATTCAACTTCCAGAAGGCCTACAAACTGACGGATGAGGAGGTAAATGAGAATCATTTTACATTTGAACTGATATTTAATTACACTTACCATAAAGACATGGGTTGTTACTGTACATTTAGTTTACAGTATGAAATGAGTTTACAAATGAGTTTAGTATTTAAAAAAACACATCTTAATGTCTTAACAGGCGCTGAAAGTGAGTGACCACTATCCAGTGGAGGTGGAACTGAAGAGAAAACGTAAGCAGCTTAAACATAAGACACATGAACAGCAGCACAGTGATTGAAAACAGATGACGGAGAGAAACAATAACATACTATTTTTTCTGTTTAGGTTAAATGGAAATGCTTAACTTGACATCATATGGACATGAAAACTATGACTCTGGAGATCTGTATATAAAGACAGATAAGCTATTATGAACACTTCTGGTCATGCTTACATGTTGAAATGCTTGGATATTTTAGTTGTTTAGAATGTTACATGATTGTTTCACACTCAAAGACATAAAACATCTGAAATCGGACTCAGTCATTGCAAACTTTCTTTACAAGTGTTTTAATTATTGTTTACAATAATCCTGTGGACCCAAATCATAAGATGGTTTGAACGGCAAGAAAATATACATCTCTTTCCAGACTTCTTCATTCCATCTCCTTACATGTAAGAAAAAAAAAAAAAAGTGGCTCTGGCCCCCCTTGAAATTTGGCTGGCCAACCCACAGAACCTAATTTTACCAAGTAAGACATGTTCCTGGGACAACATCTTTGTTGACCCTGGTACAACATTGTGATTAATCAATCAGATTTGAAGAACAAGTTTATAGATTTTGTGAAGTTTATGCTTACAATCACTGTTTGGTGCTTGTACATCAGTGTCATTCATCTATCATTTCCTCTGATTTTAAGGATCACTCATGGTTAAGGTTAGGTTTAGGTGTAGGGATATGGACAAGACTACGTTTTTGGAGTAAAATGTTGTTCCAGTATCAAACAAAAAATATTAACCTACAAACACATCCAACTCAGCAAAATCAGGACGTGCAGCCAACCCACCAGATGTCTTGCTATAGGCTTTTTTTTAGTAAATTTCTAACTGTATCTGCTCATGGCAGTTCCTAATATGTGCTTTCTTCTCTTTATACTTACTTATAGGCGGTTTCTATAGCATGATGTATAACAAATCTCTACACTCACACTTTGTATTTTGTTGTTTTTGTAAATAGTTATGCAATTAAACCAGGTTCCAGAAATAATCACTGCGGGTTCTTTTGAAATAAGTGAGGGTGCTCTTGTCTTAACGCACATTTTCACAAACATTGTCCCGTCTATTGCTATAGTTATCACACTGACTTTAATATACTGATCCATACAGAACATTATGACTTTGGGGTTCTTTATAATGTAGATGGCACACGTGTCTAAGAAAGACAAGATAAACATCAGAATATGCGAGAGAAACTTCCATCGGTTGATCAACGACGAAGGATTGCGTGGACATTGCACAGTCAGCAACAACAATGAACATATCGATGATCAGTAAATAATTACACTGCACAAACTGAGAATTAGAGACCACTATCCAGTACAAGTGGAACTGAAGAAAAAACTTTAAGCTTAAAGTTAACAATATGACATTAACAGCAGCTCAATGTCTAATACTACAGAACAAAAACATCCGATTTTTTTTAGTCTGAACAAAGATGATATTGTGAGATGGAGCATTTGTGGACAAGAAAAGTGTGGCTGCAGAGATCAGAAGCTTGTAGAAACACTTCTGTGATTGTTTACATGAGACTGAAGTTTACTTAAAATGTTTGGATATTGTACATGGATATTGTAGACATTAAACAACTGAAAATGAAATGCACAGTCATTACAAACTTTATTCCTTTACAAGAGAAATATAAACAAAAATAATTCATTTTAGTCGCCACTTTGGACCCAAATCATGAGTCTGTGGTTTAAACGGCAAGTAGATATACACAGAAACACAATCATTTCTTCCCAGACTTCTTGATTCCTCCTCCAGCTATGGAAAGAAAACAAAACAAAAATTGATTGTCGACAAGAGAAAAACTCAAAACCATACAGAAAGATTTCTGGAGGCTTTATGTGTCTCTTACTCAAAGGTCCTTTCCCAGAAGCCTTGGCTTTCAACTGTTCCATTGCTTTCTGCTCCTCTTTCTGTTTCTGTTTGAAAGCCATGTCCTCCTGTAGGGACGATTAAACCGGTGAAGAAACAGTGCAAAACATTTCAAATGTCCCCTAGTCATTGCTTCACTCTCAGCAGCTCATCGGTCCACAAACCGTGATCTCAGTGTTTACGTAGAAACTAGGGGTGTAACGATTCACTCGTTTTGTCGGTGCATCGATTACAAACCCTGACGAATCTGGAGTGTTTTCTTTCAGAATCATCATTTGCTGATGGAGAGGAAAAGTTAAATCGCTTCTATAGCATTTTATTCTGTGAAAATGAGATGAAGTTTTCACACTGAACGAGAAGTGATCTCTCTCTCTCATAGACGTGCCAGGCTTTATCTGCAGCTAAACTGAATAAAAGCAGAATAAACTGATGAAACATGAAGAAAAATAAATAAAATTTATGAATGATGCTGTGATTTTGAAATATAATTTATTATTAAATGTTAGCTTATATATAATACTTTTAAAGCTATTTTTTTAAATCTTGGCATAACTGACATACATTTTTACGTATGCCATGTTATGCTATAGCATCATTACACTAGCATCTAACAATAGACAATTTCTTCCCCCCTAACCTATAACCATAAAGGCTGGTGTAGTTTGCCCCCTGACTAAACATTTAAAAGATTAAAGGGAAACATTTAAATAATCCTGTCAATACACTTAAAGAATGCAGAATCGAATCGTTATAATCGAATCTAATTTAATCGTGAATCGTTCTAAATTAGCAAAAATCTTTCTTGAATCGAATCAAATCGCTAGCTACGCAAAGATTCACAGCCCTAGTAGAAACACCAGAAAGCTGAACTTACATCGTCCATCTCCTTCGACTGCTTCTTGGGAGCCTTGAGGGGTTTCTTTTTACCTCCTGCAAAAATACGTATTTGAGTACCATTATAACATCAATAGATTAATAAAAATTATACATTTGACAAAAAAAATACAGTTAATAATGGATTTAAAATAGATTTTCATTATAACAATAAAAAGAGAAACCAAACACCGAGCAAACTCATTGATTAAAATGTGGAGTCTTAACGCGGCTAACGTTAATCCTGATAGCATCGTGAATATAAAGATTAGAAAATCTACACGTTTACAATCTATAAAGAGCCGAGAAAACCATCGGAACTTCTTGTTTGTAACTCATACAAGTTTCTACACGATTAAACGGTCATGTTTAGCGTTTGTGTTTTAATTTTTACCGTCTCTTCCAGACATGATGCTCAGATTGTTTAGCTAATGCGTTTTTCCGCGCTGTCAGGACCTCAGCTGTTACCCGGATGTAGTGTTGCCGTCAAGTGCCTGATTGGTTTTGGCGAATCGGTTCGTTTGGACGGTTAGTGGAAATGAACTGGTTCTAAAGATAATTTGATTCGTTTGAGTCAGCCTCACGGTTTTATTTTTAATTTTATAATCTCCTTACGTTTTTTTTAATTGTTGGTTAATGCCATTTTAAAAAATGTAATACACAGCCGAGGGATTTAAATGTTTTGCGAATCGGTTCGTTCGGACGGTTAGTGGAAATGAAATGGTTCAAAAGATAATTTGATTCGTTGAAGTTAATCTCACGGTTTTATTCTCCATTTTATAATCTCTTTGCTGTTTTTTGTTTTAAATGGTTGGTTTATGCAATTTTTAAAATGCTATAGACAGCCGAGAGATTTAAATGATTCGCAAATCAGTTCAATTGAATCATTAAAAAAGAATCTATCGAAAAGAGCACCCGCCGTCTGTGCCTGAAAGAAATGCTCTCTCTTGCGGCAGATTGACATTTAAGGGACTTTGACTGACATTTTAAATACTGTTCAGCCTGTAAACATCTGACCCGAGCAGAAACGGCACGAAACGGAGAAACGCTGGTATGATTTGTGTTGGTTCTTGTCCTGAAATTAATTCAGGAAATTAAAACATTGTTTACCGACATTATTGAACCATAGTATATAAAGTGTATTATTATAGAATTTACAATACTTTAGCTTTTACTACAGTAAACTGTAGTGTATTGCAGTATAATATACCCTATAGTTGTTACATTACCTCAGCAACTATAAAATTACCACATCAAATTAATTTAAGTACTTTACTATAGTATGGATCAAAAACACTATATATTTTCATGTGGGGATACCACCTCATGAAGTCTATACATTTTTATTACGTTTACAGGTTGCTTACTTGACATGTGTTGGCTCCACATATGAAGCTCTTCAATGAGGTTCAGAGGAAACCCTATGTTTCTGAACAGCCATGTCTCCACATGTCTCTACCGACAGCAGGTCTACGGCCCGGTCCAAAGGAACCTCCACAAAACTTATTGCACCCAGCAGCAAAGTCCAAAAGATGAGCCGAATAAAATGACCTCCATTAAAGAGCACACAGCATCTGTGTTAACGTACGCAGGAGAGCTCGGAAAGCAGTGGGGGCGAAATGCGGTGAAAACCACAAAAGTGAGCGTCAACTACTGGTGGGAGAGATATGAGGAGTTTGTCGGGCTAATTGAAGTCCGAGAGGCTCAGTCCAATGTCTCTGAGGTAAAGAAAACATGAAAGATGCACCTGCGTTTACCTTTAACCAAGTAATCAAATTGGTGACTCAATAAAATTGGAAAGTCTTCATGTAGAAACCTCAAATGATCTCACTGTGCTCAATCCAAATGAAATTTCGATTGGATTTCTTTCGAAAATGGATTCAAAAATAACTTTTGGTTTCATTCTAACTAACCCAATTATGGCATGTAAGCGAAGTCACATTAGGATTCATTTAAATGTCAGTATAATCTGAATTATGTTTTGCTGTTAGGCTGAGAAGGCCTTCATGATCGCCAGAGGGATCTTCAGAGAAGCTCACGCCAGCCTGGAGGCTCTTCAGGTTCGGCTGAAGGAAGTGAGGGACCGTTTGGACCGTGTGTCCCGTGAAGAGGCACATTACTTAGAGTTAGCCACACTGGAACACAAGTTACTGCAGGTGAGGTGGACCTAGTCATGTATACGTATATAGAACCAGGAGCCATATGGCCAAAAATGAACACAATCAAATTTTTCATATCAGTCGATATGGATAATTATTAAAATAAATTTCAAATCTTAATTTCTTTCAAGGTTAAAGGCAGATTTTTGCCCTCAAGTAAAAGTTCTAGAAACAGACAGTTAATTGTGGTTTTAAACTACTCTTTGTGATCGGAACTTGGAAAAAAAGTCAAGTTTTTTAATTCTTTACACTTTACCAGGCATTTTTCCTTAACAAAATAAATATCTTGAAAGAAAAAGAAAAATTCTTTGTTTCTACACGTTCTAAACTTCTAATCATGGAACAGCAATTAAACTTTTTTGCCTCTTAGAAATGCACATTTGACATTTAGATCATGATAACCACAGTTAAAACTACACACAAAATTTAGCTGTATGGTTTCTAGGTATCTGAATGAAAAATACATAAATTACATTTAGTATAAATGCACAAACGGTATAGCTTAAAAGGATACTCCACCCAAAAATTAGCATTTTGTCATTAATCACTTACCACCAAGTCGTTCCAAACCTGTAAAAGCTTTGTTCATCTTTGGAACACAATTTAAATATTTTGGATGAAAACCGGGAGGCTTGTGACTGTCCCATTAACTGCCAAGTAAATAACACCGTCAAGGTCCAGAAAAGTATGAAAGACATCATCAGAATAGTCCATCTGCCATCAGTGGTTCAACCTTAACGCTATGAAGTGACAAGAATACTTTATGTAAGGCGAAGAAAAAAAAAATTCAACAATTTGTCTGCTCTGTGTCTCTCCACATCACCATAGCGCCGTTTTGGAGAATATGAGATGAACGCAGGCAGTGTACGCTCTTCTGTGTCAGCCGCACAGCACCGATACGTTTTCTGTGTGTATTTATGCCTTGATTTGAATGAAAACAGCGCATCCGTGCAGCGCGGCTCAGCGGATAATCTCCAAAATAGCGCTACAGTGATGCGGATAGACACAGAGGAGACTTTTGGTGCATAACCACTGTATCAAACTCTTGTTATCTTTTAATCTAGGAATTTTTTATCACCATAATTATTGATATGAATTGCACAATTGCCAAAATTTTTTGTCATTTACAGGAAGAACGGCGTCTCAAAACGGCTTATGAGTATGCAGAAGGTGTCGAACGAGAGAAGTTTGCGCTCTTCTCTGCTGCCGTGCGAGGGAGCCACGAGAAAGAGAGGTCCAGGGCCGAACGCACCAAAAACTGGTCCATTATTGGTTCGGTGTTGGGCGCCCTCATTGGGGTGATGGGCTCCACTTATATAAACCGGGTACGTCTGCAGGAACTCAAGAGCTTGTTGCTGGAGGCCCAGAAGGGACCGGTGAGTCTTCAGGAAGCCATCAAGGTCCAAGCCAGCATGCACAAAGTGCAACAAGATGAACTCAGCAACCTTATTGACTCACTCAGGACGGCTTTGAAAGGCAGCGTAAAAGACGTGAAAGCAGCCAAACCAGCGTTTGTTCCACCAGCAACTGCCCTTGTCCCAGCTTCTGCATCTAGTGCTTCAGAAGAAGCGATTCAAGAGATTCTCCAACACAGCCAAAGAGCCCAAGGGCTCATTGAAAGCCTTAAACCGCAGCTGGAGCATCTGGAGGAGAATGTCGAGAAGGTTGAGACCGAGCTGCAGGCGGTCAAGACAACTCTACAGTCCCGTCCCGTGGAGAAGCCAGTCATTCAAACCCGAGACACGCAGCTCTTTGTATGCGATACAGAGACAGTCGTTCAAGGCCTCGGTCAAACTGAGAAAAGACTGGAGGCGCAGATCAACAAAACAAGTCTATACAATACTGTCCTGACATGTGCTGCGTTTGCTGTGACTGTGCCAGTTCTGTACCTACTTCTGAGAGGTACTTGAAAAGTATGCAGGCAGTGTGCACTTTAGGGGCCAGTTAATACACTAGAGAATCATGTAACTGAAGTTGTCCAAAATTGATTAAATATTGTGAATACTAAGTATTATTGTTTGTATGGATATTCTTCGTCTTCTACTGATTCTTAATTCATGCTAAAATATAATGTACTGTATTCTTAATTATTTCTACAAAGAACCCCCACTCATGTTTTCATTCATCTCATGTTTTTTTTTATTACGTTTTATTTTAAATATAGATCCATCTGAGGACATAGTTTGGCACTTATGTGACTCTTCATGGTAGAAACTGTTTTTATTTAAGATAAAATGCGAACCTTCACGCTTTAGTTTGGTGCTTTTCTTCTGTCAATCCTATTTTGCCCGCCCCTTTTCACGCGTCAATCCAATGAACCTTCAGCTCGGAACGACAGTGCTGCCACCTGACCAATCACGGTGCTCAGACGCGCTTTCTCAATACATATTCATAAGAGCTTCGCGCGCTTTGTGATCACGTGGAGCATTTCGCGCGAAAAGTCAGTCTTCCCGGGAGAAAATAGTCTACAGTCGAATCGCTGCTTAAGACAGACGTGAGAAGATGGCGGTGAGTGTATTTGTGTATATTATCTATGTATATGTAAATAAATCGTTTGGATGTAGTTCAGATGTGTTTTAAAGTATTTTACGTTGGTAGACATGAGCATGGCTCGTCTAACGTTAGTAGGATTATCTAATGAAGTTGAAATCTAATACACTAGATATTACAACACACGTGATACAATAAATATAAGTTCCCATTTACACATAGGTTGTGATTTTAATTCGATTTCTGTATATTTTTTTGTTACTGTAACATGTCAAATTATTTTGTTTATTCTAAAAAAAATTAAGAATTATATACATATGACGGAAACGTATGCTTTTACCTTCACTAATACTGACCTATGTCTTATATCCATAAAAATATATATAAAAAATATTGTCTGTTGAAGAGTTAAGTCAGCCCAAAATGTCCCACGTGGTTGAACTAATTTCTTTGTTGTGGTTCAACAATTGTTGCAATTTATAACTGACATGTCTTAAATTATATTATAGTAGTGCTTAAGTATTTAACATATTAGCTGACTGACAAATCTGTTTTTTCAAAAGTAATGATATTTATTTTCAGTGTTATTACCTCAAACCTGATGTAGTTACATGTATGTTACACCTATGTTACGACCTTTAGTCTTTCTCTTTCAGTTCTAGTGTAAAGGCTTCTGCTTTATCCAACACTAACATGATTTTGCTTCATAACAGGATTCATCAGAGTCGTTGCACATGGCCACCAGCCCCAGTCGTGGTTCACGGCGGGGAGACCTGACCTCCAGTCCCGGCAGAGACCTGCCCCCGTTTGAGGACGAGTCCGAGGGGATTCTGGGAGACATTATCCCTGATGAGGAGGACGGAGACGGAGAGGAGCTGATCGGAGATGGGATGGAGAGGTGAGAGGTTGTTTATTATATCAGGAACCTCCTGAAACCTGTCAAGAAACATGTCCAGGTCACTTTCCATCCCCCCAAAAATACAAAATCTATTGTATTTAGTCTAGCAACTATATCTGTGCCCTTAAACATTTCTTTTTTTATTATTATTCTGATGCAGTGATATAAAATATGAACAATTAAGTTTGTATCCAAATGTTTTTATGCAAATGTTGAGATTTTGCATTGAAACGCACAATTGCATTTCCAAACATCAGGCGTCCGAATTTAAGATGATATGATATTGACGGTGCTTATTATCGTATGTAGACTTTGTTGCATGTATTTACGTGCAAGTAATTTATTACGCAGGACAACAAGAGACACAATGGTTTCCCCCAGTTGCAACAACTTTTATTTTTATTATTGATACCTTGTGCTGGTTTCACAGGATGTGACAGTTTTGTTGTCTTGAATTCATAGGGAAAAAATTGTGCTTTCGTAAATGTTTTATGCTGTATTTTTAAAGTTAAATTCACAACTTTGGATGGAAACATGGCTAACAAGCTAACATTGCTACATTAGGGGTGTAGCAGTACACAAACATAACGGTTCGGTATGTACCTTGGTTTTGATGTCACAGTTCAGTATGGTTTCAGTACTGTAGCCTTTTTTTAAACCGTAAACAATGGTTTACCAGAAAAATTGCTCTATATATTATAATTAAAAATCTTAGCTTCTGCTCTAAACCATAGGGATCCTTTTTACATTACTATTAGGTTACATTTAACAGCTAAGCCCAAACTTAAATTCAATAACTATTTATTTGTAACTATAACAATCCACACTCAAAAAAAAAAAAAAGGTATACAAACAAGTAAAAAATATATATTTTTTATTAACTTATAACTTGTTTCATAGAATATTTATTTAAACATAAAATAATTAAGACGTCACTAACAGGTAGGGATGTAACGATTCACTCATCTCACAATTTGATTTATTCAAACATTTTTTTTAACAAAATGAGATTTAAGACAAAAAATAAAATTAAATGTGTCCTTTTATTATTGCCCGAACAAAATGCTGCACATTACTTTGTGAAATTGAAATAAAACACTATAATAATATAGTAATATAACACTTGTATATCATTGCTCTTTTGTTGGTTTCGATTGCTTCTATTGTCCTCATTTGTAAGTCGCTTTAGATAAAAGCTCCTGCTAAATAACAAAATGTAAATGTAAATAACAAAACTAAAGCCCCAAATCAAATAACACAAATAAAATAAAACTCGTTATTCTAGACATTATAACGAGAAAACAACTCTGTTTATATCAAGTCACGAGAAAAACTAAGTCGTGATAATGAAAAAACAAGAAGTAAAAAAAAATAATACATGGCCGCTTAGAACTTCCGTATTATACAGAGACGAGACGAAAAGAAAAAAATATCATCTAAACTTTTCTAAAGACAGTAAGAACCTCTCAGAAATACATTCATATAAACTCCAAAACCAAAATGAATCACGATTGTTTTAGCATCTCCACCGATTTGAATCATCACACATTTGCATCGATTTTCATCCAGCTCGCAGTTTATCATTACACTCTTAACAGGTAAAGTCAATATAATGAAGTGTAGTCTTACCAAAAAATGCTCTTCACTAGACTTAATTTCTCAATTACGTGAGGGGTGAGACGTTCATTCATGTATATTTCTCGTTAAAACTAGTTATAAAGAGGAAGGGGTGATAGCGCTCACTGCTGTTAGAACTGAGGCGTTATACAGCGAAATGTCTCACCACATCAAAGACCATTAATCAAAGGCATTTACTGTCTGAATTTCCTGAAAACATGGTATGATTTTTTTCAGTATGCATGCTTGCCGAACTGAAAGATCTGTCCTGAAAATCTTCGGTTGGAATACATGAACTGTTATATCCCTCATTTTTTCTACTGTAATTTTCACAGAGACTACCGTGCCATCCCAGAATTGGACCGTTATGAAGCCGAAGGTCTGGATGAGGATGAAGACTTCAGTGAACTCTCTCCCGGCGCTCGAGCAGAAGCAGAAGCGTCTATGAGACGACGCGACAGAGAACAGGGCCTTGGTATGGGCCGCATTGGACGCGGGCTTCTTTACGGTGAGTGTTTCAGTCATCAAAACATAGCCATACCACAAGCCACTCAAACAAATAACTGTTATTTCGTCATTCAAACCTGTTTTTTTTGGTTTTGTGATGAACAGACAGCGACGACGAGGATGACAAACGACCCACGAAGAGGCAGCGGGTTCTTGCGGAGAGGGCAGCCGATGGTGGCGCGATGGACGGCGAGGACGAAGAGATGATCGAAAGCATTGAGAACCTGGAGGACATGAAGGGCCACACGGTCAGGGAGTGGGTTTCAATGGCCGCCCCGCGACTGGAGATCTACCACCGCTTCAAGAACTTCCTGCGCACACATGTGGACGAGCATGGACACAATGTGTTTAAAGAGCGCATCAGCGACATGTGCAAAGGTGGGTGGCGGATGGTCATTTGGGAGCACTGTATTATTGATTTCGATGATTCTTGACTTGATATTTTGCGATCTCCACAGAAAATAAGGAGAGTTTGTTGGTGAACTATGAAGAGTTGGCATCCAGGGAGCACGTGCTGGCGTATTTTCTGCCGGAGGCTCCCGCTGAGATGCTTAAGATCTTTGACGAAGCTGCTAAAGAAGTGGTGCTGGGGATGTACCCCAAATACGATAGAATTGCACACGAAATCCACGTCCGTATCGGCAACCTGCCGCTGGTGGAAGAACTTCGATCGCTCAGGTACGAGCAACTCCTCGTCTTTTGGTTTTCCTAATACAATTCCTAATATTTTATTTATTTGCACTTTTATTTCTTACTATTTTTATTTATTTTTTCTCCAGACAGCTTCACCTGAACCAGTTAATCCGCACCAGCGGTGTGGTGACCTGCTGCACTGGAGTCCTGCCACAGCTCGGTATGGTGAAATACAACTGTAACAAGTGTAACTTCATCTTGGGACCCTTCTTCCAGTCCCAGAACCAGGAGGTGAAGCCAGGCTCCTGTCCCGAGTGTCAGTCGCTCGGTCCCTTTGAGATCAACATGGAGCAGGTGTGTGATGAAAACATTTCTAAAGGCTGTTCATCTATATTTATTTTATCTGATCCAAACAGAACTTACCAAGTGGTGATTAATCAACCTTTACATTGTCTTATTCAATAATGAGCTAATGTGTGTTTGAAGAAAGTTCTCTTTGCTTTATCTGCTTATGTAAATGTGCTCTCTCATTTGTTGCCATCGCAGCAGAAAGTAGCAGATTCTTTTTTTCTCCTGATGTTAATTGAGATTCTTCTCTTTCACAGACTGTGTACCAGAACTACCAGCGTATCACTATTCAGGAGAGTCCAGGCAAAGTGGCAGCGGGCCGCCTGCCTCGCTCCAAAGACGCCATCCTGCTGGCCGACTTGGTGGACACTTGCAAACCTGGAGACGAGATTGTGAGTCAACAGA
Source organism: Carassius carassius (assembly GCF_963082965.1). Taxonomy (NCBI): domain Eukaryota; kingdom Metazoa; phylum Chordata; class Actinopteri; order Cypriniformes; family Cyprinidae; genus Carassius; species Carassius carassius. The sequence goes on along the minus strand of NC_081770.1, from coordinate 5,666,845 downwards.
CCCTGATGAATACAATATTGATCAAATCCCTGTTAATGAACAAGCTTGAACTGCCCTGACAACAGTTTGGTGGCATCAGATGTAGCTTTGGATGAAGGTCACTATTAATAAACCTCTATAGCCTTTAAATGTTGATTTGTGTCTTAAATCATACTTAAAAGACTTTATATTCTATAAAATGAATCTAAAATTGGCATTACTGAACAATATTAACGTAAACGTAAATACAGTATGTCCTGAAATTTGGACTTGTAAATATTTAAAGTTATCAAAATGAGCCTTTTGTGTAATTTCCGTCATAATTATGTAATTTATTAGTAATATATAAAAGAAAATGCATTCCAAAAATATGTTAATATCCTATTTTTACTATGTAACATTTCAAATAATATTCCTATATATTTAAATTAAACTCTCCAAAAATGTGTTTAGCTTTTTGCTGGAGCTCATCTGACAGCTCCAATTATAAAATCTATTTGTTTTTGTTTTTCATTATATTATATTGCAAATAATACTTGAATATTATTAGGAACTTACAGGAATCTAGGACATTTATATCACTAACTATGTAAAATAATATTCAAGTAAAATACGTTTTGAATATGTGTGCATTTATATATATTCTATTTTTCTACTATGTAATAATGTAAATAATACTTTGATATATATTTGAATAAAATATAACCTCAAAATTTTATATTTTTACAGGAGCTCACAGGAATCTACCACAACAACTACGACGGCTCCCTCAACATGGCTAATGGCTTCCCGGTGTTTGCTACTTTAATCCTGGCCAATCACATCGCTCGTAAGGATGAGGGCGTGGCCGTGGCGGAGCTCACCGATGAAGACATCAAAGCCATCGTGGCTCTGTCCAAAGACGAGCGCATCGGAGAACGGGTGAGCAATGGTCACACATTACAGTTTTAGCTATAACTTCAAAGTGTATCAGAAAGTTTCTCCAGATTAATCTTAGCTTCCCTCCAGATTTTCGCAAGTATTGGGCCTTCTATCTATGGGCATGAGGACATCAAACGTGGGCTGGCGCTTGCTCTGTTTGGTGGCGAAGCCAAGAATCCAGGTATCCTTTTTACAGCTTATAATTTGCATGTTCTTTAAAGCCCTTCAGAGTCAAAGTTGCTCAATTGTCTTCTGGCTCCCTCAACAGGTGGCAAGCACAAGGTGCGTGGTGATATTAATGTTCTCCTATGTGGAGATCCAGGCACAGCCAAGTCCCAGTTCCTAAAATACATCGAGAAGGTTGCGAGTCGCGCAGTCTTCTCTACAGGTCAGGGAGCTTCCGCTGTGGGTCTGACGGCTTACGTGCAACGTCATCCCGTGACTCGAGAGTGGACGCTGGAGGCGGGAGCGTTAGTGCTGGCGGACCGAGGAGTCTGCCTCATTGACGAGTTTGATAAGGTGAGCTAGCATTAAAATTGGGACCAGTTTGTAGCATTTCTGATGCACTTTCACCAATTTTTGGACCAGCTTAGAGCAATTTTTAGTTGAGTACTTAAGTGAAATAGTTTTTTCTTCTTTATTTAGATGAACGATCAAGACAGGACCAGCATCCATGAAGCCATGGAGCAGCAGAGCATCTCCATTTCTAAAGCTGGGATCGTCACATCACTGCAGGCTCGCTGCACTGTCATCGCTGCCGCCAATCCTATTGGTGTGTTCTGGGAGCGTTTTAATGAAAGTTTAAATGAGGGTCATAACTTCAATTTTGCCATCGGCACTTGTTAATCTAAAATGCATTCGTGTTCTTAATTACTTTCTGCTGGACCAAAAGTTGCAGCAGTGTTTTTGGCAGCAAATAATTTTTTCTTAGGAAGGTTTTCTTTCTCTTAAAAGGTGGGCGTTACGACCCGTCTCTCACATTCTCTGAAAACGTGGACCTGACGGAGCCCATCATATCTCGATTTGACATTCTTTGCATCGTAAGAGACACCATTGATCCTGTGCAGGTAAGTCTGTTGACATCTTAAGGGTGTTCACAGTTTGCAAACTAAAATGTATTTAAAAATGTTTACTTTTTATGCATTTTGGCCATTCATTTACATGATGACAACAGCGTTTTGGGGGCCAGAAAAGTTTCAAAACTTCAAAGTGCAAGTTTTTGAGAACAATACTGTAGTCATCTCTGTGTAAACTACAAAAAAACTAATGTACTTGTATATTATATGTACATTGTATAGGTATGTGTGAAGTTTACTTCGCAATCGTTAGCAATTTTCGTGGATCCATGTGAACTGGGATCATTTTGATAAAATTTGTCACCTGTGTGCAAAAAAAATAAAAAATAAAATGTGAACCTTTCAATTTTTAGTACATTGTTGTTATGTAAACACCCATAACAGTAACTGCCCAAGCTTTGTCATTCGATTTACCCATAATTCTCTTTGGTTTAGGATGAAATGCTGGCTCGCTTTGTAGTGGGCAGCCACATCAAACATCACCCAAGCAACAAAGAAGGGGGCGTGGCCAGTCTAGAGGAGGTGGTGCTGCCAAACACCTTTGATGTCCCGCCCATTCCACAGGAGCTGCTCAAGAAGTACATCATGTACGCCAAAGAGCGGGTGCGACCCAAACTCAACCAGATGGACCAAGACAAGGTGGCCCGAATTTACAGCGACCTTCGAAAAGAGTCCATGGTAAGAGTCACATTTGAAGCCAAATGACGATTTTAAAAAGATCCACCAATTTTCAGGCCATTCTTCAATTATTCGTTAAATGCACGCAGAAACATCAGAGTAATCTTATGCTGTCTCGCAGGCTACAGGAAGTATCCCGATTACTGTGCGTCACATAGAGTCCATGATCCGCATGGCCGAAGCACACGCCCGCATGCATCTGCGGGATTACGTGCTGGAGGACGACGTGAACATGGCTATCCGTGTCATGCTAGAAAGCTTCATTGACACGCAAAAGTTCAGCGTGATGAGGAGCATGCGGAAGGTAAGCAAACTGATTATATCGATTCGACATTTGTGGTAACTGCAAGTCTTGTGACTCCATGGATTCTGTCCGATCCTGGTTACGTTGGTAACCGAACTCACATTTGTTGCATTTTTACAGACGTTTTCACAGTATCTGGCGTTCAGACGAGACAACAACGAGCTGCTGCTCTTTGTACTGAAGCAGCTGATTTCTGAGCAGGTTGCGTATCAGCGCAACCGTTACGGAGCCCAGCAGGACACCATCGAGATTCCTGAGAAAGATCTGGTGGACAAGGTAACTAATAGATGTTTAAATTGAAAAGTTCCCATGAGTACTGAAGTTGCATGTGTTATTTGCGAGTTTGTGTTGTAACACTATCTTTTTTTGTTTTCAGGCTCGACAGATTAACATCCACAACCTGTCTGCGTTTTACGACAGTGACTTGTTCCGCTCTAACAAATTCTCCCACGACGCCAAGAAAAAACTCATCGCACAGCGGTTCTAGGCATTCGTTCTGGATTTTTTTCACAAGCAGTTGCGTCAAATCTCTTGGACTTGTATATATTCTGTTATGAGGTTGTCAGACAAATCGTTATGTGGATTGAAAATTGTTTTTGGTCCTTTCATGAACTTGTTACCGTAGTCGTTACGGTTGTATTGATCTGCTTGGCTTATGCAGGCTGCATATGAAATGTCGTTCTTTAACTTTCTATAATGTTTTGCAGAAATACTGCATTTATTACATTTGTGATGTAAAATTTACTTTTGTACTGTAATGTTCTGAACAATAAATCTCAAGCTGTGTATGTAATTGACTGTTTTGAATAATCATAGTTGTGTAATCGATACTTCAAGCTTGTTAGCAACTGTGAAAAAAAATATTTAAAAGTAATTGCGACTATTTCACAATGAATTTTTCCCTTAGAATTGCATGTTTATGTCTTGTATGTGCAAGATATGAACTTAAAATTTTAACATTTTCTTAAAATCCTGAGTTGATGCAAATTTGACTTTTTTTATTTCAATTATGAATTGACGTCGCAAATTTGTTTCTTCAAAATTCTGAGTTCACATCTCAGTTCTATTTCTTTTTCTCAGAATTCTGAGTTTATATCTCCCAGTTTTTCCAGTTTACCTTGCATGAAAAAAAACGTAATTGTTAAATGTAAACTCGCTTACAAGTTAACAACTGTCAACTGAGGTTATAAACATGCAATTTTGAGCCTCTGAGAAAAATATAATTCTCAGATGATAGATTTATTTTTTAAATTCTGAATTTCATAAACACTATTTTGATTCTACTTCAAAATTCTGAGTTCACATCTCACAATTCTATTTCTTTTTCTCAGAATTCTAAGAGTTTACCTTGCGTGAAAAAAAAATGAAACGTGAATTTGCTTGTGAGAACTTTCAACGGTGAGGTTATTATAAACTTGCAATCCTGAGCATTTGAGAAAAATAATAATTGTGATTTATAAATGCGCCAGAACTTTAATGTTGAAGTTACTTTTATTTTCTTAGTTTTTGCGGAAACAAACTTCCAAAAGATACTGACATATACTGACAAGATACTTATTGCAAAAAAAAAAATCGTTTTACATCGCTAATAATCTACAGTGCATTTAATTACAATCTTGGTTGGTTATGCACTACGTGAAACTTTCGTTGTCGATCACAATCGGAGCTTTCTGATTGGTTGACATCAGAATTCCATCGCTGACCGTTGATGCTAGTTCACACTAAAAGAAGGCCGCGGCGTTTAGGACCCTGCGTCGCTGCAGCGGCTCGCCTGCAGTCACTGCGCCAGGAATAAAACCCTCCAAAATCCTTAATCTGTCGCTGCAAATCCATTGACTGCAAGAAGAACAGCAGACAAACCTGCCGTCTAGTTTCCCTCACAGTCACGCCTGCCGTTCTGCACAGTATATCTCACTCGTGCGCTTCGTCTGCCCATCTAAGTTACTGAGCTTTTGTTTTTAATTCCGATGATTAATTTGTGTTAGTGCGTCTCGTCGTTGAGGTCAGTAAGTCACATATGATGCACATACGAACGAACTGAAACACTGACGCGATAATTTCTCACTGCGACCGTTTAAAGCTGTAGAGATGTCTGTCGCGTCTTTCCAGTGCCTGATGTTAGGTGAGTTCAGCATTTTTTTTTTTTTTTTTTTTGCGGTGTATGAACGATTTATTCATGTAAATGTATATAAAAATGTTTTTAATTTTATATATATATATATATATATATATATATATATATATATATATATATATATATATATATATATATATATATATATATATATGTAATACATTTTATTAGCCACTACTTTACAAAGTCTATTTTTACCAACTATTTTATATGTAAAATTATGTAGCTATTTTTTAGCTATTTCTAGCCCATTGGAATGTTAATGTGTGATGAAAACCAGCCTATTGATTATTTAATCACGGATAAATGTCACTGGTTTTGTAATAGGGTGCAGTAATCACAAGGTTTGCTCGGTATTGTGTCTGAGAGGAATATGCATCATCATTAACATTTCTCATTGTCTCCATGAGTGAGGAAAAAAGGGCATTGTTCTTTTCTGAGATGATCATCATTAATGATTTGTTCATGTCACCATCCCAAGCATAAAGAGTCCAGTCACTGAAATCATTCAGGTATTCGTGTTATTGATCTGATTGTGCAGATTTCGGCACACACCCCTTTTTCCTCTCCATCTGGAGACCAAGCTGAACTATTCAAGTCCAGTCAGGATTTTCAGCATGATTCATCATCATGGAACTGAGAAAAGAACATTTTGCAGCTGCTGTGGATGCTGATTGTGTTTGGCACGCCGTGTGTGTGATGGCTTGTCATGCCCATGAGGCCACAGCTGACAGATTGTGCTGGTCAAAAGCCACTCCAGACAGACTGATGACCAGACACAACAATGACAGGTCAGGTTTGTTTAGTCTAATGAGCAGCACAGATTCAGGCTCAAGCCAGGTCCATTTCACTCTGAACTCAAATGGGATTTCATTATTTCCTCACCCTCTTTAACTATTTTGTAACACATAATATCTTATTATTTTTTCGGGTACATTAGAGTGCCATCTAAATATCATGGTATAAAAGACACTAACATGGTTCTACTGTGTTGTTATGGATATTGTGATAGTCTTTCAGATATATTAGACTACCATGTAAATATAATTGTATGTGCATTTCGTTGCCATTTCATATAGTACCTTTCTTTCTTTTTTTTTTACACGCTACCATGTTTTTAGAATGATAATCACCCAATACCATAATGTATATCAAATTATATATATATATATATTAGCCTGTTTTTGTGGTATTACTATAGCAATAGAAAGCCCTTTAAACATATACCATGGTATTTTTTGAAGTACGTTGGTGTACCATTTTGTAAACATTTAATGTCTTCGTCAAGGTATTGTCATTTAATGTAGGTTATAGTTTCAATATTACCATGTAGATACCATAGTGGGTTTTTTTCACATTTCTTTGCAGTACCATGTAAATACCATGTTAATCACCCATTGCCATGATATATATCAAACGTCAAAGTACTGTGTTGTCATTTAATTTGGGTTATAGTTACAGTATCATGTTTAAACCATGTCCATACCATCATTAATTGGAAATGTACCATTTGGAGAACCATTTAAATGGTCATCATTCAGTACTATAGTGCAACTCATGCACTCTTTCGCAGTATCAAGCACTGCAGACCTGCAGCTGCCAGTCAGTAGACTATAAATCTGACTCTTACCGCTCAATGCCACCTACACCCACAGACACTGCTGCAATGTAAGCTGGCACAGCCCAGAAACCCTTTCAGGTTAGGTGACATCAGCATTTATCTTGCCGCTCATTTGAGATGTGGCTTTAGCTCTGAGAGGAAAGGAAAAGAGATGGAGAGGATTTAAGACTGAGAAATAATTGGCAGCCGTATGTATTCACACAGTGTCGCTGAAGTCCAGGTGCCTCACACTTTAAATTGGGCCAAGCTTTGCTGGGTTTGATGATTTATGAATCATTTTATTCTGTGTTCTGGCTCCTCGTCTCTTTTAGAGAGAGTCTGATACTGGCGCTGGCTGAACTGCTCATATATTTAGTACAATAGCTGTTATGTGACAGATCTGTGTTCGTATCAGATGGCAAAGGATTGTGGCGTCTTGGTCTGAACGGATGCTTGCGCACTATATTAAGAGGTCTGAAATCAGACAGAAACAGGTGGGAGCTGGTCATGTTGCAACTGCTATGATATAAAAACCACACTGTAAAAGACATCAAGAACATGTCTGATTCATATTTCATTACCATTTAGTTTTTTTAACATTGGGACATTTTCAGTTTATGTATTTATTTGGAGTGACATTATGTAGGCAATAAAGGTTATTTACCATTTTGTTTATTCTTTTCATGACCTATATACATCATATCTTCTCGAAATAAGGTTTTAAATGATCATATATCCCATATTTTCATTCCGAAGTTAGAATCATCTTTGGGATATTTTATTTGTCTGAGGAAACACACTAAATATTAAATGATAAGCATAAATAAGTAGATTTTTATTAATTCAGAGAACTGACTAAAGGGAGATTTGCCTCTAAGTTCTTCTTTTGTCCTTCAAGTTTATGCACAGATGTTTCATCTTCTTGAGTTTTATTTAGTTCATCCAACTACCCAAATGCAAAGATCCCATATGGGGTTAGTTGCCGCAGTGGCTCTATAAACGAGATGTAAGCTTTTATGATTAATGTACCATCTAACGTGTGTCCAAACTTTGAGAGCATCTCTGGGGCAGAAGGCCAAAGAGCGTTCCTCAGAGATAGAAGTGTTTGGGTTCAGGCATCAGCAAATTCGCTGTTCAAGCAAGGTTGGAAGTACCTTTGCAGAAACTGGAGTCCACTGAGGCAAAATAAGATTGCTTCAACCATAATTAATGTGATCTACTGGGGTGAGACGTTGATGCTTTTTAAAGACCTACATCACAAATAAAGAGGTGACACTGTGCTTGGTATTTTACAGTTGGTATGCTTTACTGGTTGGTAGACGTTTAGGAAGAATCTAAAAATGGAAAAAAAATCCAAAATTTTAATTCTTTCATTATTACTTCTTTTTACTGTAAACTAGTATGGCCATTGTTGACCAGATACCATGTAGTGATTGTCAAGCTCTAAAAATGTCAATAAAGGCTTACGGATGAACGGATGAAAAAGTCCATATTGTTTGTGCATTGTATTACAAGTCTTTTGAAGTCATAAGATAGTTTTGCATTAAGATCAGACACAAAATAATCATTTACTGATCACTGAAAATCTTATTTTGGACTATCTATTTGGATCCAAGAACCAGCCTCGTCAACATCAAGCATGTGCAACAAGTTTTTACACCATATGTGAACGTAAATAAGAAAGTGCCATGGCAACAAAGTTGTTGTATAATGTACAAAATTTGGAGAATTGAGAATACTTTTGGAAAAGTATTGACATTCAACTTCAATTGACATTTTGTTGCACTTTTCCAAGTTGATCGCTGGATATTCAGAAATCCGAAATCAGACTTTAATAGAACGTAGCATTACTGATAATATAGAATGTTTTTCGAAAAATAAAGTGGTCTTTTAATCTTTAATTCTCCCAGATTTACTCAGTAAATGTCATCTGGTTATTTGGGATTATACTCTCCAGCAGTGTACCATTTTGGAAATTTCCACAGCATTGCATGACTTGAGTTCACAGGATGTCCCTGGTCTCTAAAACAACTGGAACTGGAAGTTGACCGATTCATAAATTGGAGCAGGAAGTGCCTGGTTTTTCCACCCTGTTAATTACCACACAATCCCATACTTGCTAAATATAATACCAGAGTCGCCGAGACGTCCGCCTGCTGGTCTCCTTAATTAAACGGAGCCTCGCTAGAGAATGTATTTCATTAAACAGATCCATGAATAAAAACTAAAGCCGTGTAAGAATTAGAGAACTGTGTAATTGGCTTTTAAACTCCAACAGAAGAGTAGTTCTTACCCAGTCGCCGTCTTTTTCATTTATCCAGTGTTTAAACCAATGCTAATCCTGTGGTGACCTGGTAGGGCAAGGAAAGATAAGACCGGGTGGTTTGAGAGACAACGCTAAGCCGGCATATATCAGAGCCAGCTGTGGTTGAAGCCCATAAGGGCCGGGACTCAAAAGATGTTCCCAGACAGTGTTTGATGGATGCATATATCCTTGAAACCATCTGTCACTGTTGAAGCTATTAAGAAAGATTCATTTGTGGTAAAGGAGTTGGTTTGGTTCTTTGTTTCTGATTTAGATTTGTGTTTTGAATGAATCCAATTTTAAAAAGTTAGCTTATTATATCTATTCTTCTTTCATTTAGGTTCAGTTCTCCTGGTTCTGGTGTGTGCCAGGGTACTAAGTGCTGGTCCAGCACTCCTACCCAACCCTCTCCGCTCCCACGGGTCGGTTCTGGAGGTTCCCGTAGGCTTTGAGGAACATGATGAGATCTCGAGGGAACGTAGGCATGGCTTTATGGAGAGTTCTCAGGAGAGCTCCGGGTTCTTTAGTGAAGACAGCGAGGATGGCAAGAACGCTCGTATCGAGACCAAAGACACCAGCATTGACCTAAGTGCCATGAATGGTGAGTAGAAGCAGTAATTCGAAAAATTAAGTTTAAAAGTCAAGTTTATGTAAACTTTCAAAGGCATAAAGGAAATTACTTTCCATTTTCATCTGATGTCATTAATCTCATTTGTCAATCAAGGGTGAAAATATTCGCTCTGACACTGGAATGACAATTCGGTTACAAAAAATTTTGGTTGCATATTTATGTTAAAAAATGGGTCAAGTAGGCCTACTTATCGTTTGTCAAATGACAATGTTAACATATTCCCTCTGACAACAACTTGACTTGATTCAATTATGAAATCTGGTTGCAACATTACATTGGAAAATGTATCAAGTGTCATTTGTCAACCTAAAATGCAAATATATTCGCTCTGACATTTTGACTTGGTTCAATTATGAACAAAATTTGGGTGGTAATTACATTCGTTTGTCAAATAGAAATGTTGATCTGACAGCGATCAGATGATTTAATTTAAATAAAATTTTATAGTATATTTATGATCGATGATGATTGATGCCATTTGTCAGCTAGGGGTGTTAATATATTCGCTCTGACAAAGTTTTGACTTGATTCAATTGCAAGCAAAATTTGATTGCAATATTAAATTTGAAAGTTATAATTTCGCAACAACATTTTGTCACGATTAAAATTGCGTGTCATTTGTAAATTAGAAATGTCAATACAGTTGCTCTGACATTGATCTGACTTGATTCAGTTATGAATTAATTTTGGTTGCATATTTATGAAGGAAAATGGGTCAAGTACTAGTCTTTTTTTTGTCAATTTATTATCTCTAATAACTGTATGACCTACTTAAATTTTGAATGAAATTTGGTTGCATTTGCAACTGGAAAAATGTCAAGTACTTGTCATTTGTAAGCTAGGGGCGTTAATACAGTATTCGCTTTGGCAACTAATTGAATTATGAGTGTAATTTGGTGGCAATAGTATGTTTTAAAAGTGGGTCAAATGTTTGACCTTTATCACTTAGATGTTTAAATATGCTTGCTCTGACAATTATATCACTCGATTCATTTCCTATTGAAATTTGGTTCTGTATTTATGTTTCGAAAATGGCTGAAAAAGTATACGTGCACCTGTAAATTGTGCAACAAAGGCACTGAATGACGACAGATTCATATTAGGTCAGTACCATTGTATGACTCAGCCTCTAGACAGTTATTTAACTCGCAAAAAGGACTCGACTGCAAAAGAGGCCGTTAGACGTGTAAAGTGGTGTGAACAACAGTTTTTAGGACTCATTATCGTGCGTCATTTCCTCGACACCTGCAGTCCCCTCCTGATGCTTTCCTTTTTTTTGTTGATTAGAGTTTTGTCGGCTTTAACAATTCCATCAGTCCATCTTGCGGTCGTGAATATGTTTCCCAGCAGTGACTAGAGAAAATATGCCCACTTTCTACGCACCTGGGAATCAATGTGCCTGAAAACAGTATTATTTTTAGTTCACCTGCTAGCTTGCTAACCGCAGTGGCCTGTTTCCGGTGTGTGCGTAAAGAGCAGAGAGAAGGACGGAGCGGTCCAATGATTATCTGCCGTGAGGAGTGTGAATTTGGTGGGTATCATCTTGATTCAGCTGGCACACTCACGCTGTACATTAAGAAAGATACCAATGTTATAATTTTTTTTATACTAGTGATTTGAACAAACCCATTATCCTAAGTATTAAACCTTGGGATTTAACTCATTCAGCACTCACGTTTTCCTTTTAAACATTTTTCGGTTAATAGTTGGAATCTGTGGGTGACCTGAAGACAACATAAAAATTATCTGTTTTAGAACTTAGGAAAACTTGAAAATGTTTGGTTAATTGTTTACACAAGCGCACATATGGAAGATGAGTGAATTTGCAGCCACAGCAGTAAATCTGAGCGTGAACACGAGAGCCTGTCACACTCAACCGCTGCTGAATGAGTAACGCACGCTGTGTCACACCACATACAGACTTGACTGATCAGCCATATGGAGAGACAGGTGGACACAACCATGACTGAGAGTTTGAGTGTGTGTGTGTGTGTGGAGACACTTCCAGGTGTGGTGTTCTCACCTGGCTCTGTGCCTACAACTCCTCACCAGGAAAATGAGAGTTAATCTGTTTAGGGAACAGACTGAGACTATCTATCTGTCTGTCTGTGGTTTGGTGGTCTTCTGTCTACACTCTCAGGAGTTTTCAGTCCTCTTGTCCCTTTCACACATCCACCTGTCTTTAATGAGTGTGAAGACCTCCAGTTACCTGATGTTTTTCATCCCAAGCCAATAGCAGTTCAGTAATTGAACAGAGGGAGGAATGGTTCCACTGGATCTTAGGCGAAACACAGGCTGCCAAATTTGGAGTTGTGCTATTTTTCTCTAAAAGACTCTTTCAGTACATGTATCTGTTTGTTCTTGTGCTCTCAGAGCGCTGTCTGATGCCCAAGAAGGTGGGACCTTGTCGTGGGGCGCTCCCTCGCTGGCACTTTAATCCTGTCACTAAGAAATGCGAAAACTTCATATTTGGGGGCTGCAGAGAAAACCGCAATAACTTCCTGTCCCTGGAGGAGTGTGCCAAAGCTTGCCACACAGTCCCTGGTATGCTGCTTTTTTATTACTTCGAGTTATGATAATTTTCTTGATAAAGTATAGATATATGGGCTCTCTCCCGCTGACGCTAGACAATAGCTCTCCTCATTACAGCACGTCTCAGTGTGGCAGTGTGTGTGTCTCATGAATAATCAGGCTGCGATCGAGAGCTCTCAGGTCCCTGATGTGTGTGTTGTGCCAGACGCAGGTGCAGTGCTGCAGTGCAGCTGCTCCAATCTGCTGTACTCAAGAAACAAAAGATGAATAAGACATGTGCTCCCAACAGATCTTACTGCAACATTATCCTACGATACTATAGCATGAAAACAACATTTTCTTAATAAGTGTTTGCTCTATTTACCACAATAAATAAACTATCTTGTTACATTTAACAAACTAAATTTTAACTAGGTTATGCAAACACTATAACATGCTTTCAATATGCTGTATTTTACAAGACTTTACTGTATCCCACTTGAGATGGACTACCGATATTCACTCTTTGAAGGTTTGGTTATCGGTTGTTTAATATCGGTTGATTAATATTGAGTCTAACAATCTTAGCATCAATATAATGGTGTAAACAAAAACTATAAAAATATATGTAATGGTATTAAATCTAAAACATCTTAATATTTAACTATTATAATTTAAATAACATTAAAGCATATAATGCTATTATAACTGTAGTACAGTGTTATTTTAGTATCATTAAGGCATTATTCTAGTTTTTATTGATATTTTGAAATAGTTTTTTCTTTTTTATATTTTCTGTTTGCACGTTAACTTTAGCAAATGTTTTAGTAATTTAGTGGTTGTGGGGTTTTAGTATTTTCATAAATTGTCTTTAAATCTCTAGATTTGTATAAATTTTATTTCAGTTTTAGATCTGTTACATTTCAATGCATTTAGTTTAATCGGAAATCTTACTAACTGGATTTATCGTAATCTTTTAAATTATCAAAAAAAAATTATAGTTTATTTAACGATAACAACCCTGATATAGTCTAACAACATAAATAAATAAATAAATAAATAAATAGTTATTGCTTCTAAGATAATATGTATTATATCGGTCACATGAAGGCAATATCGGTTGGGCTCTAAAGCTCAATACTACCAAATTTGAAAGACCAGCTTCAAAAACAAACTATACAAATATAGCTCAGCATAAGCATAATATAGAATAGTTTAGTAAAGTTTAGCACAGTATAGTTTAAAATAGTGGAGTATGTGTACTTTGATTTATGTCTTCAAAATTTTTTACAAGTTTTCTTGCTTTATTCCTTCATAGATTACAGCCCTTCATCCCCAGAACCACCATCTTTGCCACTTTCTTTGAGCCAAAAGCCAACTCAGATGAATTTCTCTTCCTCATTGTTCGTCCCTCCGACTGAGTCAGTCGACCCGGAGCAGGGGGAGAGTGATTCAGAATCGAGCGGCTTCCTTCTCCACCCCTCCTCCGGGCCGTCAATCGCAGGTGCTGAAGACCACGCCCTCTCCACAGCCACGCCCCCCGTCGTCGGACCGGCCCGTCAGAACCAGCCAGAGGCCACAGCTGAGCCTGACAGGCGCCTGACATCCGACGATACGTTTGATGATCAGAGGGGCCATGCTGTAACACAAGCACCCACGGCTCCTGAAATCGGGCCTCTGCCGAGCCTGGAACCCCTGCAGCCCGACAAACCGCACCAGGATGATTCTGAGGAAGATGAGGATGAGGAAGAGTTAGTGGATTTTCCCACCAAACCGGATGAGGAGGAAGAAGATGAATGGCGGTACCTCACGCCGTTCACATCCAGACCCTCGTCCTCCCCCGCTTCAGATCTGCCACCCGTGGTCTTAACCGAAACCGCCTGGCAGGGGGCACCGCTCACCACAACAGAGGACGAGGAGGGGGTGGAGCTTCGTCACGGCGGCAACGAATATCTCGCGGAAACAGAGCTGCACGACTCCGAGCTGTCCCAGGAGGCTGAGCAGGTACTCAGTGGCAGAAAATAAGAAATTAACAGACCTCTATAATATGTAATAATATATAAAATAATATATTCCTTCTTGTATAAAATGTTCAAACACAATGTCCATCAGATTTCAGCTGTTGGTTAGATTCTCTCTGCTCAAAAATAAAAATATGTACCACTGAATAATATATGACAAATAGTAAAGTATATCATGATATAATACTACTAATAATAGTAATATATAAACATAATAACAAGAAATGTCTTGTAAGACTTTGGATTAGCTTTTATTTTTAGATTTTCAGTTTTATTTAATTTACATTTTTCTAAAATTTCTATTTATCTTTAAATGTATTCTTGTTTCAATTGTAGTACTTGTGGTACTTCATCTAAACGTATTTATTTCAGTAATTGCCAAGGCAATATATTTTCATTTTGGTAAGTTTTTAGTTTTCAGTTTTTCTAATTTAAAAATTCTTATTTCTATATATTATGTCGACTTTTAAATTTCAATTATCCAAAAAAAAAAGGTTGATTAATAGTAACTTGATCTAACAAAAATTACACTAGTAAGAAGTAATGTTATGTACTTTATCATTTCAACTTTCAAAAATATTGACAAAACAAGTGTGGTTCTTGTGATAAAATTCTCAATTGTTTGTTTGCATGAAATATATTGTGTCGTCTTGGAAATTAATTCTCGATTGATTTGTCTGACTGCTTTGGAAGAGAAATGTGTTTATAGATTCGTTCTCCAGGCAGGCTGTCAGCAAGCATTTCAGTTAAAGCACAACCATTCACTGCAGTCCAGTGACTCTCTTTGTTTCTCACTCTGTGCAGGTGATTTGTGTCGACTGGAGCAATCTTGCAGGAAAGGGCTACGTTATACTCAACATGACGGACAACTTTGACTGCGTAAGTGTTGCTTTTTCACAAAACCCAACCCAGAGCTCTCCAGCTAGCCTAACCCAACCACGTATTGTTCTAGCATGAGCTAACCACTTGCATTTTCTTCATAAAAATCCGTTTTTCCATCACGATTTGAATGAATTGCTCTTAATTAAGGTGTATGTTCCGCTCAGAGCCTGTTTCACGTACTGCAGCTGAAACGCTGAGCGTTGCAGGAAGATCTCTGTCTCAGAAACATGCTGACTGCACGACTAACGACGCTCAGCACAAACAATGACACACGCTGTGAGCTCCGAGCACATTTGTTTTATCAGCAGCTTGAACAATCATCTGGCCTTTGTAGAGAAGAAAAAAGATAATGTGATTCTTAATCTCACTTACTCGTTAGCAGCACTGCAAAATGCAGAAGCGAATGTTGTGTCTTAAAGGTCACCCTTGTCCTACTAGACGTGTCAATTATATTTTATTTAAAGGAATAGTGTCCCCAAAAATGTACCTTTATTTAAAATGCAACCCTCAGGCCATCCAAGATCTAGATGAGTTTGTTTTTTCATCAGATATGGAGAAATGTAGCATCACATCACTTGTTCCCCAATGGATCCTCTGCAGTGAATGGGTGCCGTCAGAATGAGAGTCCAAAGTCGTGTTTGAAGATAAAAACATTAATTATGGATTTGTTTCTTACAAACACACATATTTTGGCTTCTCAAGATGTTAACTGATGGACTGGAGTGGTGTGGATTATTGTGATATTTTTATCAGCTGTTTGGACTCTCATTCTGACGGCACCCATTCACTGCAGTGCATCTATTGGAGAGTAAGTGGTTTAATGTTGAATTTCACCCAAAACAAAGTGAGCAACCAAATTGACAATAAATGTACCACAAAAGTGGTCCATATGAATTACAGTAAAACCAATGATATATAAAGCCCAACCAGTTTTGGTGCACCATATCTGAATGAATGCTAAATTTGGGTCTGCTCTTCACATAAAGCATTGTATGGCCTCAGTAGACATAAAATATAGTGCAAAAGTCTTCTGGTGGTTTTCTGTCATTTTTGGATCTTGGTCGTGCCAGTACCCGTTCATTTTGGTTTATCCATTGGCATAAATGATGAAAAATTAGATTTGGTATAGTTTATTAATATTATGAGTATGTTTTAGATTTTTAATTTTAGTTAAATTTGTAGCAATTATGTTGTGCTTTAGTCATTTTTATTAGTTTTTTTTTTTTTTTGTCTATTAAGTTTCTGTTTTAGTTTTACTTACAGTACTTTAGTACTTTAACTTACTTAAAACATATTAAACAAAAACTTAAATTTGCCTTTACAACAAACTGATATATATATATATAGATATATATAAATACATTTGTGGCCATGAATTAACAATTTGTTCCCATGACTTATTAATTCACATATTATCTATTTGTTCTCTCATTTCAGGAAATCGTGTGGCCCAGTTGTACTTATTTTTCCCTCATTTTAATTAAGTAATTTAAAACGAGGGAACTTATTAGTACAATGTGTCCACAGCGTACCTAAATTAAGAATCTAATAAATGAATCAGTAGTGGGAATGAATTCAGTCATAATTAATCAGTCTTGGGAAGTAATCTATAGTTCGTGCCAATTATATCTGATGGTTTTTTTTTTTAGCATTTTTCGTTTTATTCAAGGATAACAAACAGTGCTGTCTTTGACTCAATCACTGCACAATCTGAGACATTATTAAGATCTCTTCAGGAACTCTAGAGGAGAGACGACAGGAGAAACATCTGTGACTTCAGCTTTAGTTCTCTGTGAATCGCCTGCTGTGTAAATCTACCCTGTGATGTTTCATTGGCACATACACGTTCTCAGCGGCGTAAAAGAAGCCGGTTGTCTGTTGCCACGGTAACGCTCCAGTGTCACGTAACTGCAGCATGACCGCGGAGAACTTTCCCCCCGCTGGCGCTCTGACAGCTGCGTGCTAAACTGCCGAATCTCCTGCGATGGAGCCCTGCTTTGAACCCGAGCAGCACTGCAGAGCCATTGATCAGAAACCAATCCGGCCCACTGCATGAGAGCTCTGAGCCTCCGTCTCAATGACTCGACAAAACTGAGTCTGATTCTGTAGCCTGTCTGTCTATGGTCAGAGGATGTCTGTTACTGTGACTCTTGTGTTTAAACGCAAACTGGAGGAACATCTTAGACAGTAACAGACAGAGCAGACCTGTTTTTTGGCGGGTCAATGGTGGTCTGTCTGTGGAGAGTGTGGATTTGGCCCCACTCTTTCAATCATCCATAGGTATTATCAAAATACATACATTTTTATTTACTTGATTTTACTGTACCTTTCATATGTGTATTTTCTGACACATTCCATGTTAATTCGATTTTATATAAATACGGTTTACATCTCATGTGTGGTATGCTCATGTTTTATTCTATTTTTATTTATTAAATTACATTTTACGATGTATATATATTTATCTTTTTTATACTTTCAACGAATTTATTTTACTTACATTTAGTGCATTTATACTCCCAATTTATTGTACTTATTTATTCATGATGCATAAAACACACACACACATATAATTTTTGTATAATATATTACATTATAATGTGCATGAATTTTTTTTAACAAATACAACTTAGGTCTTTTTTATGTTCACATTTTACTGTATTTTGTACTTTATATGGTTTATACCATTTTATTATTTTAAATTATAATATTTTAGTCCACTATATTGCATTGAGCTGTATTTCATAAAGTAAATTTTGAGAACATTTATGCTAACTTTTATTGTATTTATTTACTGTTTGCAACACTGGTGCATTAAAGCTTATATAATTATATTATCATATATATTTTTTTATTTTGTTTGCTATTAATTTCTAGGTGCATTTTCTGACAAATACTGTATAATTTTTCATTTACACCTTATTCATGTTCACATTTTAATTTGACTATGTATAGATTACACCATTTTCTGTCTACTATATTTCATTAAAATATATTTAATTTATGTAAATCCATTTTGTGCACGCTTATACTCCCATTTTATTGTATTTGTTTATTATTAGCAAAATTAGATGTTTTCACAGTATGTCACATATTTAAATGCGTTCTCAATTTTCTGACAAATTCCACATAATTTATTCTCTCAATTCATTGTATTTATTTGTAGTTTGTTCATGATATATTTAGTTTAGAATTGTATATCACTACATACACACAGTTTTTGGTGACGACAGTGGAAAAAAAATCTGATTAGTACATATAATTAATACATACATACAGTACACACACACACACATCACTGTATTTCTTAGTTGTACCATTTCAGGACAGCGACATTTCAGTGATGGTGTGTGTCTTGTGTGTGTCCCACAGGATGAGTTTCGTATGGAGAGGGGCGACAAACTCCTGGAGATGCTAGAAAACACATTCTCCAGAAAGAGGAACATCCCACAAGGCTCCTGGCTCATTTTCCTCAGCAAACCCACACAGCAGGACCACCAGCTTCTGATGGCCTTAGCCAGCGAGCAGGGTAACACACACACACACACTCAGGGCCTCTGTGCTCACGTGTAATGGGAGGCTCATTCTTTAAATTTGAGGTGTTAGTAATTTGTTGGCTTTTCATTTCATGCTCTATATAAAAGGATAAAAATAGCAGGTATTATCTCTTTATCACATCTCTGTGCAGTGCATTAGTGATGTTGCATCTGCTCGGGTGAATCTTACAAAGCAAGACTTGTTTGAGGTCGTCTTCACAAAATCAAGAGAATGAAAATAAGTAATTATATTTTGCATTAAGAAAATTAAGATGTTTTGCATTCTGACATATTTATCATCTTTATTTCCAAGACAGTGAAGCCCATTATGCCTTCAATTCTTATTACCAAAATAAAGAAATTAGGTTACACTTATTTTACAGTCCTTGTTTCAGTGTAATTTACGTACTCTGTAATATTAATTAACTCCATGTACTTGCTTTATGGTTAGGATTAGAGTTGCCTGCATGCATTTATGCATAATTTTGTGGAGATAAATTGATGCCAAGTGAAATGAAAAATGTAAGGAGAGCTTAAAATAAAGTGTTACCTATTATGGTTTGGTTTTGTGCTGTTGCATGCATTTATTTATGCATTATTTATTTTTATTCCTATACTAAGTTCATGTAACAAGGACAGTGTAAAATATAGTGCTTCTAGAATGAAAAAAAAAAAATAGATTTCTAAACTTTTTGTATTTTATGTTTTCTTTTCATTCAGTGTACAATTAACAAAAGCAAAAAAGACCTTTAACCATAGCTTGCTCTATTTTATTTTTATACTATCTTATTATTTATTATATTATTTAAAAAGCCCTTGCTATGTGTACTGCATTAATCCAACTTAAATCTTTAGACTTGTTATTTCATTGCTGTTTTGTTGACTTTAATTGCTTCTATTGTTCTCATTTGTAAGTCGCTTTGGATAAAAGCGTCCGCTAAATGTCTAAATGTAAATGTAAAACATTAAATTATTCATATGGTATGGTTGTATTTTTTATTTTTATTTTTTGCCCTGAATGTGATTTATGCTCATTTATTTAAAAACTGTTTTACGATAGAATCATTTTGTGGATTGGAGCATTATTGAGAATTTGGGGGAAATGTGCTTATTCGTTATTTCTTTTCTTTCTTTTTTTTAAATCCTAATGGTCCTCAAATAGGTTCAAGTTTCTTTATTTTTATTTTTTGATTGAAACATTCTTTATGATCATTTTTCCCAACTTTTTATAGTATTTTAGTCTAATTTTCTTTTCATACTGTCTTTTTGTTGAAGAAATTATCCCTCCAAAAGACGTCCTGTCAATGTTAGGGGAAATCACAAGAGGTCTAAATGAGGTGAGACTAATGCAGCAAATAATAATAAAATAAAGAAACTTAAGGAACATGGATAATAATTTATAATAAATATTTATTATTAGCTTTTCTTTTATTATATATTTACTATTATTATTATTAGCATTTATTTTAATTGTATTTCTGTTATTATTATTTATTCATTTTCAGATTGGAATTCAGAATTTTTCGACCGTGAACACGTGCCACTCGAGGCCCAGTCAGACACGTAGCGACTACGGAAAGCTGTTTGTGGTTCTAGTGATCATCGGATCTGTTTGTGTGCTCATTATTGCTTCTGGAGTCATCTACATCTGCTGGCAGCGTCGTTTACCCAAACTCAAAAACATGGTAGGTCTTTGATATGCTGATTGCTGAAAAAAAAAACCTGAGGTACGAGCCCAAATGTTTTGTGGTATGTACAGATTACGCTGTCAACACAACTCGGGCGCGATTCATATGCAGCTCGAATTCTAATGACTTACCTCAACGTTCTATGAATGACGTGTCGGGTTCGAATCGATTTATTATTTGTCTGTGGTTTTGTCTCCTTTGCTTTATGGCGCGTCCGAAGTCGAGAGGCGAAGAGCTGAACTTTGTGGAGAACGGTTGCCATGACAACCCCACGCTGGACGTGACTAGCGACAGCCAGTCAGAGATGCAGGAGAAGAAACACAGTGCCAATGGGGTGACGGTGGGCGGGGACGGAGGAAACGGTTGGCAGGTGCTCGTCAATAAGCCCGGGAAAAACGAGGAAGACAACCAAGAGGAAGACACGCACCTTTAATTAATTTCAGGAAAACAATCAGAAAAAAACGGCATGGGAAAGCAGTATGACATTACAGACTAAGAGGGCACTAAACATTTTCAAGCTTTTTCGGAAACATCTGCTGTATAAAATGTGATGTCTTTTGGCTTGTATGATGGTTTTCTTTATCTGCATTACTAAATTCAGGCGGGACTAAAAAGAACGCTTTAAAACGCGATTTGTATGATATGGGGAAATTTTTAATGCAGAATTTATTTAAATTGAATGTGTCAAACAATCAAAAATCTGTTTGAATTTTGGGGGGGAAAGTTTCTTGCACTGTTAAAGCAATAGTTCAACCCAAAACGTAAAAAATATGTCGATAATCTCACACACGTAACGTTAGTTCCAGATTTTTTGCCATTTTTTTTCCCTCTGAACAAAAAAAACACGAGAATTTTGAAATATCTTCACAACAGTTAGTTTACACTAAGAATAAAATGTGATAAATTAAATTTTTTTGGTAAGATAACGATGGCCAATGCTCGAAACCTGATGCGATCTTTAGAAAACGTTTTACGGAACTGTAAGATTCTTAAAAATCTTGTTAAAAAAATCGCATACAGGTTTGAAACGGCTTTGTTAAATTATGAAATTGATTTTCTTTTTGGGTTAGTTACAGGAGAGAGGGAAAAAACACTAGTGTACTTGAAGACTTGAAAGAGATTGTACCAAGGTTTTTTTATGTTGTTTTCTCGAAGATGTAGACACTATAATCAGTCATTCTCTGATTTACTTATTTCAATGCAAGTATTAACAGTTAAGCAGTCTGCATATTGTGTTTTACATGCTGAATGCTGGATGGACGCCTGCCTTGCTCCTTTATTGTGCATCAGAATGGCTGCTCCGTACTGGATTATGTCGCTTTTAAGGTTTTTACATATATATTGCACCTTTAACGTTGCTCAGCACCAACGGCCTCCAAAGCATAAAAAGATTCTCCTTACAAAAGAATCTTTCATATAGAAATGTGTCGAATGGAGCTAGCTAACGATTTCTTTAATGTTTTCAGTGCGCATTGAATTTAATCTTTTAAACGCAAAGTAAACGGTGATCACAATCAAAAAATAGTGTTAAATCAGCTCTCATAGTGATGATCTTGTTTATGGTACAGTATATGTGTCAAAGAACAATCTTAATTGTCGCCATAGAAAGTCTTTTCTTTATTCATTTCAAGTGCATGAAACAATGTAGTATAAGTCTATGCACATGTCAGGGGTCAACTGATTGTACACAATTTAGCAAACGTGAACCGTTCATGTTTAACAAGATTTAAATGGTTAGTAGTCTACTCCAGAACGCTCTACGTTATGTACATGCATTATTCTTTGTTTCTAAAGCCTTGACGTAGGAGAGTTTGACGGCAGTGTAGAACGCTGTTGAACGCTTCTGTTTTGTACCTTTAGTGTCCTGGTACAAGAGCTATTAGCATATTTGCACTTTTTCCATTTTGATTTTGTACCTCAAACTGCTTTATGTATCTGATTGTAAGGAGATTTGGGTCTCGTTGTTTTCTGGTAATTTTGTGTTATCCCACCTCTTTAAAAAAAAAAAAGAAGCTAAATAAATGTTTTGAGAAGTCTTGTCCGACCCTTTTTAAACCTACCATGAAGTTTGGACTGCCCCTACTGGGGAAGTGAGTGAATTACCATATACAATTAAAATATTTAGGTTTGTTTTCCAGTTTAAAATAACAGTTTATATCTATATTTTATTTTCTCTCAAATTGACAAGAGTAATAGAACATTTTTACATTGCATTGGTCATGCTACTGAACCCTGTGAAACATAATGTTTAACTTCTGAACAATGGCACTAGAAGATACATATTATATGATACGACTTCTGAAATGGATATAACTATAACAATACATTCTGTCACGATGATTCTAGAACACTTCATGTCTACAATCGAGAGCTACGTAAGTGAGTCTGAATCATGAATGTTACAATTTTGCATTCCAAACATGAAGTCTGGGCAAACTTTGAGGAAAGAAATAAAAACAGTAGTTTAAAAAAATAAAATAAAAAAATATTCTGCCACGATGAACAGTGTGAACACTCAATCGAAGTATTAATTTTGAAGAAAGATGCTGTTCATGCCTTTGAAGACAGGCTGATAGTTGTAAATCAGAGATTTTTCTTCTTCACTTTGCGAAGAAAACCGATGATGGTTTTTCATTGCTGAAAAAAAAGAAAAACAGCAAATAAAAGGCATGGTGCAAAGTGGTCAGTGTTTTTTTTTTTAACAAACCCAATGCTTAACACCAAGTTAAGCCAAATTAAAAGGGTAATCTAATGCAAAGACCAGATATTCAAATTTCACTTTAAAATTTAATTATTTTGTTGACCAACCTTCAGAAACAAAGAAGTGGGCAGTGTAGAACGCAGCTTTGATGGCTGAGAGTGTGTGCACCATACCATCTTTCTCAATCCACTCAAATGGGCTTTTCTCTGGATGCCATTGAACAGCATAGAAGGGATATTGATATGCTGCAGGATATTCAACAGAGGTTCATTAAAACATTTTGATATAATATACAAGTATATAAATGTAACTATAATTATATTCACTTCTACACACATATTTACTTCTACATGTAAAACCGACCAATTAGCTCACTACAGTACAGTGTTATGGGTGAACTCAATTTAATGAAAAACAGCTGATTGTGGGACTTCCTGAATGATGGGTTACATCACACACATACACAAAGAGATGCTCTGTAGCATTCATACCCTCCATGGTGGAAATTAACTCCTTCTTGCCATCTGTGTTTGTTGTCAGGACTCGATAAAAACGCTTATGATTTGCTCTTACAGAATTACAGTAGCAATGCCAAGCTTGTTTAGACAACTCAGAAAAATAACAAAAAAATAGCTGAAGTATACAGTGATTGATCTGCAATGTTGGGGGTAACAAATTACAAGTAACAACCTCACAGTTGTCATGAAGTGTAACATTAGCTATATAGAACAAACTCATTTTTTTGCACCAGGCTGTAAACATGATTTTTC
Organism: Carassius carassius; assembly: GCF_963082965.1. Classification (NCBI taxonomy): domain Eukaryota; kingdom Metazoa; phylum Chordata; class Actinopteri; order Cypriniformes; family Cyprinidae; genus Carassius; species Carassius carassius. The sequence continues at coordinate 5,643,108 of NC_081770.1, read as the reverse complement.
TGATGTAAAGTTTGGCATTTTAACATGGGGAGTCTATGGGACTGACTCCCTTTTGCAGCCAGCCTCAAGCGGCCAGTCGATGAATTACAGTTTTACTCACTTCCGTATTGGCTTCACAAGAGAGAGCTGGAGGTTGGCACTCAAGAAAAACACAATGCTACCAACCTGGGCTGAAGGTCAGTGGCAGGGCGACTGCTTTGGTGTCAGTCAAGGTCAATAAGTTCTTGTTGCTAGTCAGAACCGTGAGCTGCTGGAAGCCTTGGCAGGTGCCCCAGATCGGAAAATAATCCGAAACATCATTAGCCTGTTGTGTTTAATAAAGAAGAACCATCAAGGCATATTCATATTTATTCAGACTCATTTTCACATTATGATGCTGTTTTTTACACTTACCTTTATTGCAAGTTCATTCTTTGCCACTCTGGTAAACTGAGACTTGTCGATGTCCACATTCCCACCAGGAAGCAGCAAACTAAATCAGTCAATTAATATAGGTATGAATAAAAAGCAGTTCTGGAACATATTATCTGGTTTCTAGCTGGTCTAGTAAGTGGTTTACAAGAGGGACCAAATATAAACAAACTTATATGTTCCAAACACATCGAGCAGCTTAGGTGGGGTCAAAATAGTCAAACTCACTCACCCATTAATTGCGTTGAACAGTTTTTCATACTCCTCCTCTGTGCGATTTATGCTGCACACCAAACACAATTACCTTTATGCATTCGTTCTCTCCTTTTTTATGTATTTATTTTTAATAATAGCATGTAGATTGTGTTTAACTTACTGAATTGGTACAACCCTGGCACCAGCTGACTCCAAGTGTCTCACATATGATGCAGCTATATAAGAAGAGCCCTGTGCATGAGGGTCGTCTTCTAAGTTTTCCTGGGCTAAAATTCCTGTAATGCAAATTAAAATTGTTAAAATATGGTTACCACAAATTACCAATGGATTTACAACACTAACTAGTTACCATAGTGAAACTACCCATAGTTTCACTTTTGGCTATTAAAACCATGGTTCATTTTCATAAGGTTGTACTGGTCTGTTGTCTTCCTAGACTAATCAAACAGGTAGTTGGTATCACAACCACAAAAGCCCACAAACTCTTTAAAACCATCAAACCAAACCAACTTTGAGTGGTTGGGAGTACAGCTAGCCTACTGAATGGTACATTTTTTAATGGTTTTAATGGAAGGTTAGGTTCCAACCATGTTTAAAATGTGTTACAATGACTATGCTTTTGGGAGTTAAAATATAATTCAGAAGAAACGAGTACATTCTAGCGGCAGAACTGCGGAGAAGGATGCTGCGATTTAAAAAAAATAGTGAGCAACACGACATCGCAAGATTATGAGATAACATAAAACATCATTTCCCACATAGCAACATTGTGTCGGCCCAGATCCGGCCCACATCTGGCACCCATGGAAAGATGATCTGGCCCACATGCAGCATGGAATGATGGCACTTGGGCGGACCGCTCCTGTTTGCCAGATTTGAGCCACAAGCAGGCCATAGCAATGCCATATGTCAGCCAAGAGTAAAGAAATTAACCAGAACTGGACCTTATCTGAGCCACAAAATTTGTTTATATATTAAATATGAATTTCAGCCTTAATAAGCCTGTTAACAAGCAGAATCACTGAAGTAAAGAAAAGAACAGAGAAAGAGATAAGCAGAAACACAAGAACTACAACTGACTTCAGCCACAACCTTAGATGAAATCAATTGAAGATAAAAGAAGACATTAAATCTCTGGAGATCTCACCAGAGGAGGATTAAACAACTCCACAAGCTGCATTAACAGCTTCACTTATTACTAACCAGACTGACTTTATTTCTGTTGGACATCTACAAAAGTTTTATTGAGAATTAAGAAAGGTTTAACTCTAATGTGTGTCACCATAACAGTGATTAGCGTTTCCATTGGTGCATCATCTTTCCATGGGTGCCAGATGTGGGCCGGATCTGGGCCGACACAATGTTGCTATCTGGGTTACCAGACATCATGCACTAATTACATATCAAACAGAACTTCAAAGACTCGCTTTTATTCTTACCGATGATTGGTCTGTCATTTAAACTACGAGTGCATGATGCTGGAAAACCGCATTGAAAAGCGGCAAAGACCGCGAGCACGAGCACCTGGCAATACATCCACCTCAGGTAACACACCAAAGGAGGAAATAAATGACAGCTCCTAGATGTTATCTGTAAAGAGCTCCACTGGCGATGTCAGGCTTTTTAACCTGGATCCACTTATCCGCAATCGTCACGTTAAAAGAGCGGCGCCTTGACGCGTGAATTACTGAAGCGTTAGCTGTTCTTCAATGAGGATCAGCTCGACGAATTCACAATGAGAGAACAGCGAAAAGTCACGGCCGGCCCCTCCCACTCGAATCATCATCGTCACAATGACATTCCTGTCAAAATGTTCTTAAATTCTAAAAACTGCATTCTTGTCAGAAGCTAATGGTAGCCTGTGTTATAAAAAAGCCAAACGTTACATTTTGTAAAAAAAAAAAAAATGCACAAGAGAAAAGCGATGATTAACGATTATTTTCCACATTCAGTACAAAGGAGTGCATTGTATGACATTATTAAAACAACATTAAGACAAATCGCTCTATGACAATCATCATAACACATAATCTCATAATTAATTATGGTGACCTTTCATAAAAGAGTAGGTATAACACTTGCATCAGCTGTGTTGAATGAATAAGTGCCCTAGAAAGTAGAAAGTAGGTTAAAGTAGGTTAACACATAGCAAGGCTTCAGTACAACAAAAGGAATCGACCTACCAAAAAATAGTTTTCTGAGGGTTGCTAAAAAATAAACTTGGTTCTCAAACAAAGGTGTGTAGGCTAAGGGGACACAAAAGATCCAGTAGCTCAACTTTGGATACAACTTCACTCTTTCTGAACATTGTGGGTAACAACAGTATTAAAGACAGAACGTTCTGCCACTAAAGGGCAAGTTCTTAAAAAAAATGAACCGACTTCCTGTCAATGCTTAAATGCTGACATTCCACGGGTCTGCTACCTACCAGACCACAGGAACAGAAGAAAGTGTTTAGTAAGCAGAGATGAAAGAAATACGTTTATTTTTTATTGCAGAAATGGATGATAAGTAAAAAAAATATGATTGCACGAGAATCAGAATTAGCTATGAGCTTTATCCCAGGTTGCGTTACAGAGCATTCATAGAACATAAAAACATAAACATAGGTTTATTCTTCTTATAGTAAGTCAGTTATTGTCCGATAATGATTTCATAGCTTGTTCTTTCTGCTCAGCTCTTCTAGATCTGATGTCATAAACCAGAACAACAACAGTAGCCACGCCCACCAGAGCAGAGACAGCCAATCGGATCACAGCTTCAGTTGACTTACAACAGCAGACACATTCTGAAGGGAAAAAGGAACTAAATAAATATCTGCATATATAATGATTGATAATATGCTGCGGATGTGCTGATGGTTTGATGGTACCTGAACATGGTTGACAGAGTTGAGTGATGTCCAGATGTTGAGTCTGGTTTCTGAAGGGATTGTTGATCACACAGCTGTAGCTGTTTTTCTCCTGATATTCCACCTCCAGAGGTAGAGAGAGACTGATGCTGAGATCAGACACACTGATGCTGGACAATAAACTGTTTCCTTTGTACCAGGAGAGAGTCACATGACCCACATTCACCACTGAACACAGCAGTACACATCTGGACACCGATGATCCTGACGGAGAAGGATTTTGAGGACAGTAACTGGTGATAACAGGAACGGGCAGACGAGCTGGAAAACATTTGAGAAACATAAAGAAACCAGAATAAATTGTTTGTGACGGAGTCTGTGAGTTCTTACTCACCGATGACAGTGACATTGAAAGTTTTCTTTGACACTTGTTGTCCAATCATCTGTGCTTTATAAAGTCCGGAGTCTGTGCTTCTGATGTTTGCGATGGTCAGAGATCCAGTCTGATGATCCAGCTTCAGTCGGTCTCTGAATATGTTGTGAGTTTCAGAGATGACTTGGGATGATATGTTGAGTTTAGCGATACAGTAGTTTCCGCTCATCCACATTATCAGATCATCCTCTTGTATTTGAGACACACCAGTCGGTAAGGTGACAGAATCGCCCTCCATCACTGACAACGACTCGATTTCATCTGCCTCAACACCAATCACACCTGAAACATACAAGAGCGCTTCTTTCTCAATAACTGGCTAAAGCACCTTAGATGCTTCCTGTTGGTTCACTAGTTTCAATTAACTTCAAAGTTCATTCTCAAACCACTTATCTATTTTAGCATTAAGAAAAAGCACAAAGCTGTGTATTAATGCAACATGTCATATGTAAATGTTAACTAAACAACTGATTGATTTTCCGAAGTGTTTAGAGTGTTTCTTGGAATAGTAAGTCAAATCTGTCACAAATGGTTTTCAAATGGTCACTGGAAAAGCACTGATACGACTGTGTGAAGTAAAAAAAAAAAAAAAAAGCATGGCCTAACATTTCAAGCTTTTTTGGGGGGTCCAAGGCTCTTTGAATTTTCATTACCAAAGCTATTTTATTTTTATTATTAGTCAGATATCTTTGTGAAATCAGACTACAGTTAATTTTTATTGATTACATGATTAAATATTATCATTATTTTATATTATATTATTTTTTGTGGAGATTCACACACAGAACAGTCACTAGTCAGATGGCTATAATTACACAGATAATTGAGAGGCCACACAACAATTGACAACTGTATTTCCAAAAATAATTTCAGAAGCGTTTTCTCAACATTGCATCATTGCTGATGAACACATTAATTTTTATTTGAATCATATCACACAGTGGGTTATTTAACCATGCATTACTGTCTTTGAAATGTTTTTGTCTTAAAATGAGTTTATTATAAGTTAGTATATATTAATAATATATTACTGCGCCAAGACGAAGTGCTTACAAGCACTTGCCATGGTATTCCGCCACACAATATAGTTATCCATTTTACACGCTTAGAAAAGCGCAACGTTTTGTTTTGTGTTACCATCCTAGGTCGAGTTACACTACGCGAGTAACTGTATTTAAATAGGGAAAACGTGGCGGTGTTTGGTAGCTTCTCTGCTTGGCCCATATTGAATGAATGGGCTAAGCTAAGTGCTTTCAAAGTGTCACCGCGCGCCAAAGCGATTGAGTGCACGCACTGAGACGAGAGAGGCATGTATCAACTCGTCTTAGTTAAGGGAAAAACATAGTTTAACATGAAAACACGGTGGAGTAGGCTATCCTTTTGATATTAGTTGTAGCATAGCATGATATTAGCTTGCTAAAAAGGTTTTTTTCACAGCTGTAACACATTTTCACAGCTGTAAGGTAATGTAAAATCAACTTCTACAGTAGGTTTTTACTCCACTATAAAACTGCAAGAGCTAAAAGGGCTAAGAAAAAGAGTACATTTGAACTTACCAACAAGACACCAGAAGCACAAAACAAACCCATGAAGCATTTTTATCAGCAGTTTGCTGTGCTGTCTGAGAGAACATCACTCGAAATGTGACCAGGAGTGAATCCTCCTCTATTTTACACCCTCCCACGGCGTGCAGATGCACTAACCCTGCATTTGCATTCGTTCTACTTAACCTACATAATTTAACCATTGCTATAAAATACTTCTTCTCTTTATTATTTATGATAGCCGATCATGTTAAGGGCGCTGCTGATATTAAAACAAGTAAAACTTCTCAATATCTTACGTTACTAGTGTGCAAACCGCAACCTACTAAAGTACGAGTTCTTGTAATGGTTCATTTGTTTCTCTATTAAATATAAAATAGTCATTGGCAAATAGATACCTAATTGTGAGTAGCGTTAAATAGTGTTGATAGACTAACTTCTTTATCTATTTTACTTTATCTAGTTTATTTATATTAACAGGAAAATATATGTGGTTCATGTTACAAGGACAGGAAGAAGCCATTCAACCACATGCAACAGACACAAACACGAGCTATTCCGTCCACTCAACAAAACAAAACCACATTTAGATAAAAAAAAATGTCAGATACACTGCAGGTTTCATTTTGGCCCAGAAGCTGCTCACAGTTTATTAAACACACACACACACACACACACACACACACACACACACACACACACACACACACTTGATCTGCTGCAGATCTTCTCTTGATCTGATGCAACCATATAGAATGTGATAATGAAAATTAAACCAACTAGCAATAATATTTGTATTCTTATTATAAAGTTTTCAAAATTAGACCATAATGTTTAGATGAATATGTCAGGGTGATTTGGGGGTTAATCTGATTTCAGTTTGACCTAGTATACAGTATGCACCCACAAGAAGTCATAGCTGTATCCCACAAGACAATGGTCATCAGGTGAACGGCAAGACACCTCCAGGACACAAAACAAACGCTGAGTTTACTACGTTGAAGTCGTGTGGTGTAAAGTTAAATACTCAGCTATTTCAGCTGAATATCACGTGGTTACATGTATTTAGGAAAGTCATTTGGAAAAGATAACTATATAGTGGAGCTCCAAACAGTGAAAGTTGATGTTTTTTTGCATTGGTAGGTGGCGACGCGATCAATTTCCTTCCTTCAGGATATCACAGGACTAATAACTTCCTGACGTTTATCGAATATCTCACTTCCGATCTTCTCAACGCCAGGCTTCTCAGAAGAGAAATATCCAAGAGTGGAGTATAAATCACAAATTAATCTCAATGGGTGTAAAAATAGCTCTACATAGCGCTGTAAGGTCGGTTGCAACCAAAAAATGTTAGTCAGAAAAGGGTGTTTTCGCTGTTAGCGCGGATACGAGCTAGTTAAGGCTAAAAACTCGTAACATTTACACCCAACATCTTCATTAAATGTCATAACTCACGAAAATGAAAGCCCCTGTTTTACTTCTATGCTTTTTGCTCGCAAAAGGTGAGTATTTAGAAAGCTTCGAGACTTACGCTTTCACTTTGTAGCTCTTTAAACGTCGCTTGAGGTTACGCCTTTTGTAATCGAGCTAAATGTGTCTATTTATTGTTGAGCGATATGCGTACGCGTAATATTTACATAATTTATCAACCTCAATTACACGTCTGCAGTTTGCATTACTACCATTTCCCTCAAACAACTAACCTTTTGAACTTGATCAAATATGATTAGCTAATAAGCATTTGGATTTCCTCGAGTCTTTGCAACGGTGTCTGTTTGTTTTCCAGGTGTGTTTAGTGATATTGTGAAGTCAGTGATGGAGGGAGATTCTGTCACGCTTCACACTGATCTTACTGATTTACACAAATATGAACGTATAGTGTGGATATTTGGACCTGGCCGCACTCGTATAGCTCAGATCAACACTGTAGTCAATAAGATCTCAGTATACAATGATGTTTTAGATGGGAAGTTCAGAGACAGGCTGCAGCTGGATGATCAGACTGGATCTCTGACCATCACAGACACCAAAACTGAAGACTCTGGACTTTATGAACTGCAGACCATTGGTGGGAAAGACGTCCTGCCAAAGATGTTCAGTGTTATTGTTTCTGGTGAGTATTTTGTAGTTGATTTCAGTGTGTTGCAACACTGAACCATATTAAGAATACTGTACTAGTCGGTCAGCAGGCCACATGCAAATTTAGCCACAGGTGGTTACTTTGGTAACTTTTCTATCTTTCTATCATCATATATCCTCTTGGAGACAACACCAAGCTAAATGTACAGTATCTGGTTTCTTTTGTAAAGGGTGAAATGAGACCCTAGGCAAAGTCTGGTATGTGTAATTTGTGGCAAGCGACCCAGAGAGACAAAACCAGTGGAAATTTAAATAAGTGGTGTTTAGAACTTTTACAATTGGATTTTTACTTTTTAATAATAATAATAGCAACATGTTTAATTTATATAATGCCTTTCACAAGCTCAAGGACGTTTGATGAAATGTCTCATGAATGAATGTCTCAATGATAATTTTTTTTTGGTACTATATGGTTTATTTCCAAGTCAGTGAGATGACGTGGATGCTGGTAAATAGATTAGTGTCTATTTACCTGTTTGTCTGTTTATTCTGATTTTTCCATCTTCAGCTCATCTGCCTGTTCCTATCATCACCAGAAACTCTTCTCAGTGTCCTTCATCATCATCATATTGTTCATTGTTGTGTTCAGTGGTGAATGTGGGTCATGTGACTCTCTCCTGGTACAAAGGAAACAGTTTATTGTCCAGCATCAGTGTGTCTGATCTCAGCATCAGTCTCTCTCTACCTCTGGAGGTGGAATATCAGGAGAAAAACAGCTACAGCTGTGTGATCAACAATCCCATCAGAAACCATACCACACATCTGGACATCACTCAACTCTGTCACACATGTTCAGGTACAGCAGCACTGATTTAAGTGGATGTCAGTGCTGATATAAACTGATTTGTTTAGTTCTCTAATTTTTCAACTTGCACATCAAATGTTTTATTTAACACTCTCTGATCTACTGTTTTATAGTGGATGCATCAAGTTTAATCCCAGAAGATGGCTTACCGTTAAGTCACATGGTGCTGATCTGCGTGAGTGTTGTAATTATTGTACTAGTCTTGGCTGTAGTTGTGATACTCAGTGTCTACTGGAAATACAGGAACACAAATCACCCAGGCAAGTTTACTAAAAGTTAATGGAGCAAGATGAGCTTTATTGTGCAAGCATGTAATTTTTACCACATTTATGTAATTGATTTACTTAATTAAATCTGTGGTTTGTTTAAACAGGCCAGACCCCTAAACAAGAATACAATGAGATGAACAATGGTAAGACACTGTATAACTGCATCCAGTAGTGAAATGGCAAAAATATATCATATCCATGTTGGTTTTTTTAAAGACTACTTTGTAGTAAAAACTCGTTGGCCCTAATAGCCTTAATATGAGCAAAAACTTCTCAAGCTTATTTAAAACAAATAAACAGTCAGAAGAAAGATACTAATCACAAGCAAATGAACAAATAAACACAATTGAATGTTACAAATAAAATAAATAGAAATTTAAGTTCTAATCACCTAGAAATTATTATACTCAAATGTAAAATACAGTACCATATGAATGAAATATGCATTGATTTTTATTAAAGCTAAAAAGTTATTCGGACAAAAGCAGTGAGGTTAGGCTGCTGTCACTTTAAGACCTAACTCACAGATCTAATATACTGACATCTGGTTTTCTCCCTTCTCTGTCATCAAATGCCATTACAAAGAACCAATGCTGTAGTTATTAAAAATATATACAGTACTTATATTGAATATTTACTCCCTGTCTAGGTTCTTCAGGTGACAGTTTGGCTGAGACAGATGAACTGAAGACAGTATCAGTGAGGGTGGGAGAGACGGTGACTCTAAACACTGGCGTTACTGCAGTAAAAAGTTTTGATGTGCTGCAGTGGAGGTTTGGAGAATTAAACACAGACAGCACAAACCCATTCATTGTCTTTGCCAGGCTGAATGAACAAAACAATTTCGATGGTACTGGTCATGATGAGACATTCAGAAACAGAGTACACATGGATCAACAGAACGGATATCTCACAATTAATGACACCAGACCCACAGACTTTGGGATTTATAAACTAAATATCTCCAGGAATGGGAGAAATGTGATTTCCAAGACATTTATCATCCGAGGTGAGCAGCTCAAATCATTTAGTCGAATAAAGATCCTTTAACACTGAACAAGTTAGACCATCTGAAACGACCAAATAATTCATGTGAAATTAACCAAATAGAGTAAAAATTTGTGTAAAAATGAGTAAAAATTTTCAAACAATAATTTTTTGATTCAAATAATCTTTTTGTTTTGTTTTTACAGATTCCTCAGAAAATAGAGGGAATGTGCCAGAGGAGACAATGACGTTAATGAATGGAGAGATTACTGCACACACTCGTCTATAGTGACTGTTACATTATCCTTTACTTTTCATTTTTATAAAACTTCTCTACTTATTGAGCCATTAAGGTGGAAAATGTTTGAAATGAAAACTGCACTGTTAACCTGTGAAAAGTATCATAACAAATGGTTTCAACTAACTTTACGTTTACTTTTTTTTTTGGTTATTTTACTGTTGAAGGAATATTTTGCTATCAACTGAGATCTTGCCAGTTATTGCAGATATTTCTGTTATATACATTGCATGTATGTTACATTGGTGTCAATTTTCAAAGTTTTGATCAGTGTTAATGAACAAACAAACATTTTTGAACGTTTTCCTCCCTCTAGTGGACAATCTAAAGGATGTGAGTTTGTAAACCGTTTTATAATGGAAGTGAAACGCTGCAGTTTTGGTCTGAAGGTCATGTCAGCCTCATCAAAGACAAAATATGATTTTTTTTTTATAATTATTTAATAATAATAATAAACTTAAGTGTCCTATAAATTCTTGGTAAACCTCTGACCATTATATACAATGAAAACACAGATTTACTGTAAAATCTGTACATTTTAATTTTACATGGTGAGGTAACTTACAGTACAGTTAGCTTATTAATAGGATTTTACTGATTTAATTTTTTAAAAGAGACAAACTTCGACAAAAATAGTTGACCTTGAACTTTGACCTAGAGGTGGCATATACTTTTTAAAAAATAATTTACTGTGTGCTTGCACCACCGTCAATAAAACTTTTTGACATTTAGTTTTGGCATTTTGACACGTTTGAAAAACTGTTGTGGAAGTGGTCCATGTATGTTTTGATAGCCTGATAGCACCCGATGTCACGGAGATGCAGTTGCAAAGACTAAAGTCTCAAATCCAAAGAGATATTCTTTATCAAAGTCAAGACTCTGCCACGCCCTCCTAAAACACCTCCTTTAAACACACACCCACATGTCTACATCACTATGTGGAAATAATTGCGTAATGCCGCCCAGCATCCGCAAAGAAAGAAGGCAGGGTTTCAGTAAGCCAGTTAGAGTTGAAGCAATCAAGTCAGGGAGACACCGTGTGTATCGAGGAGAAAGCAAAAACACTTTATTTGGCCTTCAGAAAGTAGATGCATTTAGGAATCTTTTAAGATTACTTACAACAGAACAGCAACATATTTTATGGACGACAATTTCGTGAACCTAGATGAGGAGGTCATTTTGACTTTACTACGACAATTTGGTGCTTCTGAATCAGCTACTGGAAGTATGTTTTGTTGTTAGTTTAAGGATTTGCTATTGAATGTTAAATGCAGGGTTTTGTGCGTTGTGTGTGTGCATGCGCATGCATCTGTGAGAGAGTGAAAGAGAAATCGATTCATCTTTGTGTCTGTCACATGACTCCGTTCCCCTTTCGGGCTTGAGCTGATGGTAAAACTAAGGACATTATTAACTGCCTTTACATTTATTTTGAAAGATGAAGCTCATGATTATGGAAAAGGGTGTTACATTTCCGACTAGTGTTTGCGGTGTTCAGCCAATCACAATGCACTGGGTCAGTTGGCCAATCAGAGCAGACTGTGCTTGTCGGAAAGAGGGACTTTGTAGAAAACAATGTGTTTGAGAGAGGTGGGGCATAGAGGACCTAAAATAATGTACAGTATTTGAAAAATAATGTTTTTTTAACATTAAGGCATGTCAACATATTCTGTTACCCCAAATTCACAAAATAATGATCTTTTAAAAAAAAATTTATATGACCCCTTTAACTTAAAATGAAACAGGCTGGATGCATATTTAAAAAATAATAATCTATAAAAAGTGAAAGCCTAATCTAATTAATTTACAATATATTTTTTTTAATTAAAAAATCTTCCACCTGCTGAAAAGAATATGTTGGCCAGTAAGTTAGCCAAGATTGAAGATATCAGTCATATCAGTGTCCTAGAAAAAGCTATTTTCTACACAAACATAGACAATCCTAAATTATAAACAGTGCATATAAAAAATACACTTCTTCCTTTGTAACCATTTAAAAAAAAATCTGAAAAAAAAAGGTAAAAAAAAAAAAAAGAGTTCGAGATGATTGTTTTAATAGTGAATCAGTGTAGGGCTGAAGTTGATGTATGAGTTGTTTTTGTATGAGTCTGTCTTTTCTTTTCAGCTTTTCCGGATGTGATTTCAAAACCCAGAACAACAACAGTAGCCACACCCACCAGAGCAGAGATGACCAATTGGATCACAGCTTTAGTAGTGTCACAACAGCAGACACATTCAGAGTCTAAGGAGATAAAACAACAATAAACATACAAAACGACTGATGCTGCTGACTTACATCAATAAACACTAATGTTACCTGAATGTATCTGACAGAGTTCACCAGTGTCCAGATGTTGAGTCTGGTTACTGATGTGATTGTTGAGCACACAGCTGTAGCTGTTGTTATCCTGATATTCCACCTCCAGATGTAAAGAGACACTGCTGCTGAGATCAGACACACTGATGCTGGACAATAAACTGTTTCCTTTGTACCAGGAGAGAGTCACATGACTCACATTCACCACTGAACAAGATGAAGATGAAGATGAAGAACAGTCTCTGCTAATGATAGGAACAGGCAGACGAGCTACAAAAGATTAGAAATGTTTACATTACATTAAAATAAAGATGAATAAAGCTTTATTCCAAACTAAACAAAAGACTGTAGATTTGAATGTCGTAAGGAAGTATTCATGAGCACCTCGCTATTAAAGGAATAGTTCACCCCAAAAAATAGATGTAGATGAGTTTGTTTCGTCATGGAAACAGATTTGGAGATATTTAGCATTACACCACTTGCTCAGCCATGGATGGGTGCCGTCAGAATGAGAGTCCAAACAGCTGATGATAAAAAAAATAATAATAAAAACACAGTATATTTGTCAAAAAAATAACAAATCCATCATTAGGACTTTTTAACATTGTACCATTGCTTCTGGCCACAATATAAGTCCATAATCCATAATAACACTCATTCTGACGGCACCCATTCACTGCTGAGAATCCACTGGTGAGCAAGTGATGGATTGCTTAATTTTCACAAATCTGTTCCCATGAAGAAACAACCTCATAAATGACATGAGAGTAAGTAAATGTTTCACTGATTTTCATTTCTGGGAGAACTATTCCTTTAAATGACTACTTGCAACATTATAATTGATATTTATAATATTTGTATGTCATATGTACTGTTATAATTTATAGCTTATGTTGAGCAGATGCTTTTATGATAAAAGAGAAATATATAAATGAGTGCCAAATACCAATAAAGTCAGCTGGATCTGTGTCTTGAGTCTGTAGTTCTTAACTCACCATAAACTGTGACATTGAACATTTTTCTTATCATCTTATTTCCAATGATCTGTGCTTTATAAATGCCAGAGTGGTCCGTTGTGATGTTCCTGACAGTGAGAGATCCAGTCTGGTGGTCCAACTGCAATCTGTCCTTGAATCCTCTGGTACTCTCAGAAACTGAGATGATCTGGGCTGATCTGTTGACTTCAGCCATGGGAGAGTCTTCATCTCCGAATCTCCACAGAATCAGATCATCTTTTATTATTTCAGTATCAGTCTGTAGAGTGACAGAACCTCCCTCCATCACTGACACTGACTTCATTTCATCCGTCTCAACACCAAACGCACCTAAAGAACAGACAGCAATGGTTATTCAGATGGAGAACTCATTCAGTAAGTAATCGTTTACTTATCAAATTGGTAAATTATTTTAATTTATTTTAATCGTACTAACAGGAAGGAAAATCACATAAGAGAATATGGCCCAGCCCAGTACCCAAAAAATATTAAAATAATCTATAAAATTTATAGACATTAATTGAGTTAATCATTTTAACATTAGCTTTGTACTTACCAAGAAGACCGAACAAAGATAAAAAGAACAAAACAAATGCATGGACCATTTTTAAGCCGCTGCAGTCAAAAACTAAAAACCCAATGAAAACACTCAAAGTGACCAGTCGCTGCATGTGAATCCTCCTCTAGCAGGATGTGACACCTTATTCTGCACAAACGAGCTGCGGTCGCAGTGGTTATGTTGGAGTTTTCATTGGCGGAAAGTGTTCTTTAACACCGTTAAAATGGTATTTCTGGCTGTATCTGCTTTTGAAGGTGAAATAATATCAGAAATCAGAATTTTAATAAGTTCACTGTTAATTCACAATTCACTGTATACTGTGAATTTGTCATGCTCCTCTCATCTGCTAAATGCATAAATGTTAATTTAAAATATTATAGAAGTAAAAATAAAAATGCCAAATAAAGAGAATAAGATAACTGTCTAGCACATTGACGAATGTACTATATTACTTCACTGTAAAACCGTTTTGTTTGAAGTGGAGTTCAGTCTATGATATTCATGTCAGCTGAAGAAAAGAAACCCTTCACCCACAAACTACATGTGTTAACTCTCGTGCACAAGCTTTTTGTCCACCCAACAAATGAAACCACATTTTGTTCCAGATAAATAAATGAGACCACAGCAGGTTTCACTTTGACTCACAAACTGTCACACGTTGTGAATCACATACACGTTTCTTTCTGCATGAAAAACATACACTCTCTGTGGGTCAGTTTTAGAACGCTTAAAGCTCTAGAGACTATAATTATTGTGATTCATATTATTATTTATCTCTGACACATGAGCAATTTTAGTTTAACAGTTATTATAAATTATTTTAAATAAATATTAATGTATACAGATCATTTAATGTAAATAAGCTGTAGTATCAAAAGATTGCACTATTTTAAAAATTACAAATCTGACCTTACATGTTCAAGTCTCTATCACTATATATTTTCAAATGTATAAACTAAGTTAACAAGTTCCACTTGTGACTACACTGACGGAGCAAGATCATTTATTTTATTAGTCCTCCTTGATTTTTCATATGACATTTAAATTTGTCATATTCTTCAATCTCTTAACCTTTAGCAAAACCTTTAACCTTTAGTTTTGAATCTCACTGGGTCTCTCACTAGAAGTAAATCAAACTTCCTTTGTGTTGCACGGCTCGTGATTGGCTGTTTGCCAGTGATGTCACACATTCATGTGCACGCGCTCCACAAACTCAGGATCTAAGCCTGAATTGACAAAGAAAGTTGATGAACAGCATCATGGTACCAACAAAGCCGGATTAATAATAATAATAATAATAATAATAATAATAATAATAATTCCTTACATTTATATAGCGCTTTTCTAGGCACTCAAAGCGCTTTACATAGACAGGGGGGGGTATCTCCTCATCCACCACCAGTGTGCAGCATCCACCTGGATTGCGCCAGAACGCCCACCACACACAGCTTACTGGTGGAGAGGAGACAGAGTGATGAAACCAATCAGCAGATATGGGGATTGTTAGGAGGCCATGATGATCAGAGGCCATTGGGCGAATTTAGCCAGGATGCCAAGGTTTCGAAAGACATCCTGGGATTTTTAATGACCACAGAGAGTCAGACCTCGGTTTAACGTCTCATCTGAAGGACGGTGCTTTCTATATTGCGTATTTTTACATCAACCTAATCCATTGGGCAAAGTTACGTCCAGTGGACGTCTTTTTATGTCTTTGCAGACGTTGAAAAGACGCCCACTGAGGAGACAGAATGTTTTTATGTCTTTTTTAAAATGTTTTTTATGTCTTCTGTACGTCCGATATAGACGTTCACAGATCCTCCTTACAAGGTTTTGTGACTTTATTTCTGTCAGACATCTAGAGAAGCTCTTATTGAGAATTAACAGAGGTTTAAATGTTGATACTTGATTCATTTGAAGTCACCAATGTGGTGGAAAGTGTTTGGTTTAGTTGGGATCTTGGTCCAGTTACTTCTTGTTTTAGCTTGTTTCTTGCTGTAACGGTGTATTTCAGTCAGTTTTATCCAGATCTCTGACCATCACAAACACCACAGAGGAACACACTGGACTTTTACAGATCATTGATGGAAAAGAGGTGCTGCTGAAGAAATTCAGTGTTATTGTTTCTGGTGAGTGGTTTTAAATGCATTCAGTTTGATTTTAGTTCAGTTCGATCCATTATAGACTTTGTTCTCTCATGTTTTCAGCTCGTCTGTCTGTTCCTGTCATCAGCAGAAACTCTTCTCAGTGTCCTTCATCATCATCATATTGTTCATTGTTGTGTTCAGTGGTGAATGTGGGTCATGTGACTCTCTCCTGGTACAAAGGAAACAGTTTATTGTCCAGCATCTGGACATCTGTCAACTCTGTCACACATGTTAAGGTACAGAAGTGTTTTTTCACAGAGCTGGTCATATTCATGTACATCAATATACATTTTTAGCAATTCTGACACTTATACAGTCTCTCTATTTTTTCCATTATAGCACCAGGTTTGTCCGCAGGTCATATAGCGCTGGTATGTGTTTGTGCTGTGGCTAGGGCTGGGCGATATATCGAACGATATGATCATGCGCATCTAATCAGTAAAGCTGCTTCCGTGATCACCGCTAAAATCTCCATCACCTGCTTATAATTGGAGTGGCATTGAATAGACAGAGCCGTAGATCGCTGACAAGCCACGCCATATCGCGTTCATTATCGCAGATGAATCGCCTTCGATAATGAACGCGATATGGCGTGGCTTGTCAGCGATCTACGGCTCTGTCTATCAGAGGTGGGACTTTCAAGTCACAAGCAAGTCTTCAAGTCATATTCAAGTCCTCAAAGGGTTAAAGCTAAAGAGATAATTAAGTGACTAATTAAATGATGATTGTGCATTAGTGATGAACATCTGCTGTTAACAATCAACATCACTGAAGTAAAGAGAAACACAAGAACTACAACTGAATTTAGCCACAGCCTTCAAATGAAAAAAAAAGTAAAAGAAAAAAAAACACTATGCCACCATAATTGTGGTCAAGGTTTGCTTTAAGTAGTGTCTTGACCCTTTTACTAATTCAAACCAATTTGATTCAAAACAATTGCAATATTGTTTTCGCATCAAACATGTATGCATTGCTGAGTCGAACCTTGCAGTAACAGATGATTTTATGCTTTTTCTGCTTATAACTCATGATGACTGAACATCTTGAAATTGTGTTTATCTTTGGATAGTAGACTGACACTCAGCTATTACTGAACTGAAGTAAAAAAAAAAATCACAATGCTTCAATGTTGAAAGACACAAAAGGAGACAATTGGTTCAGGTTTTTAGACAACCACACTTATCACACGATCCTCAACAGTGGTGACAATTTTTCATACTGCAGTGCATGACGGGAGTTTTTACTAAGGTTTTACCCAGCATGCAACATTTTGTTGATTGTCACCACTGTTGAGAGTCATATGCTGGTTCTTGATGTCTGTGTGTGTCTACAGAGTATAGTTTTTCAAATTTTGTATGCACTTAGTAGATTTAAAATTTACTTAATTTTTTTTCCATAGTGTAGTTTTACTGGGTTGATTATGCCAAACTTAAATAGAGCTAATGCTAATTTGATTGTAATCTGACCACCTATCTCATACTGATTAATGTCTTCTCTCTGCTTTACAGCACCTCATGCAATGCTACATAAAGAGATCTAACATGACAGTCAAGGGTCAAGAGTCCCACTAAAGCAAACACTGATCTCCATTATGGTTGCATCACTTTAACCAATAAAACATCAACATCTGATCCTCTGTAATTCTCAAGAACAGCAGGTTTTCATCATTAATGCACAATCATCACTTAATCACTTAATTATCTCATTAACTTTAACCCTTTGAGGACTTGTGATATGACTTGAAGACTTGCTTGTGACTTTAAAGTCCCAACTCTGGTAAAAGCTGAATGTCAGTCAACAATCCAAAGAAGAATATCTCACAATGTCCAAGTCAACATGAGTTATAAGCAGAAAAAGCATAAGATCATCTGTTACTACAAGGTTTGATTCAGCAATGCATACATGTTTGTTGCGAAAACAATATTGAAATTGTTCTGAATCAAATTGCTTTGAATTAGTAAAAGGGTCAAGACACTACCTAAAGCAAACCCTGACCACAATTATGGTGGCATAGTGTTTTTTTTTCTTTTTTCAGTTGAAGGCTGTGGCTAAATTCAGTTGTAGTTCTTGTGTTTCGCTTTACTTCAGTGATGTTGATTGTTAACAGCAGATGTTCATCACTAATGCACAATCATCATTTATTTAGTCACTTAATTATCTCTTTAGCTTTAACCCTTTGAGGACTTGAATATGACTTGAAGACTTTCTTGTGACTTGAAAGTCCCACCTCTGATAGACAGAGCCGTAAATCACTGACAAGCCACGCCATATCGCTTTCATTATCGAAGGTGATTCATCTGCGATAATGAACGCGATATGGCGTGGCTTGTCAGCGATCTACGGCTCTGTCTATTAAATGCCACTCCAATTATAAGCAGGTGATGGAGATTTTAGCGGTGATCACGGAAGCAGCTTTACTGATTAGATGCGCATGATCATATCGTTTGATATATCGCCCAGCCCTAGTGTTTATCTTTGGATAGTAGACTGACACTCAGCTATTACTAAACTGAAGTAAAAAAAAAAAATCACAATGCTTCAATGTTGAAAGACACAAAAGGAGACAATCGGTTCAGGTTTTTAGACAACCACACTTATCACACGATCCTCAACAGTGGTGACAATTTTTCATACTGCAGTGCATGACGGGAGTTTTTACTAAGGTTTTACCCAGCATGCAACATTTTGTTGATTGTCACCACTGTTGAGAGTCATATGCTGGTTCTTGATCTCTGTGTGTGTCTACAAAGTATAGTTTTTCAAATTTTGTATGCACTTAGTAGATTTATAATTCACTTAACTTTTTTTCCGTAGTGTAGTTTTACTGGGTTGATTATGCCAAACTTAAATAGAGCTAATGCTAATTTGATTGTAATCTGACCACCTATCTCATACTGATTAATGTCTTCTCTCTGCTTTACAGCACCTCATGCAATGCTACATAAAGAGATCTAACGTGACAGTCAAGGGTCAAGAGCCCCACTAAAGCAAACACTGATCTCCATAATGGTTGCATCACTTTAACCAATAAAACATCAACATCTGATCCTCTGTAATTCTCAAGAACAGCAGGTTTTCATCATTAATGCACAATCATCACTTAATTATCTCATTAACTTTAACCCTTTGAGGACTTGTGATATGACTTGAAGACTTGCTTGTGACTTTAAAGTCCCAACTCTGGTAAAAGCTGAATGTCAGTCAACAATCCAAAGAAAACTATCTCACGATGTCCAAGTCAACATGAGTTATAAGCAGAAAAAGCATAAGATCATCTGTTACTACAAGGTTTGATTCAGCAATGCATACATGTTTGTTGCGAAAACAATATTGAAATTGTTTTGAATCAAATTGCTTTGAATTGGTAAAAGGGTCAAGACACTACCTAAAGCAAACCCTGACCACAATTATGGTGGCATAGTGTTTTTTTTTCTTTTTTCAGTTGAAGGCTGTGGCTAAATTCAGTTGTAGTTCTTGTGTTTCGCTTTACTTCAGTGATGTTGATTGTTAACAGCAGATGTTCATCACTAATGCACAATCATCATTTATTTAGTCACTTAATTATCTCTTTAGCTTTAACCCTTTGAGGACTTGAATATGACTTGAAGACTTTCTTGTGACTTGAAAGTCCCACCTCTGATAGACAGAGCCGTAAATCACTGACAAGCCACGCCATATCGCTTTCATTATCGAAGGTGATTCATCTGCGATAATGAACGCGATATGGCGTGGCTTGTCAGCGATCTACGGCTCTGTCTATTAAATGCCACTCCAATTATAAGCAGGTGATGGAGATTTTAGCGGTGATCACGGAAGCAGCTTTACTGATTAGATGCGCATGATCATATCGTTTGATATATCGCCCAGCCCTAGTGTTTATCTTTGGATAGTAGACTGACACTCAGCTATTACTAAACTGAAGTAAAAAAAAAAAATCACAATGCTTCAATGTTGAAAGACACAAAAGGAGACAATCGGTTCAGGTTTTTAGACAACCACACTTATCACACGATCCTCAACAGTGGTGACAATTTTTCATACTGCAGTGCATGACGGGAGTTTTTACTAAGGTTTTACCCAGCATGCAACATTTTGTTGATTGTCACCACTGTTGAGAGTCATATGCTGGTTCTTGATCTCTGTGTGTGTCTACAAAGTATAGTTTTTCAAATTTTGTATGCACTTAGTAGATTTATAATTCACTTAACTTTTTTTCCGTAGTGTAGTTTTACTGGGTTGATTATGCCAAACTTAAATAGAGCTAATGCTAATTTGATTGTAATCTGACCACCTATCTCATACTGATTAATGTCTTCTCTCTGCTTTACAGCACCTCATGCAATGCTACATAAAGAGATCTAACGTGACAGTCAAGGGTCAAGAGCCCCACTAAAGCAAACACTGATCTCCATAATGGTTGCATCACTTTAACCAATAAAACATCAACATCTGATCCTCTGTTATTCTCAAGAACAGCAGGTTTTCATCATTAATGCACAATCATCACTTAATTATCTCATTAACTTTAACCCTTTGAGGACTTGTGATATGACTTGAAGACTTGCTTGTGACTTTAAAGTCCCAACTCTGGTAAAAGCTGAATGTCAGTCAACAATCCAAAGAAAACTATCTCACGATGTCCAAGTCAACATGAGTTATAAGCAGAAAAAGCATAAGATCATCTGTTACTACAAGGTTTGATTCAGCAATGCATACATGTTTGTTGCGAAAACAATATTGAAATTGTTTTGAATCAAATTGCTTTGAATTGGTAAAAGGGTCAAGACACTACCTAAAGCAAACCCTGACCACAATTATGGTGGCATAGTGTTTTTTTTTTCTTTTTTCATTTGAAGGCTGTGGCTAAATTCAGTTGTAGTTCTTGTGTTTCGCTTTACTTCAGTGATGTTGATTGTTAACAGCAGAAGTTCATCACTAATGTAAAATCATCATTTAATTAGTCACTTAATTATCTCTTTAGCTTTAACCCTTTGAGGACTTGAATACAACTTGAAGACTTGCTTGTGACTTGAAAGTCCCACCTCTGCTGTCTATTAAATGCCACTCCAATTATGTGATGGCGATTTTAGCGGTGATCACGGAAGCAGCTTTACTGATTAGATGCGCATGATCATATCGTTCGATATATCGCCCAGCCCTAGCTGTGGCTATAGTTTTGTTTGGTGTTTATTATTACTGCCTGCACAGGATGCATAAACAGGATGATAAAAGCGGCATGTGTTACTTGTAGCTACTTGTAGAGTGCAAAATATTATTTTGTAAGAAAGTGTGCATTCACTTCTTCAGGTAGACCTTCTTCGAGGTAGACGGTAAGATACAATGTGGTTATATGTTGTTAATATTGCAGATTATTCAAGCAAATTAGCTCAGATACAGTTAAAACTCAAAACTGGCAACGTTTATTTAAACTAAAATATTTAAAACATTTTTTTTAATCAATTTGTTTAAATCAGCTTTTTTTATGTTTTCTTGCTTATGCAAATGTTAAAGGAAACATTTAGGAAATAGTACATTTATTTTTATAATTTTGCAAATATTATGAAAATGTTACTTTTGAATGTTATCTGATCCATGAAACTAGTTATGTATGTACTTTGAACTTTTAAAACACCTTTTGTTATTTTCATTTTTTTTATGTTTAAGAAACATTTTTTGTTAGTTATGAAAACATTAAGGAAATGTAACATTTTAGTTGTGGGGCAGCTGTGCCCTAATGGTTAGACACTTGGACTAGTTACCTGAAGGTTGCAGGTTCGAGTCTCAGTGCTGGCAGGAGTTAAAGGTGGAGGGAGTGAATGAACAGCGCTCTCTTCCACCCTCAATGCCCATGGCTGAAGTGCCCTTGAGCAAGGCACTGACCCCCAGTTGCTCCCCGGGCACTGGATCTATAGCTGCCAACTGCTCCGGGTGTGTGTTCACTGCTCTGTGTGTGTGCACTTGGATGGGTTAAATGCAGAGCACCAATTCCGAGTATGGGTTACCATACTTGGCAAATGTCAAGATTTTAACTTTTTTTTTTCCACTTATACTGTAATTTAGCAAACATTTTGAATGCTCTCTGAACCATTAAACTAGCAAGCAGTTATTTCTGAATGTTCTCTGGACTTTTAAAACATCCAGTTTGTTAAATGCTTAAAATACGTTTCTTTTACTTGTTTAAGAGATCATAAGAGAAAACATTGAAGGAATATTCTATTAGCGTTACTGGAAAAATAACTGTTTACAAATTTTATAACTCTGAGAATGTTCCCTGTTACCTAAAACCAGAGAAGAAGGTGAGGCTGAACAGAAAACTGGATGATCTGGTTTATATATATCAATCTCAGGTGCAGTGGCGGCTTGTCGGTTTTAAAATAGAGGAGGCACTAATTGTATTGGTCTGGGAATCCTTGCCGATTGTTATTATTTGCTTAACCACTTTAAAATGGCTTTTTGGTGGCTTTAAGTCAGAAAACGTAAAGAAACCGACACACATACAGCAAGATAATGTAAATTCACTTGTCCTATCACTTGAAACAAACATCCATTCCTTCTTAAAAGTCTTTGGTAAAGATAGCTGCCTGTTGTGCTATTTAATTAATTAGTTAATTAGTTTGAATGACCGTTTGATCTGTTTAAATTGTTCACAGTATAACTACTTATGTTTATGTTTTTATTGTATCACATAAATGCAGCCTTGGTGAGCGGATAATACCTTAAACAAAAAAAAAAAAAAAAAGAATTCCTAATTAATCATAATTATTCCAGACTCTTTTTTTCTCTCTCAGCAATGCAATGTTGACCTAGTGTGAGACATTTCTAGAAAATACAGTAGTACAACTGTGCAAATCGGCATTTACAACAGATTAATATTAGTGTTTTGTTTTCAGCGGGTGGGAACACATCTGTTCAGGAGAGAGATTTAGAAACTAGTAAGTTACATTGCATATGTTCATTTATTGATGCTTTTACCTAAAGCTATTCATCCTAGGGGAGTAACTTGAAATGCTTCATTGCATATTTATCAGATTATTTAAAAATGTGCAGTCTAGTGAAAATACTTGGAGAGATTCATGTGGTTAAGGGTGGAGCTTGATAGTGTTGAAGGCTCCATGATAGTGAGGTCGCTCTATGGTTTTTAGCATTCGGGTTAACTGATTGTGACAGTGAGGACAAGTCATGTCATGTAGAATGATGAGGATAAGTGAAGAGAGACAAACAGACCTGGGGTTTGCAATCCCCTAAATATGATAATCATAAAAATCCTAACATGCAATTTATTATTTATATTTTAATTTATAAAGACCCAATTTATACTATATATATAATTCATTTGCTTCTATTACATTGCTAATTTTTTTGTCATTATAATACTACGCTATTATGCTTAATTTATTTTAAATATATTTTTTATGGTTTATTTAGTTTTATATTGTATTTTTATTTTCTCAGAACTTCTTTCCCTTGCGGATTCCATTTTGAAAACCCCTGTGTTAGACCTTAATGAGACTAAACACCATGGTGAATTTAACACGGTTGAAAACGAGGCTGTGAAGGAAAGACTTACAGTCTTTACAATGGCACTCATAATATAAAGGTGCTAAATCATATAATTTTCACAACCCACAACTTTCCAAACTTCATGGAATTTTTGTCTCTTGAAACCTTCATTAGAAAGACAGAGAGGAGAGTGGTGTACTGACATCACAAATAATCAAACCGGTTTGGTGGGAGTTGTGGGAGAAAGAGGGTGTTGCTGTGTCCCCTGGGCAAATCCAGGTCTGAAGCCCAGGATAATGAGCTTTACTGACAAATGACACACTGTTCAAGTTCCCAAGGACAGAGAGGAGGTAAAAAAAGAAACTAGTTCAGGCGTGTTGGATCATGTTGATCATATACAGCATAGTGCTTCCTCTGTGACATTTGTCAAGCATTTTGAACTTACATGAAATCCTCTTAAGACCAAAGTAAACTCACTTTTTACATGTACACGAGGGTCAGTGTACATTGCACTTGATGTGAATTTGGTCATCAGAATAGTATGTGCACCACCTGATTTTTGCAACAGCAGCTCGCACATACACATTGACTTGTTTTTGCACTAATCAGTTTTTCCACAATGTGGCAACACTGGCCCAGGCCGTTGTTTTACAGTAGAAAACAAAAAATGTACAAAGACATTTTTATTGGAGAAAAATACAGCAGATGCTTGACGAAGATGATGATTTCTAGAGAGCATGTGTTAACCACCTGCGTTCATGCACTCTTTAGAATGGAGTACATTTTAAAAGGATATGCGTTTGAAAGGAGTGAAATTATTTCCTTATGAAATGAATTTGTTGTGAAGTCAAACACTCAGGAACTCTCGCAATGCAAATGCCAAACACCAAAACATTTTATGTTTTTACTACTGATTTGAAGATTTCCCAAATGTATTTTCAATGCTTCAAAAAATTCTAACTGACCCTCTGATGTCACATGGACTACTTTGATGATGTTTTTCTTACCTTTCTGGACATGAACAGTAGACCGTACACACAGCTTCAATGGAGGGACTGAGAGCTCTCGGACTAAATCTAAAATATCTTAAACTGTGTTCTGAAGATAAACGGAGGTTTTACGGGTTTGAAACAACATGAGGGTGAGTTATTAATGACATAATTTAGATTTTTGGGTGAACTATCTCTTTAAATTAAGACTACTGTTACATATGTGACTATGTTAAATTAGTTTTTCTCCTGTGTGGAACTCTTGGCTGTTTTCCCATATGGCTACAGTGTCTATGTACAGGAGGGTTTTGCCTTTGGCTACAATGTGATTCACAATTGCATTATCTTTTTTAAATTGGCTTCTGATTGTTTCATTATGTATTTGGCATGATACAATTTTACCTGACAAATAATAAATTGTTAAATTTGTCTGAAATCATTTTTCAAGTAGATTAATGTTTAGTGGTATTTCCGCAAATCTGCGTTCAGGACAGATCATACTGCAGCACCAATGGATGGACCAAGGGGGTACACCATTAGGTGCTTCAGATTTCTGACTGTCGCTGACTTAATACAGTGTAGCTCTCGTGGTTATAGGGAAAAACACATTTTTGTTATGAGCATATGGGGTGTAGCTCGCTTAAAGGTATTATAACCACTATACTCAAATATCTAAATTAATAAAAAAAAATCTGTGATCAGCTTTTGATAGAAATATTGCACAAATTTGATGATCATGTGAAATTGGAGTCAGACTGAACACAGAGTTAGACTAATATTCAGACTAAATCCTGATAAATTCAGAAGCGCAAGTAAAAGACCAAATGGGCATTAAACCTTCGACCAGGCCGCTGGATTCCGTTATTTGGGCTGGCGTGTGGATCCTTACACCTGCGTTCTGCAAGTGAACAGTGCTTTGTGGTGCCATCCCAAAGAGGCACAAAATCACTCTCATGGATGTTTTCCTGGACTGTGCCCAGCTGGTGGAATGACCTCCCAATCTCAAATTAAACAGCTGAATCTTTAGCCATTTTCTTTAGCCTTTTCGCCAGCACCTGACCAACTAATACTAGCACTTACCTCTATTCTATTCTATTCTATTCTATTCTAATGCATTCTATTATTTAGAAAAAGAAAAAAAAAGCTATGTGTACTGCACTAGACTAACTGAGACTTGTAATGGTACTTGTATGTTGTTGTTCTCTCGTTGGTCTGATTGTTTCTATTGTTCTCATTTGTAAGTCACTTGGGATAAAAGCATCTGCTAAATGATTAAATGTAAATGTTTAATACATTTTAATTTGAATTTATGCAATATTGCCATGACAAAATGTGCCCAGGAGTGAATTGTTAATTTTGTAAATTTCCATGCAAGATTCCATTTAATGATTGTGTACATTTTAATCTTTACTGTGTGTGTGTGTGTGTGTGCGTGTGTGTGTGTGTGTGAAATGTTTTAGTTTTCATATAGAAAAATGTATGGTGCATGAGTTCTTGACTTTGGAGTAAACATTTATTTCGAATCTTGTGATTG
Organism: Carassius carassius; assembly: GCF_963082965.1. Classification (NCBI taxonomy): domain Eukaryota; kingdom Metazoa; phylum Chordata; class Actinopteri; order Cypriniformes; family Cyprinidae; genus Carassius; species Carassius carassius. Next base: position 5,617,120 of record NC_081770.1, on the reverse strand, counting down.
CCCAAAAATTTCAAACATTATTTTTAATATCACAAAAAGGAAATAATTTGCATAATACAATTAAACGAGTAACTTTATAGACCTACAACTAAGTTACACAAGATTAATGTTAATTAAAATGCTTAATATATCATTATAAAATGCATATGTACATACAGGTGCTGGTCATATAATTAGAATATCATCAAAAAAGTTGATTTATTTCACTAATTCCATTCAAAAAGTGAAACTTGTATATAATATTCATTCATTACACACAGACTGATATATTTTAAATGTTTATTTCTTTTAATTTTGATGATTATAACTGACAAATAAGGAAAATACCAAACTCAGTATCTCAGAAAATTAGAATATTACTTAAGCCCAATACAACGAAAGGATTTTTAGAAATCTTGGCCAACTGAAACGTATGAACATGAAAGTATGAGCATGTACAGCACTCAATACTTAGTTGGGGCTCCTTTTGCCTGAATTACTGCAGCAATGCGGCGTGGCATGGAGTCGATCAGTCTGTGGCACTGTTCAGGTGTTATGAGAGCCCAGGTTGCTCTGATAGTGGCCTTCAGCTCTTCTGCATTCTTGGGTCTGGCATATCGCATCTTCCTCTTCACAATACCCCATTGATTTTCTATGTGGTTAAGGTCAGGTGAGTTTGCTGGCCAATTAAGTGTGCCTTAAACCAGGTACTGGTAGCTTTGGCCCTGTGTGCAGGTGCCAAGTCCTGTTGGAAAATGAAATCTGCATCTCCATAAAGTTGGTCAGCAGCAGGAAGCATGAAATGCTCTAAAACTTCCTGGTATACGGCTGCGTTGACCTTTGACCTCAGAAAACACAGTGGACCAACACCAACAGATGACATGGCACTACAAACCATCACTGACTGTGGAAACTTTACACTGGACCTCAAGCAACATGGATTGTGTGCCTCTCATCTCTTCCTCCAGACTCTGGGACACTGATATCCAAAGGAAATGCAAAATTTACTTTAATCAGAGAACATAACTTTGGACCACTCAGCAGCAGTCCAGTCCTTTTTGTCTTTTAGATGCTTCTGACACTCTCTGTTGTTCAAGAGTGGCTTGACACAAGGAATGCGACAGCTGAAACCCGTATCTTGCATACGTCTGTGTGTAGTGGTTCTTGAAGTACTGACTCCAGCTGCAGTCCACTCTTTGACTTCCCAATCTCAATTTGATGATGTAGTGTCTTGCCCTCCTTGTGCAAGGTGTCAATGGTCGTCTTTTGGACACCTGTCAAGTCAGCAGTCTTCCTCATGATTGTGTAGCCTACAGAACTAGACTGAGAGACCATTTAAAGGCCTTTGCAGGTGTTTTGAGTTAATTAGCTGATTAGAGTGTGGTGTCTTCAATATTGAACCTTTTCACAATATTCAAATTTTCTGAGATACTGAATTTGGGATTTTCCTTAGTTGTCAGTTATAATCATCAAAATTAAAAGAAATAAACATTTGAAATATATCAGTCTGTGTGTTATGAATGAATATAATATACAAGTTTCACTTTTTTAATGGAATTAGTGAAATAAACTTTTTGATGATATGCTAATTATATGACCAGCACATGTTAAGTATGACGTATCTTGTGTAATAAAACCAAATTACCCCTTAAGAAACCGTAATGTGGCGCTATTCTGTTAAGAACATAAGCTCTGTCGCTCACTTCCGTTTCTGTGATTGTGGTTATATCTGTGATTCCGCGTCTGCAACTGGATACTGCTGATCGCTGAATAAGGAAGTTGACACCGGTCTTCACGCATTGTTTTTGTTTTGTTTTGTTTTGTTTTTCTTTGAAACGCGATTTGTACAGAAATTATCAAGAGTAGTCAATCCGTGTATCATTCGTTCTTTCGTTTTTCTAATTGAAACCAAAAATGGAAAAATAAAAAAACGACTTGTTTTTTAAAAATCTGTTTCCAAAACGAAAATGAAAAAACGGATAAAGATTCGTTTTCCGATTTTCAAATTTGTGCTAATATCAAAAAAAAAAAAACGGATATCAAGCGTGTGTGTTTCACTTTGGTGTTTTCGTCTGATGCTAGTTAGTGACGGTCGTTCTTGAACGATTCGGTCATTTTAAACGAATCTTTAATGTGACTCGGGAAGAACGAGTCGTCTCTGGGAGTGATTCGTTCAGTCGCATATGGTTCTAGTTCACCTTTTTCTAGTTCACCGGAAAGAGAATTGATTAGTTCTTTTTTTATTTGATTAATGCCAATTTACGAAAGATAAAAGTACAGATAGGTAATGTCAATATTGCATACAAAGAAGTGGCATCATATGCAAAGCACCATTTACAGACGTATGTAAACATAAAAATAAATAATACTAATCGAAAACTTTAACAAAATATATTAAAAAGATTAAATAGCATTGAAAAGATTAAACATTTTTGACAGCCTTAAGATTTTTGGAAGATTAAATAGTTTGGATATACTGTTGAACCTCTTTTTAAAAAAACAAAAACAAAAAAAAAACAATATATAATGGATTTTGATGAGTGAATTTACTGCGGTGAATATGACATTTTGCAAGAAGTCATAATTGGTTAATAATGAAATATACATAAATTTTGTCTTTTTGAATATTAAAGAAGCCAAACAGTACATCCTTAAAAAGCAAAGAGAAACCCTGTAGCAAGAAGTCATAATTGGTTAATAATGAAATATACATAAATTTTGTCTTTTTGAATATTAAAGAAGCCAGACATCCTTAAAAAGTACATTCTTAAAAAGCAAAGAGAAACCCTGTAGCACACTGCGATAGATAACATTAGAGAATTCATTCCAAAATAGCTGTGTGTGAGGACAATCCCAAACGATATGTATATCAGTTTCATTAGGGTCTCCACAAAAACAACAGCTTGTATCTATGTCTGATTTAAACCTTTTCAAAAACACTTTAGCTGGGTAAAATCTGTGTAACAATTTGAATGAGATTTCTCTAACATTGTTAGTTATTATATATTCCAAAGACAGAGTCCATACTTTTTTCTCATCAATATGATCAACCACATTGCTCCAATAAGACACCACATGGAGTCGTTACACGCTCCTTCTGAAAAAGTGATCTAATCTTATAGTTACGTGATGAAGGATACTGGACAAAGTCGTGGCCTAGTTGTTAGAGTGTTTGACTCCTAACCCTAGGGTTGTGGGTTCGAGTCTTGGTCTGGCTATACCACGACTGAGGTGCCCTTGAGCAAGGCACTGAACCCCAACTGCTCGCCGGGTGCCGCAGCATAAATGATGCCCACTGCTCCGGGTGTGTGTTCACAGTGTGTGTGTGTTCACTGCTGTGTGTGTGCACTTTGGATGGGTTAAATGCAGAGCACAAATTCTGAGTATTGGTCACCATATTGGCTGAATGTCACATCACTTTTTCACTTTCATGTAACAAAAAGCATAGTTTTCCTACTGGGATTTCAAATGGGTGTAAAGATAAAGATAAAGTGCTGGATGATCTAATGAGTCCCTTGAAAGCGTAACAACTCCTTTAGGAATAGTGTCCATGATGATGGAGAATTCTTTGGGAGTTACTGGAAAATTACATTTACATAAGAAATTTTGTGACTTAAAATAAGACCTTCCAAGTTAAAGAACTAGGAAACAACCAAAACAAATTTCCAAATGAAGTACGGCTGAGAGGTGCTTAAAAATGAATGACCATGCAAGTAATGCCTGTTTATGAAATTTGGTTAAATTGTAAGGGATTCTAGCAATATTATAAATACAGATCAATAGGAAAGGGAGACCACCTAATTTGGAAAAGTAGTCATTGGGGATAAAAATCCATATTGGGTTTGGATTACACAAACACTGTCTTATCCAATTAATTTTTAAAGTGTTGTTCAAAGAAGAGAAATCAAGGAAATTAAACCCACCATAATCATATGTGTTCATTAATAAGTACTCTTTATTAACTTTGTTACAACATTCAGTGTATAGAAAATAACCATTATGACAGAAATTTGTACATTTATAAACTGTAAGCTCAGAAATGCAGTATCTGTAAGAGTAAATAATAATTATAATAATGATGATGATAATAATAATGATTAGGCACCTGTTTGTAAGGAAGCATGTAAATTCATCTATCCAACGCTGTCACGTCACGTGACAAAAGAACGAATGATAGGATAAAGCCTTTTATACAGTCTTTATTATTATTATTATCATTATAATTATTAAACAATACAAACATTAAAACATTAAGGCAATACACTTAAAATCATAAAGACAAATAATAATAATAATATACACAGAGATTTGTGAAAAAGTGAAGTGACATTCAACAGACATTGTTGCCAGGGTAACTCCAGTCTATGGTCAAAGCTTATGGGTCTGTCACGTGAGGAGCGACTCGAAAACCCGAAAGACTCAAGAGATGAACTAATCAATTCTCTAACACCGGCACCCACTGCATTGACTGAAACAGGTGAACTAGACTATTCCTGTACAGACACTATAGAACTTTGCGCATGCGCGACTGAACGAATCACTCCCAGAGACGACTCGTTCTTCCCGAGTCACATTAAAGATTCGTTTAAAATGACCGAATCGTTCAAGAACGACCGTCACTAACTAGCATCAGACGAAAACACCAAAGTGAAACACACACGATTGTTATCCGTTTTTTTTATTTTTGATATTAGAACGAATCTTTATCCGTTTTTTCATTTTCGTTTTGGAAACAGATTTTTAAAAAACAAGTCGTTTTTTTATTTTTCCATTTTTGGTTTCAATTAGAAAAACGAAAGAACGAATGATACACGGATTGTAGTCGATCTCAGTCGGTATGAGTTTCTCTCTATAGGCGTTACCTTTTAAAGTAATTTTCAAACTGTGCAGATTTCTGTCAGTTTAGCACAGTTATTTTCACTCATATTTTATTCAACCCTTTTTTAAACTAATCGACATGAGGATATTAATTGTTTCATTTTGCCTTTCATTACTCTACATACAAGGTAAGTGGTTGATACACTTTCGGTTTCGATTTCTGCGCAATTCCTTTAAAAAGTATTGTCTTAATGTGAGGGTGGGTACTAAATGACAAAAAGCAAACTTCTATAGTTCGGTAAAACTGGCAAGATATTCACATATTCGACATTTCCGGATCAATAACTTGCGAGCAAAACGTTTTTAGTACACAAAATAGGCATCTTTTCACTCGTACTTATGTAGTAAACGAGCTACAAGCGAGTTTGCCTGAAAACAAGCATTCCTCCGCTCTGTACAAAATACGTTGATCTCAATGCGCTGACGTCTGAGAGACAAGTCCAAAGGGACCGTCTGCAAAGTGCGAAACGCGAAAAAAGCCTACTAATGAAATACTCATTAACTTCACAGTAACACACTGTACTTTGCCCAAATTCAGTTCACACATCACTGCTCTCCTGTTGGTTATACTACAATTTTCATATTGCAAGTAATTTCTTTTGCACATTTTTTATGATTTTTATTATGAAAAATAGTTAATAACTTTACTGTAACGCACTGTACATTCACCAAATTCAGTTCACAAATCACTGCTCTCCTGTTGGTTATACTACAACTTTCATTTTGAAAGTACTTGATTTTACACATTTGTTATGATTTTTTATTATGAAAAATAGTTAATAACTTTACTGTTATTGAACATAATGGTTAATAACTACTGTAACACACTGTACTTCCACCAAATTCAGTTCACACATCACTGCTCTCCTGCTGGTTATACTACAACTTTCATTTTGAAAGTAATTGATTTTGTACATTTGTTATGATTTTTTATTATGAAAAATAGATAATAACTTTAATGTAACACACTGTACTTTCATCAAATTCAGTACAGTGTGTTACGGTAACGTTATTAACGTTTTCATAATAATAAAACTCATAACAATTGTGCAAAAGCAACTATTTTAAAAATGAAAGTAGCAGTATAACCAGCAGGGGAGCAGTGATGTGTGAATTGAATTTGGTGGAATTACAGTGTATTACAGTGAAGTTATAAACTATTATGTTCAATAATGGTGAAATTATTAACTATTTTTCATAATAAAAAATCATTAAAAATGTAAATGTAATTACTTTCAAAAGGAAAGTTGTAGTATAACCAGCAGGAGAGCAGTGATGTATGAACTGAATTTGGTGAAAGTACAGTTTGTTACAGTAAAGTTATTATCATTTTTCATAATAAAAAATCATAAAAAATGTGTAAAAGCAATTACTTTCAAAATTAAAGTTGTAGTATAACCAGCAGTAGAGCAGTGATGTGTGAACTGAATTTGGTGAAAGTACAGTGTGTTACAGTAAAGTTATTAAACATGATGTTCAATAACGGTGAAGTTATTAACTATTTTTTATAATAAAATATCATTAAAAATTAGCAAACGCAATTACTTTCAAAATGAAAGTTTTAGTATAACCAGCAGGAGAGCAGTGGTGTGTAAACTGAATTTGGTGACACTACAGTGTGCTACTGTGAAGTTGAGTATTTTATTAGTAGGCTTTTTTTCGCGTTTCGCACTTTGCAGACGGTCCCTTCGAACTTGTCTCTCAGACGACAGAGCGGAGGAACTGCTTGTTTTCAGGCAAACTAGCTTGTAGCTCGTTTACTACGTCACTACACTCTCAGAAAATAAAGTACATAATTGTACCTTTAGGGGTACAATAGCTTGTCACTGGGGCTGTACCCTTGGCATAGGGTACAAATTTGTACCCTTGTGATTTGTACCTTAAGAGACCAGTTTTGTACTTGTGGTGACAATTTTGTACCTTTATTTAACAGTACAAAAATTCACCCTTCAAAAAGGGTACAGTCGTTGACTATAATGAGATATATATATATATATATATATATATATATATATTTAAAAACAATGTCTAACTATAATATAGAAATGATCATCTACTGAGTGAGTGTAATTTGTCTGAAAATCCATTTCATCTCCTGGTTTCAGTATAGTCCTTTTTTATCAGCCTTGACACTGAATGAAAGTGACGCTCATAGGACAACGGATCCACATGGTGTCTTTGTTAAAGAGATACTTGATTTGCCAAAACAATGGAATAGACTCAGAATGCAGTACATCTCGACGTCGGTTACTTCTATGCCTGCTTCTGATATTTTTTGAAGGACCTCCTTGGTTGAAAGCCCTGTAAGAACCAGAGGTGGGAAGTCCAGGGGCAAAAGAGTAAAAGTCCTGCCATATTTTTGTTCCACCCTTGAACTCACCAGACGATTTCACCAGAGGAGGAACCAAGTCAATCCTTCCAAGTCACAAACGTGTCTTGAGTCAAATCCCAAGTCCTCAAAGAGTTAAAGTTAACGAAAAGTACGGGGAAGTCCTGGCCTAATGGTTAGAGAGTCGGACTCCCAATCGAAAGGTTGTGAGTTCGAGTCCCAGGCCGACAGGAATTGTGGGTGGGGGAGTGCATGTACAGTTCTCTCTCCACCTTCAATACCACGACTTAGGTGCCCTTGAGCAAGGCATCGAACCCCGAATTGCTCCCCGGGCGCCGCAGCATAAATGGCTGCCCACTGCTCCGGGTGTGTGCTCACAGTGTGTGTGTGTGTGTGTTCACTGCTCTGTGTGTGTGCATTTCGGATGGGTTAAATGCAGAGTACAAATTCTGAGTATGGGTAACCATACTTGGCTGAATGATACTTGGCTGAATGTCACTTCACTTTCACTTTCATAATTGTACCTTTAGGGGTACAATAGCTTGTCACTGGGGCTGTACCCTCAAGGGTATAAATCCCAAGTCCTCAAAAAGTTAAAGTTAATGAGATAATTAAGTGACTAATTAAATGATGATTGTGCATTAGTGACGAACACCTGCTGTTATTAAGAATTACAGAGGATCAGATGTTGATGTTTTATTGGTTAAAATGATGCCACCATCATGGAGATCAGTGTTTGGTTTAGTTGTGCTCTTGACCCTTGACTTGTTGTGCTAGATCTCTCTCCGTGGCTCTGCATGGGGTGTTGTGGAGAAGACAGAACTATGATATATGAAGAACATATAGTCACAATAAGCTGGTATAACTATATCTCAAATTATTTATTTTTCATATCACATGTTTAGGTTTTGAATAATTCCATTGAAACTACAGCATGCACATGCAAAAAAAAAAAAAACGCTCTAAATTTTACAGGGTATGAATTTTACATTTATTTGTAACACATATAAAAGTTTGAACTCCATTGCTTTTTAGCCAGACACACACATATATCAAGAACCAGCATGTGAATCTCTACAATGGTGACAATCAACAAAATGCTTCATGTTTCAATACATGAATTACTCCCATAATACACTGCAGTATGAATAATAATTTTCACCACTGTTGAGGATCATATGATAAATGTTCATGGCTAAATGCCTAATTCCAAAACGTGTTTTTTTTTCCTTAATATTGAAGCGTTATATGGTGGCATTTGTGTAATGAGATTTCTCTTTTTTGTAAAAGTGACATACAGTTAAGTATGGTGACCCGTACTCAGAATTCATATTCTGTATTTAACCCATCCAAAGTGCACAAACAGAGCAGTGAATACACGGCAGTCCTCTCTAACAACTAAGCCACAAACTCTTTTCTTTAAATGTATAATCAAGAAATTTAATCAAGATCACACAGTCATCATAAGCATAAGTTACCTACTAGATCAAGAGTTGTATCAGCATTGCACAAATGTTTGCTGCAAAACAATAATGCAATTGTTTAGAAGCAAATTTATAAAAACTGCTTAAAGGCTCAAGAGCTCAACTGAAGCAAATACTCACCACAATTATGGTGGCAAAGTTTTTTTTGTTTTTTTTTTAATTGATTTCATGCAAGGCTGTGCTTAAAGTCAGTTGTAGTTCTTGTGTTCTCTTTTCTTCAGTGATGTTGATTGTAAAAGATGTCGAAGGTTGTGGGTTCGAGTCCCGGGCCGGCAGGAATTGTGGGTGGGGGGAGTGCATGTACAGTTCTCTCTCCACCTTCAATACCACGACTTAGGTGCCCTTGAGCAAGGCATCGAACCCCCAACTGCTCCCCGGGCGCCGCAGCATAAATGGCTGCCCACTGCTCCGGGTGTGTGCTCACAGTGTGTGTGTGTGTTCACTGCTCTGTGTGTGTGCATTTCGGATGGGTTAAATGCAGAACACAAATTCTGAGTATGGGTCACCATACTTGGCTGAATGTCACTTCACTATAAACAGTAGGTGTTCATCACTAATGCATCTTCATTTAATTAGTCACTTAATTATCTCATTAACGTTTACTCTTTGAGGACTTGGGATTTGACTCAAGGCTTGTTTGTGACTTGGAAGGAATGACTTGGTTCCTCCTCTGATGAAATCATCTGCTGAGTTCATGGGTGGAGCAAATATATGGCAGGACTTTTACTCTTTGGCCCCTGGACTACCCAAATCTGGTAAGAACCATGCGTAACCGTGCTATGACTTCGTCTCCGCCAAAAGACAGAAACAGAAGAAACTGGACGTTCTTTTAATCAGGGCTGGCTCTACAAATTGTACCTTAACCTTTAAAAGAAACGGTACATATATGTACCTTTTTATGTTTGGGAACATATATGTACCTTTTTGACCCTCAAAAAGGTACATATATGTACCTTGAGGTCCAATTATAAGTCCTATGGAGTACGTTAGTGTAGATTGTACCTTGGGGGACAGAAATGTACTCCTACTGTACCCCTATTTCTGACAGTGTATGAGTGAAAATAGGCCTAATTTGTGTACTAAAAACATTTTGCTCGCGAGTTATTGATCCGGAAAAGTCGAATATGTGAATATCTTGCCAGTTTTACCGAACTCTGTCAGTGATGTTTCACCTGAAGTGAGTGAAGTGACATTCAGCCAAGTATGGTGACCCATACTCAGAATTTGTGCTCTGCATTTAACCCATCCGAAATGCACACACACAGAGCAGTGAACACACACACACACTGTGAGCACACACCTGGAGCAGTGGGCAGCCATTTATGCTGCGGCACCCGGGGAGCAGTTGGGGGTTCGATGCCTTGCTCAAGGGCACCTAAGTCATGGTATTGAAGGTGGAGAGAGAACTGTACATGCACTCCCCCCACCCACAATTCCTGCCGGCCCGAGACTCGAACTCACAACCCTTCGATTGGGAGTCCGACTCTCTAACCATTAGGCCACGACTTTTTGTAGTGGAAGTGATCTAGTAGCCTAACTTGTCGAAATCTGCAGATGTGTGGCACAACAGATAAAAGGCTACGTTCTGGTACTACAATCTTTAGGGTGTAACTTACGCTAAAGTTTATTATTATTATTATTATTATTATTTTTTTTTTTTAAAGCATGGACAGAATCGTGTCAGTTTTCAGCGAAGCAGTTCATTGGTTTTCTGGCCGCAACATCCTAACCATCATACAAACTCGTTTTTACTTTGTTTAAAGATCTGTTTTACCCCATGCAATTCGCTTCATAAACAGAGTCCTTCAATCATCTAACAAGATGGATCTTACAAAACAATTTTCTGACAGCATTAACTACTTAGGACAAACTACAACTAGGAAAACATACAAAACGTCATGTCTTATCAACGTAATGACAGCACTGCTAAATGTAACCTGACCTATATAGGCTAATTACACAAACTTAAATTTTTTTCAATGAAAGGCTCATCAAAACAAATGGCTAATGGTGTATAAGGGTCATTCCACGAAATCGGTGCCTTTTCCAAAACTAAATAAGTTAAATCAACATCAACATATTAATGTAATGAAGACACGTTAAAATTACAAGAAATTGTATTGTGCTGTCTCAGGCTATGACATTTATTATTTAATTACTACACAGCAAAATCTCCAGTGTTAATTTAACACTCTGACCCCTGGTTTCACAGACAAGGCTTAAGCCTAGTCCTAGACTAAAATGTAAGTCTGAGATGTTTTAACTAAAATAAACTTGCACTCAGTGATCTTAAAATAAATCAGTGCATTTGTTTTGTCTCAAGATGCACACCAGTAATGTTTTTTTCTAAGCACGTTTATAAAAATTGCTTAAATGTCTTAATTGAACTATGATCTAATCCTGACTAAGTCTAAGCCCAGTCTGTGAAACCGGGCCTGAGTGTGGACTCATATAAACTCTGAAGCAGTGTTAAAAGTAAAACACTGAAGCAGAGTTGAAGTTAATGAGATAATTAAGAAATTAATTGGGTCATGATTGACCATTATTGAAGACACCTGATGTTAACAAGCAGACTCACCAAACGAGAAAATCACAATTTGTGTGTCACCATTATAGTGGTCAGTGTTTGATTTAGTTGGGATCTTGAACCTTCAAATGTATGCTTTAGACTTTGTGGGTTGTGGTAACAGAATTATAACATACAGACCAGAGCAAAGGCAATCATGTGCGCTATTGATTGTGGTTTGGACTAATTGCCATGGAGTGACCTGAATGCGTGAGTTCAGGTTTTATTAATGTATACATAAATTAAGTGGAAAAAAAAGATAACAATCCATCATTTTTGGCACAATATGACATTATTTTAAAAGTTAGTTCTACATAAAGAAAAATTTCTTTAGACACACAGACATCAAGAATCAGCGTGAGCATCACAAAAAACGGTGAGCATCAAAAAAGCATGTTGTAGCCAATAAAAACTCATCCATGGCTCCCATCATGCATTGCGGCATGAATAAATTATGAGCTGAACTGTCTTTTTAACTTTTTATTCTAACTATATTTTATTTTTCCTGTTTTTATGTGAATTTTTAGTATCTAGTTTTGTGATGTTCAGAGTAGATCTGTTTATCTGGATATGCTGTTTGTTACCGTTGTTGAGATTCATACGCTGAGTCTTGTTATCTGTGTGTGCCTAAAATAAAGACTCATTTATTTAAAAAAAAATCTGAATCACTTGCAAGAGATTGCTACAAAATGAATAGAAAATGCAGACACTTTCATTGTGGATTCAAAGCTGTTAATATCAATAATGAAGTATTTAGAGAAAACACTGTAAATGAGTTCAGTAACTCAGGTCAAACAACGATTACATTAAAACATAATCATCACCACCCAATGACTTTTGCTCTTGACTTGCAAAACAAATTTTAAAAGTATAAAACCACAAGCCAAGATCCCAACTAAATCAAACACTGACCACTATAATGGTGACACACAAATTGTGATTTTTCTCGGTTGGTGATTATGCTTGTTAACATCAGGTGTCTTCAATAATGCTCAATCATAACTCAATTAACTTCTTAATTATCTCATTAACTTCAACTCTGCTTCAGTGTTACTTTTAACACTGCTTCAGAGTTTATATGAGTCCACACTCAGAGTGTTAAATTAACACTGGAGATTTTGCTGTGTACCTCTACCTCTTTTTTTTGTGTATATATATATATATATATATATATGTGTCATTCAGATGACCAAGAACCATCCTAATTTTGGAGGGTGACCAGTTAAGAAAAATATATATAAGAGACATATTAAAAAAGAGCTTTGTCCAAAATAAAATACAATGGAAAAACCAGGATTGACGTCATTGTGACTAACCAGAGTGACAGGACACACATTCATCAACACATATTTGTTTACATTATACTGTACAGTTTTACAACTTTAAATGGCATTATATTGTTTTGCACTTGTATCACAATAGTAAACAGTCAATTTTTCAGTTTAGGTCAGTTCATTGTTGATTTAACAAGTTACATTTCAAAGAGATCTAATGTTTTAAGGGTATTGTAATTAATCTGTGCCTTCCTTGTTACCCAAATGTCAAAACCTGTTTCCCTGAAAAGTAACAGTGATGACAGTAACAGGTTTGACAATTTCCAACTAATTTGCTAATTTCTAGCTAATAGTCAAGTTCACAAAAGCACGTTGTACACTTTGAAAGGATTACTTGTGGATCCTTTTTGATTACAATAAATGTACAAAAAATGTGATAAAAATATTTGTTTAAATGTACATTTTAAAAATGGTAACAGTGTTGACACTGCATAATGCTCCTTTATAGATTACTGTATGTTAATTGATTTTTAATGGGCGATGGGCAAATAGTGTAATCTGTTAGCTATGCATAAAACCCGTCTTTTTACTTAGAATATAGAATATTTGGTAGCACTTTATTTTACAATCCTGTTACTCATGTACATACTATGTACTTATTATAGTAATTACAATTACTAGGTAATAACAAGGTAATAATCCTGAACCTACTGCTAAACCTAACCCTACCTTGTGTAGTAACCTTACATTACAGTACTTTCTTAGGTAGGTACACTATAAGTACACTACAAGTGCATGTAAGTTCACTGTAAAATAAAGTGCAACCAAATATTTTTAATATGGCTGACTTTGTATTTAATGTGAATTCAATAGAAATATTGTAAGTAACTAATTAAAACACTTTCATGGTACAGAAAAAGAGCAATAAAGAACATTTTCACTTACTTCAGTCTAGCCAGAGTACAAGCACTCTCAAAAACTCATTGTAATCACAGAAGCTGTGTACAATGTGAAATGAATATATTACATTCGTACACAGATCTGCACTTTGTCGTTTCGGATGAGAGAATTCAGCAGATAGCAGAATTCAGTCAGGAAGCACACACAGCGAAACTGCCATTTCAGCGATGACTCATCGGAACACCTCTGATTGGTCATTGCATTCATAAACTCAACAGAATTATGTTTGATTGGTTACAAATAAGCAGCACTGTAAAAAAAACAACAACAAAAAAACGTTCCTCTACCATTAAACGAAGATTTTAATTTAGCAGCTGATGATGCTGCACTGAATGATCTAATCATAATGGTGTGATCTTATCCAATATTTAAAAAAATATTATTCGGTAATTTTTTTGTCTTTTGGATGCTCCAATCAATATCCTCTTGGCTCAAAAATCTGTTTAGAGTAGAAAAAAATGCACCCTAAATTTTCTTTAGAATAGCAAACGCATAGTTCATATGTGGTCACTATTGTTTAACATCAAATTCTAATCCAAACATAGATTGTGTCCTTTCACTTGTTTGCATTTCATATACTTACTGTGCTGTGGTTTACTATTGAATCTCTACCCGAACAACGGTTTCTATTTGTTTTGCAGGAGTGTCTGGTGCTGTGACAGATGAAATAGAAAAAGTTTTAGTGATGGAGGGGGATTCTGCCACTCTACATGCTGGTGAAACACAGGCAGAAGATCTGAAAGTGTGGACCTATGGACCTGAAGAAACTATCATAGTTAGGGACTCAGAAATTAAGATGTTTAAAGACAGATTGCTGGTAGACCAATCGACTGGATCTCTTACCATCAAGAACATCACAGCTAATTTTTCAGGAATATATATATTAGAAATTGTTAAGAAGGACTTATACAAGAAATTTAATGTCACGGTCTATGGTGAGTAGCTCAAGACTTTCGATGGAATTATCACTTTAACACAAGTTTGCATCGAAATAAATTTGACGTAAAGGAAGTATACTTCTTGACGTTGGTTGCCCTACACTGTAAAACCCGACAAGTTAACTTAACTCAAACCATTTGAGTAAACAGATTACCTTGATTTAAACCATATAAGTTTTAAAACTTTGCATTCAAGTAATTAAGTGATTAACTGAGTGCTGATTGTGAATTAGTGATGAACAGCTGCTGTTAACAAACAGAATTACTGAAGAAAAGAGAAACACAAGAACTACTACAACTGACTTCAGACACAGCCTTAGATGAAATCAACTGAAATAAAATACATGAAATCTCTCAAGATCTGATTAAACAACCCCACAAACAGCATCACCAGCTCCACTTATTAATAACCAGACTGACTTTATTTCTGTCAGACGTCTACAGAAGATCTTATTGAGAATGAACTAAGGTTTAGATGTTGATTTATTGTTTCATTTGAAGTAACCATGTTAGAGATCTGTGTTTGCTTTAGTTGTGCTCTTGACCCTTGACTTCAGTCTTTGTCTTTTCTCTGGCTGTTATAACCATCTGTGTCTAAAACATGTTTGTTGTAATTCAAAAGCCCAGAAGAAATATCATCAGGTGTTAACCTGTACCTAGGTGTAGGTTGTTATACTTTATATTGGTGATGATAATCATCAATTATTGAACTGTACAGAGTCTAATCTCTGATGAAATAGGTGTAATGAAGTTTGATTGATTATATAATAAAAGTGATGCTAAGAGCCAGGTGTCAATTAGTCACACACAGACATCAATAATCAGAATATGAACCTCAACAATGGTGACCATAAAAAAATGCTGCAGAGCATGCTGGGAGCCATGGATGAGTTTTGTACTACAATAGTACCCAGCATGCATTGCAGCATGTTTTTTTTGTCACCATTGTAGAGGTTCATATTCTGATTATTAATGTCTGTGTTTGACCAATTACTGGATTAGAAGAAAAATTTATGTGTACAAAATGTTTATTAAGTCATTTTTATATTAACTGAATCTTAGTGTCATTCTTACTAGGTACACTTCTACTAATTGCACAATTATTTCATCAGAGATTAGACTCTGTACGAATCAATAATAAAGAATAACTATCATCACCAATATAAAGTATAATAACCTACATCTAGATACAGGTTAACACCTGATGGCATTTCTTCTGGGCTTTTGAGTTACAACAAATGTGTTTTAGAAACACACGGTTATAACAGACAGAGAAAACACAAAGACCGAAATCAAGGGTCAAGAGCACAACTAAAGCAAACACAGATCTCTAACATGGTGACTTCAAATGAAACAATAAATCAACATCTAAACCTTAGTTCATTCTCAATAAGATCTTCTGTAGACGTCTGACAGAAATAAAGTCAGTCTGGTTATTAATAAGTGGAGCTGGTGATGCTGTTTGTGGGGTTGTTTAATCAGCTCTTGAGAGATTTCATGTATTTTATTTCAGTTGATTTCATCTAAGGCTGTGTCTGAAGTCAGTTGTAGTAGTTCTTGTGTTTCTCTTTTCTTCAGTGATTCTGTTTGTTAACAGCAGCTGTTCATCACTAATTCACAATTATCACTCAGTTAATCACTTAATTACTTAATTGCAATGTACATCTTCTTTCAGTGAACTCAACTGAATTAAGTTCAGAGTACTCATAACTGTGAGTTTTTTCAACTTAAATGGTTTAAGGCAATTAGTTGCCTCAAACGGTTTGAGTTAACATAACTTAAGGATATCTGTTTACTCAAACCGTTTGAGTTAAGTTTCATTGTCAGATTTTAAAGTCAAGGCAATCGGTTTACTCAAACGATTTGAGTTAAGTTAACTTGTCGGGTTTTACAGTGAGTGTAGTGATCTAAGGAATATTGTAGGCAAAGCCAACATACTGAGTGCATTATTTTAATTTTGACTCCTTCCATCATACAAACTCTTAAAAATAAAGGTGCTTCACAATGCCATAGAAGACTCTTTTTTTGTCTAAATGGTTCCATAAAGAACCATTATCTGAAGTACCTTTCTGTTTCACAAAAGGTTCTTTGTGGCAAAAGAAGGCTCTTCAGATTATAAAATGGTAAGAAAGTGATGGTTCTTTAAAGAACCTTTGACTGAATGGTTCTTTGTGGAACCAAAAATGGTTCTTCTATGGCACTGAAGTGTCTCTTCAAACCGTGAATACATGCTGGTGTCCACGTGGGTCCAGGAAGGGAAGGTTGAAGGATTGGACACATTACACGGCCATCGGGCCAGGATGCCGGGCCGTCTAGTCACTCCAAGCGCCGTGGGTCAAGGAGAAAAAAGCCGCTGGAAGAAGCCGCCGCCGGAGCAAAGGGGAGCTTACTTCGACCCTTCCTTTCGAACACTACCCCACCTTCACGAATCCCGCAGCATGACAAGGACCCCAGATCCCCTGTTTATGTTGAAAACTTTATTCCCTTTTCTGGACACTGTTTATTTTTTTTAAATAAAAGCCTCTCCAAGGCCTGACGTCACCCCCACTGGGTCCGTAGTTTGCTTCTCCCACCACAAAATTCTTTCAACTCCTGTTAAGATCATGTGAAATTGGTACAGTCTGCATGCTATCAATGCAGGTTCATTCACCTGGAACAATATTGAAAACTCAAAAGGATGATTTTGACAACTTTAC
Organism: Carassius carassius; assembly: GCF_963082965.1. NCBI lineage: Eukaryota > Metazoa > Chordata > Actinopteri > Cypriniformes > Cyprinidae > Carassius > Carassius carassius. The sequence continues at coordinate 5,600,016 of NC_081770.1, read as the reverse complement.
AACTCAAAAATCTTTTTAAAAAAATATTATGCTAATAGATTTACGTCATTTACGTCATATTTAAGTCAATGTCCAGTGCTTTGTTATTTGTATACATGTCAAACTACTATATTAAGGTGTCGTTCAGATTTAATATCTTTCAGATAAACATATAGATTTACCAATAAATGTTGATTTATCTAAAAAAATATATATATATTTTGCCTGTTTATTCTCTCATGTTTTCAGCTCGTCTGCCTGTTCCTGTCATCAGCAGTAACTCTTCACAATGCTCTTCATCATCATCATCTTCTTCTTCTTCTTCATCATATTGTTCACTGGTGTGTTCAGTGGTGAATGTGGGTCATGTGACTCTCTCCTGGCACAAAGGAAACAGTTTATTGTCCAGCATCAGTGTGTCTGATCTCAGCAGCAGTGTCTCTTTACATCTGGAGGTGGAATATCAGGAGAAAAACAGCTACAGCTGTGTGATCAACAATCCCATCAGAAACCAGACCACACATCTGGACATCACTCAACTCTGTCAACCATGTTCAGGTACATACACCAATATAAAAACATGTATTTCTACACACTCTAAATTCCAACAGCAAAGCTCAGCTAAATAACTATTTTAAGAAAGACAAGGCAGCAATTAGATTGCTTGTTGATTATAGGCATCCAAGTTGTAATGCATCATCAGTGTCAGCTTTCTGAATGCAGTTATGAATGTAAACATGGATACAATCCTTGGTTAGCTATTATAGTGAATACTAACTAAATTGGTGCCATAGTCTGGCAGCTTCAATATATCACAAACCAGTATTGTCAGTTCCAGTGTATCTTCACAAGTATCTAATGTCTCTACTCCTCTATTACAGCACAAGGACTGTCTGTAGGTGTTATAGTGGGGATATGTGGTGGTCTTCTCCTGCTGGGAGCTGGGGGAGCTGGGGTTTACTGTTGCTACAAAAAAATTGCAAAAGGAAATGGTTAGTGTTACATACAGCTGATACAACGAGGAAACCATCAAAATCCTTTGGAGAAAATAAAATACTTAGTAACTACTAATTATTCTAGATTGGTAGATTTATATTATTCTGCTCTTTGACTTATTTACACTTGTTTACATAAAGTGATTATTTTACAGATCAGACACCTAGGCATCAAGCTATTCCCCTAGAAAATGGTAAGGTATTATATTTCTTGATGTACTGTATATTAATAACTGACTGTTTTGTTTGAATGTATGAGATGTGGCTTCATTCTCTTTATACATTTCTGTTAAAGATCGAATTGTTTTTTTGTCCAAATAATTAGATTTGTTACATCCTGGATGTGAAATACTTGGTTACAGCTATTCTCTCCTTTGGTAGGAGAAGGTACAGAGTTAGTACAAAACCAGACTTAGTCCAAACCACAATCTATTTAGCAATTAACTAAATGACAATTGCAAGTAATGCTATGGAGAATTTTAAAGGATTTTAGAATACAAGGACATGGACAAAAAAAATTAAGTTTTTCTATTAATGAGAATACACCTTTTTAAGACAACTATATGGGGAAAATCAGTTTTTGTATAACAATTTTCATTTTCCAATATACAGTAATACTTAAACTGAAATCAACCTCCTTACCACTGAGAGCCAAAATGTTTCAAATGCTTGAAAAACTGAACAAGAACAGAAAAAAACACAACTCTGAAACCTAAAATGTAATAAACATGTTTCATTAAATTAATTCTGTTTATTGTTTGAACAGGTCGAGCTCTTGTGGAAGAAGCTAATAACCCAAATAATGGTAAGATATTGTTTTTCTGTATGCAATGAATCCCTGCGTTTTTGAGTACAAATCGGATTTACATTACACTTTGTCTTCAGCAAATAAGGAAATTCCTGATCAGGAGAAAGATTTACCTGATAGTAAGCTACTGTAAAACAATGTGCATTTTCATTGTCCATTACATGTAATCATGATTAACAAAAATGATTATTGTTCAAACAGGTCCGGAAGAATCTGATCCACTTATTGATGGTAAGATGCTGAGTGCCAGTTGTGTGCAAATATAAATAAATAAATAAATAAACTTTTAAAACAATAAGATCTGATATTTTTATGGTAGACAAATGTCTAATTAGGGGAGAAATTCATCATCATTTTGACAGAGAAACAGAGAAATGCATAGTTTTATGCTCTAATAATAAGGAAAGTCACAATCAATATTGAAGGATTTTATGTTTATTGGCCACTGTTGCTGGGTAGGTTTGGGAAAGCTTGTGTGCTTGTGCTTAAGGGCATGAAGGGGGTGTGACCTGGCCATCATTTGCATGCTATTTTTCAAGTACAATAGCTCAGAACAGAGCAAACTGAAGATGTATACTTAAAATCTTCCCCTCTGTTTAAGCTCTTTTATTAAACATGGTACTATAACTTTCTGCCTCAGGTTTAATTATATCTGGAAAAGTATAAGTACATTTAATTAGATTAGATTCAACTTTATTGTCATTGCACATGTAAGGTGGTAAGGTAGAAGTGCAATAAGTAGTAAGTACTGGATATTCAGTGTCTACAATATGTTACAAATGTACAATGAATATACAGATAAGGCTATGGACATAATTTACAGATAGGAGGTTAAACAGTCTACGGTCAGGGTGAGAGGAGTCCTTAAGAATGCTGTGAGCTCGACGTAGACAGTGTTTTCTCTGGAAGTCCTCAATAGCAGGAAGTGTTGTCCCTGTGATGCGTTGGGCAGTTTTCACCACCCTCTGCATTGCCTTGTGGTCAGCAACTGAGCAATTCCCATACCAGACTGTGATACAACTGGTCAGGATGCTCTCGATCATACACTGGTAGAAGTTCACCAGGATGGCTGAAGATAGCTGGTTTTTCTTCAGTGTCCTGAGGAAGAAGAGGTGCTGGTGAGCCTTCTTGAACAGGCTGAAGGTGTTTGTGGTCCAGGACAGGTCCTCTGAGATGGTGGTTCCCAGGAACCATGCACAGGCTTGCAGTCGTGGGTGTAAAGGGAGTAAAGGAATGGGCTCAGCACATAGCCCTGTGGTACGCCAGTGTTAAGTGTGATGGTGGTGGAGTTGGTGTGGCCTGACCTAATATGCTGAGGTCTGTTGGTCAGAAAGTCCATAATCAAGTTGCAGAGGGAGGTTTTAATGTCCAAGTAAAGCTATAATTTTTTGCTATTCTCTCCTTTGGTAGGAGAAGGTACAGAGTTAGTACAAAACCAGACTTACACTGAAAAAAACAATTAGTAAATTTACTTAATTTTTATTTGGCAAGTTTTTGCACAAGCATTTTTCAAGTAAATTTAACATTTGGAAATTAAGTAAATCTACTTAACTAAGTTAAGTAAAAAAAAATACATTTTATTGAGTAAATTTTAATTAAATAATATTAAATTAATGCATTTAGCAGACACTTTTATCCAAAGCGTCTTACAGTGCATTCAGGCTAACAGTTTTCACCTATGTGTTCCCGGGGAATCAAACCCCCCAAACTTGCGCTTGCTAATGCAATGTTCTACCACTGAGCAACAGGAACACTTCAAGAGCTTGTGAAAAATAAGTGCAAATTTCATTTACTTACTTTTTTATTTTGGAAAAGTAATTTGGAAAAGTTTTTACACTAATAAAAAACCCGAAACAGAGATTCTAGAAATTTCTAAATGTAAAATTATTGTTTTATCAAATGAGGGTAAATAAGTCTCTCACTTCTGGCCCTTTTAACCAGTTTACAGCAAAGACAGCACGAAGGACTGGATGCACATGATAAATATTCTGCAATTAAGAAAACAGACTAAATAAATTGTCCAAACCACAATCTATTTAGCAATTAACTAAATGACAATTGCAAGTAATGCTATGGAGAATTTTAAAGGATTTTAGAATACAAGGACATGGACAAAAAAATAAAGTTTTTCTATTAATGAGAATACACCTTTTTAAGACTGTTAAATTATTTCACAAAGAACAATTATATGGGGACAATCAGTTTTTGTATAACAATTTTCATTTTCCAATATACAGTAATACTTAAACTGAAATCAACATCCTTACCACTGAGAGCCAAAATGTTTCAAATGCTTGAAAAACTGAAAAGAACAGAAAAAAAACACAACTCTGAAACCTAAAATGTAATTAACATGTTTCAGTAAATTAACATGTTTCATTAAATTAATTCTGTTTATTGTTTGAACAGGTCCAGCTCTTGTGGAAGAAGCTAATAACCCAAATAATGGTAAGATATCCCACTGGGCAAAGTTATGTGCAGTTGACGTCTTGTGGACGTCTTTTTATGTCTTTGCAGACATTGAAAAGACGTCCACTGAGGAGCCAGAATGAAAGTTTTTGTCTTTTTTTGCCGTCTTCTGTACGTCTGATTTAGACTTTCACAGAACCTCCTTACAAGGTTAAAAACTAGTTCAAAAGTGGTCAGTGGAAATATTTTCAACATCATTTAAGGTTCATTTAGACATAATTTATACTGTTTCTGGACCAAATCAACACTCTCAGGATGCATTAGATTTAGACTCATGTTATTTCAATGTAATTTCCAGACACTGTGTTTGTCCTAAAATCAAGAAAATAAAATTGGTTGGTGTGGCCTGACCTAATATGCTGTACCTAATAGGTCTGTTGGTCAGAAAGTCCATAATCAAGTTGCAGAGGGATGTTTTGATGTCCAAGTAAAGCTATTATTTTTTGCTATTCTCTCCTTTGGTAGGTGAAGGTACAGAGTTAGTACAAAACCAGACTTAGTCCAAACCACAATCTATTTAGCAATTAACTAAATGACAATTGCAAGTAATGCTATGGAGAATTTTAAAGGATTTTAGAATACAAGGACATGGACAAAAAAATTAAGTTTTTCTATTAATGAGAATACACCTTTTGAACAATGAACAATAACAGAAAAAAACACAACTCTGAAACCTAAAATGTAATAAACATGTTTCATTAAATTAATTCTGTTTATTGTTTGAACAGGTCGAGCTCTTGTGGAAGAAGCTAATAACCCAAATAATGGTAAGATATTGTGTTTCTGTATGCAATGAATCCCTGCGTTTTTGAGTACAAATCGGATTTACATTACACTTTGTCTTCAGCAAATAAGGAAATTCCTGATCAGGAGAAAGATTTACCTGATAGTAAGCTACTGTAAAACAATGTGCATTTTCATTGTCCATTACCTGTAATCATGATTAACAAAAATGAATATTGTTCAAACAGGTCCGGAAGAATCTGATCCACTTATTGATGGTAATAGTGCCAGTTGTGTGCTTTTGTTTGTAAAAAAAAGTCCTTAAGAATGCTGTGAGCTCGACGTAGACAGCATTTTCTCTGGATGTCCTCAATAGCAGGAAGTGTTGTCCCTGTGATACAACTGGTCAGGATGCTCTCGATCATACACCGGTAGAAGTTCACCAGGATGGCTGAAGACAGCTGGTTTTTTTTCAGTGTCCTGAGAAAGAAGAGGTGCTGGTGAGCCTTCTTGAACAGGTGTTTGTGGTCCAGGACAGGTCCTCTGAGATGGTGGTTCCCAGGAACCATGCACAGGCTTGCAGTCGTGGGTGTAAAGGGAGTAAAAGAATGGGCTCAGCACATAGCCCTGTGGTACGCCAGTGTTAAGTGTGATGGTGGTGGAGTGGGTGTGGCCTGACCTAATATGCTGAGGTCTATTGGTCAGTAAGTCCATAATCCAGTTGCAGAGGGAGGTTTTGATGTCCAAGTTTTGTGGTCAGCTTGGAGGGAACAACGTGTTAAATGCTGAGCAGAAGTCAACAAACAACATCCGCACAGATGTGTTGTTATTGTCCAGGTGTGTGAGTGCAGAGTGCAGCACTGTGCATACTGCATCTTCTGTGCTCCTATTGCTACGGTAGGCAAATTGGTGTGGGTCCAGTGTGGGTGGGAGGCAGTCCTTGAGGTCTGCTAGGACCAGTCACTCAAAGCACTTCATGATGATGGGTGTGAGTGCTACAGGGCGATAGTCATTTAGGCACATTGGGAAGGAGTGTTTTGGCACTGGCAAAATGGATGTGGACTTAAAGCATGTCGGCACAGTTGTTTGGGTCAGGGACAGGTTGAAAATGTCTGTGAAGACCCCTGCAAGCTGCTCTGCACAAGCCCTAAGCACACGCCCAGGAATGCCATCTGGGCCAGCAGCCTTGTGTGTGTGTTGATCCGGCTCAATGCAGTGTGGACATCTGTGGAGGTGAGTTTTGAGAGGTTGGTTGTCTGCTTAGGGTGTGATCTTGGTGGCCGTCTCCTTGCTGTTGAAGGAGCATAAGTCATTTAGCTCGTTAAGGAAGAAGACGTCTGCGACCGTTGGAGTAGACCTGCGTTGCATGTAGTCGCTGATGACCTGGAAGCCCTGCCACATGCATCAGTGGTCAGAGTTGGAAGAGTGCTCTTCTACTGTTAGCTTGTAGCAGTACTTGGAGTTTTTGATGCCCCTCCTTAGGTTAGCCCTGGATTTGCTGTAGGCCTGAGCGTCATCTGATCCAAAGGCATTATTGAGGGCTTTTGGCAGGAGTCGCACCTCCTTGTTCATCCATTGCTTCTGATTAGGGTACGTTGTGGTCTGTTTTTCTGTCATGACACTCTCAGTGGTGGTGTTGATACAGTACAGAGGAGGTATAGATATCAATGTCAATGTCTGTGTGAGAGCCACAGGCAGCCTGAGAAGCAAACATACTCCAGTCTGTGTATTGAAACCTGTCTTGAAGTAGAGAGTCTGCTCCAGTTGGCCACACTTTGATAGTCTTCACTGATTGCTTCTTACAGTTGATGAGGGGTGAATACTTAGGGGTGAGAAACAAAGAAAGGTGATCAGACTGTCCGAGGTTGGGGAGAGGGGTCGCGATGTAAGCTCCATCAATGTTTGTGTAAACATGATCCAGAGTTTTGTCTTCTCTAGTGTGCTAGGAAACATATTGATGGAATTTGGTGAGCACTGTCTTTAATTTGAAGTGATTAAAATCACCTGCGATAATAAAAGCAGCCTCCTGGTAAGCAGTCTGTTGTTTACTAATGGCCTCATGCAGCTCGTTCATAGCAAGCTTGGCATTAGCATACTGTGGAATATAGACTGCAGTTATTATGGGGGAAGTGAATTAACGCAGCAGATAAAAAGGCCTACACTTTACCATGAGAAATTCTAGGTTAGCTGAGCAGTGTCTCCCAACAATGACAGTGTTCGTACACCAAGCTTTGTTAACATAAATCCACAATCCACCACCTCTTGTCTTGCCAGAGTCATCTGCTGTTCTGTCTGCCCGGAGCGTGTAGCATCTGGCTAGCTCATTAGCATTATTGGGCACAGCCAGAGAAATTTTATAAGAGACATGCCACTTCCTCAATCCTCAATACAACTATATAAGGAAAACCCGTATCGGCAAAGATGGCGGTTATTTGCACATGTCCCGCCCCTCCCGCTGGAAAGCCAATCTGCTTTTAACAGTCAAGCCGGGAAACATTTAAGCCTATCGTCTGGTTCCACTGATGTATGTGCACAGTTGAGGAACCCTTGCACATGCGTAGTAAAGGTATAACCTGTGGGGGAAAAGGCGTTTTAAACCTTATTTTGGGGCAAAGTCATCAAACATTTTCAGCAATTTTTATCATATTTCACTGCTGTTTCTATACATGCTGTTTTTGTGTCCCGGTGACCAGTTAAATTTAGATAGGAGCTGGTCTTGTTATTATGAAATAGCTGCCTGGAGGCATTGCCAAGATGGTGGCCGAGTGGCACGACTTGAAAAAAAGGCCTGAAAGGACTTTGGCACAGCGCTGTGTAGCCATATTTCTGTGAAAACTATGACATTACAATCAGTGCTTTAAGTGGGCCAAAAGAGGTGCCTGTACTCTATTATAGCATATATACAGGTCCTTCTCAAAAAATTAGCATATTGCGATAAAGTTCATTATTTTCCATAATGTAATGATAAAAATTAAACTTTCATATATTTTAGATTCATTGCACACCAACTGAAATATTTCAGGTCTTTTATTGTTTTAATACTGATGATTTTGGCATACAGCTCATGAAAACCCAAAATTCCTATCTAAAAAATTTTGCATATTTCATCCGACCAATAAAAGAAAAGTGTTTTTAATACAAAAAAAGGCAACCTTCAAATAATTATGTTCAGTTATGCACTCAATACTTGATCGGGAATCCTTTTGCAGAAATGACTGCTTCAATGCGGCGTGGCATGGAGGCAATCAGCCTGTGGCACTGCTGAGGTGTTATGGAGGCCCAGGATGCTTCGATAGCTGCCTTAAGCTCATCCAGAGTGTTGGGTCTTGCGTCTCTCAACTTTGTCTTCACAATATCCCACAGATTCTCTATGGGGTTCAGGTCAGGAGAGTTGGCAGGCCAATTGAGCACAGTAATACCATGGTCAGTAAACCATTTACCAGTGGTTTTGGCACTGTGAGCAGGTGCCAGGTCGTGCTGAAAAATGAAATCTTCATCTCCATAAAGCTTTTCAGCAGATGGAAGCATGAAGTGCTCCAAAATCTCCTGATAGCTAGCTGCATTGACCCTGCCCTTGATAAAACACAGTGGACCAACACCAGCAGCTGACATGGCACCCCAGACCATCACTGACTGGGTACTTGACACTGGACTTCAGGCATTTTGGCATTTCCTTCTCCCCAGTCTTCCTCCAGACTCTGGCACCTTGATTTCCGAATGACATGCAAAATTTGCTTTCATCCGAAAAAAGTACTTTGGACCGCTGAGCAACAGTCCAGTGCTGCTTCTCTGTAGCCCAGGTCAGGCGCTTCTGCCGCTGTTTCTGGATCAAAAGTGGCTTGACCTGGGGAATGCGGCACCTGTAGCCCATTTCCTGCACACGCCTGTGCACGGTGGCTCTGGGTGTTTCTACTCCAGACTCAGTCCACTGCTTCCGCAGGTCCCCCAAGGTCTGGAATCGGTCCTTCTCCACAATCTTCCTCAGGGACCGGTCACCTCTTCTCGTTGTGCAGCGTTTTTTGCCACACTTTTTCCTTCCCACAGACTTCCCAATGAGGTGCCTTGATACAGCTCTCTGGGAACAGCCTATTCATTCAGAAATTTCTTTCTGTGTCTTACCCTCTCGCTTGAGGGTGTCAATGATGGCCTTCTGGACAGCAGTCAGGTCGGCAGTCTTACCCATGATTGCGGTTTTGAGTAATGAACCAGGCTGGGAGTTTTTAAAAGCCTCAGGAATCTTTTGCAGGTGTTTAGAGTTAATTAGTTGATTCAGATGATTAGCTTAATAGCTCGTTTAGAGAACCTTTTCAATGATATGCTAATTTTTTGAGATAGGAAGTTTGGGTTTTCATGAGCTGTATGCCAAAATCATCAGTATTAAAACAATAAAAGATCTGAAATATTTCAGTTGGTGTGCAATGAATCTAAAATATATGAAAGTTTAATTTTTATCATTACATCATGGAAAATAATGAACTTTATCACAATATGCTAATATTTTGAGAAGGACCTGTATATATATATATATATATATATATATATATATATATACAGTACAGACCAAAAGTTTGGACACACCTTCTCATTCAAAGAGTTTTCTTTATTTTCATGACTATGAAAATTGTAGATTCACACTGAAGGCATCAAAACTATGAATTAACACACAACTGAAAATATGTCATATTCTAGGTTCTTCAAAGTAGCCACCTTTTGCTTTGATTACTGCTTTGCACACTCTTGGCATTCTCTTGATGAGCTTCAAGAGGTAGTCACCTGAAATGGTCTTCCAACAGTCTTGAAGGAGTTCCCCGAGAGATGCTTAGCACTTGTTGGCCCTTTTTGCCTTCTGTCTGCGGTCCAGCTCACCCCTAAACCATCTCGATATATATATATATTTTTTTATTTATTATTTATTTTTTGGGGTGTCATCCAGCAAGTCATCTGATACTGACCGTGTTGTTTTAGTACTCAGAGGCTGAAGCCAGGAGAGCATATTAAGTGTTGTTCACTGTATTTGTATTTTTACAGAGCCGAGTTTGAACACACCCTCTCCGGCCACGTTGAATTGTCACTGACAGCGGCACATGCGACTGACAGCGACACATGCGCTTTTCACTTGTAAAACTCAAGGGTGTATGGGTAATGTAGTCTCTGCTCTCGGTGGGACGAATTAGGAAGCTTGCATTGTGAAGGGCACTCTGAAAAGCGGCAGCGCAGGCAAAAGATTAAAACCTCTATTAAAACAGATGTCCAAATGAGCGTACCGGTACGCTAAAAGCACGTTCTGGGCGCACAGAGAGGTGGCGGTGCGCTCAAAAGCTATATTTTGAAGTGGCGGTACTGAGTACCGGTGCGTACCGGCCCACTTAAAGCACTGATTGCAATCCAAAAGTCTCTTACTGTGGGTGATGTGAAGCCGTAACCCGTCCATTTTGTTCACCAGTGACCACACATTGCAAAGGAAATTGCTGGGTAAATAGAGTTGGAGCAGTGTTAGCTTTAGCTGAGCTCTTAGACCTCGGCACTTCACCCGCCTTTGTTTATGATCTCAACGCCGCATGCGAGCACTTCCGCCCGACCAGGTAGAGTGCCTAGCCTGGGGTGTTCTGGAGATCTCAGGGATGAGTTGAGGATTGGTGATTAAAACGATTAAAAATGTTAAGGCACAGCTGTTCAGTAAAGTGAAAGTGAAAGTCGTGACATTTGCCAATTATGGTAACCCATACTTGGAATTGGTGCTCTGCATTTAACCCATCCAAGTGCACACACACAGCAGTGAAAAGTGAACACACCATGAACACACACCCGGAGCAGTGGGCAGATATAGAGCCAGCACCCGGGGAGCAACTAGGGGTTCAGTGCCTCGCTCAAGGGCACTTCAGCCATTGGTATTGAGGGTGGAAGAGAGCGCTGTTCAAAGATTCTACATTAGAGATAGAGCCATGGTATCAAGGTCCCACCCAAGCTCACAGCACAGCTTTCAATCATGGCGTCCTACCCATCTTTTATAGCATCAAATAACTAACTAAAACCAAACAGTTCGGAAAAACAAACAAACAGAAATACACCATGTGATAAGAACTATCTAAAAATAGAGAAAACATCTTGGGATAATAATTATATAAAATGTAATTGGATTTTTTTGTTTGTCTTATATTTGATTTGACTTCATGGAAAAGAAAGTTTATTTAGCTATACTGTATACAACAGTGAAATTGGAGTGATATATCAGATGGATATTATGCTAAAATGCAAAACAGAGAAACAAATAGAGACATAATTAGTGTAGCTGCTGTTCCAACCAGTAGAATTAATTAGTTTAACCCAAATTAAAGAATAATAATGCGCATTTGGACAGATATGCCGTCCAAAATTATGCATTATTTATATGCGCAAGCATACTTGGCAGTAAAGCTCTTTCTGATTCTGATTTGGCGAATTAGATGTGTTTTTAATCTAGATTTAAACAGAGAGAGTGTGTCTGAACCCTGAACATTATCAGAAAGAGTATTCCAGAGTCTGGGAGCCAAATGCAAAAAAGCTTGAATAAACTCTACTAGGAGTGGACTTTGCTATCCTAGGAACTACCAAAAGTGCAGATTTTTGTGACCTTAGGGTGCGTGATGGGTTGTAGCGTGGTAGAAGGCTAGTTAGGTACACAGGAACTAAACCATTTAGGGCCTTATAGGTTAATAATAATATTTTGTAACTGATACGGGACTTGAATTGGGGAAATATGATCATATATTCTTGACCTGGTAAGGACTACCTTTAGTGGTTTATTGAAGATGCAGGACAACCACTAGTGCATTACAATAGTCCAGTCTAGACATCATGAATGCATGAACTAGCTTTTCTGAATCAAAAACAGGTAACATGTTTCGTAGCTCGGCAGTGTTTCTAAAATGGAAGAATGCTATTTTTGTAACATGGGAAATAGGATTTTCAAAAGACAAGTTGCTGTCTAATATAACACCTAACATACACAGGCAGACATATCATGCTGAAACCCAAGACCGGTTTCCCGCTGAAGCTAAGCAGGGCTGAGCCTGGTCAGTACCTGGATGGAAGACTCCTGAGAAAACTAGGTTGCTGCTGGAAGAGGTGCTAGTGAGGCCAGCAGGGGGTGCTCACCCTGTGGTCTGTGTGGGTCCTAGCACCCCAGTGTAGTGATGGGGACACTATACTGTCAACAAGCATTGTCCTTCGGATGAGACATTAAACCGAGGTCCTGACTCTCTGTGGTCAGTAAAAATCCCAGGATGTCTTTCGAAAATAGTAGAGGTGTGACCTCAGCATCCTGGCTAAATTTGACTATTGGCCTCTGACCATCATGGCCTCCTAACAATCCCCATATCTGCTGATTGGTTTCATCACTCTGTCTCCTCTCCACCAGTAAGCTGGTGTGTGGTGGGCGTTCTGGCGCAATATGGCTGCTGTCGCATCATCCAGGTGGATGCTGCACACTGGTGGTGGATGAGGAGATACCCCCCTGTCTATGTAAAGCGCTTTGAGTGCCTAGAAAAGCGCTATATAAATGTAATGAATTATTATTATTATTACCTAGATTTTTTACTGTAGAGGAAGTAACAGTACATCCGTCTAGTTGAAAAACTATAGACGACAAGATTCTGTGTACTGTTTTTTCCAATAAGTTATATCTCTGTCTTATTCAAATTTAATAAAGACAATTATTGGTCATCTAATCTTTTACATTGTTAACACACTCTGTCAGCTTAGATAATTTAGATGTTTCATATGGTTTTGTTGAGATATATAGCTGAGTATCATCAGCATAACAGTGGAAGCTAATTCTGTATTTTCAAATAATATTACCAAGGGGCAATATGTATATTAAAAAAAATCAAAGGATCTAGCACAGATCATTGTGGCACTCCATATTTTACTGGTGATAAATGAGATCAGTAAACGGTCAGGTAGGATCTAACATAAATGGAAGATTTGAAATAGGCCTATAATTTGCCAGTACACTAGGATCTAGTTCCTTAATAAGAGGCTTAATAACCGCCAGCTTAAATGGTTTTGGGACGTGACCTTAAGATAACAACGAGTTAAGGATATTGAGAAGCGGTTCTTTGGCTACAGATAACAACTTTTTCAGTAATTTAATGGGTACAGGATCTAATAAACATGTTGTTGGTTTAGATACAGTAATAAGTACGGTGGCCGAGACAGCTCAACACGCTGCAACTTAAGAAAACACATGCAAATTGAAAAAACATCAGCAAGTGAAGAAAACATTCATCAGTTTGACAACACAAGTGTTGCAAATCATCACAACACATGCATATAACGAAACGCGCTGCAAATCATCACAACACATGCATACAACGAAACGCGCTGCAAATCATCACAACACATGCATACAACGAAACGCGCTGCAAATCATCACAACACATGCATACAACGAAACGCGCTGCAAATCATCACAACACATGCATACAATGAAACGCGCTGCAAATCATCACAACACATGCATACAACGAAACGCGCTGCAAATCATCACAACACATGCATACAACGAAACGCGCTGCAAATCATCACAACACATGCATACAATGAAACCCGCTGCAAATCATCACAACACATGCATACAACGAAACGCGCTGCAAATCATCACAACACATGCATACAATGAAACCCGCTGCAAATCATCACAACACATGCATGTTATGTAACGGGTTATTACTTATAAATTTGGACTTCACTTTATGAACCAATTAGGAGATCAGAAGATTGTTATGTTCGACTACGGAGATGGAGAGTTATTGCTGAGGGATGACAGGACACCACTGTTAAGGTAAGTATATAACTTTTATAAATGTTTGTTTGAACACACAGGCCTTTCCCCTTTTAAAGTAAACACAATAAAATAAAATAAATAAACAATTAGAAGTGAATCACTTAAATTCAATGAAAAGAAATAGAATAAGTCACTGAACAAATCACTGTCAGTTTTACACTAGAAATACATTAATAATGTACCCAACAGCAAATTGACAAAACCTGTTCAGACTCAACCACAATTTTGTAATATCACGCTCACGTCGACGATAGGTTCAATTTCCAAATACTCAATCACTGATATCAGTCTTTTCTATTAGATATCTCAGTTCTCAGTCCCGTATGGAGAAGGAAAAAACAGTCTCTGTGCAGGAAAAGTTTTACCTTGAGCAGGGAAAAACAAAATATGAAATCAAGATACTCTCTTGGTCCTTTAAGATGAATTTTCTTCTTTTTTCGTCCAGTATCCGATTAGGTTGGCTCGCCATCCATGAGAATCAACTCCACTCAGAAAAAAAACCTGACCACATCCAGATATTCACTTTCCAGCAATACGACGATGTAATTAACCCATCGATCGTCACAGGAGTAAAACAACTACAGAATCCACTCAATATCGTCCTCTTTTAACAATCCTGAAGAGATGTAAAGACTATTTTTATAGTTTTACTCAATTATTTCTCAATTTTCTTTATGACTAAACTAGACGAATTTCTCTCAGACTTCTCCACTCTCCGGTCTCGCGCATCTGCTCTGTGGGCGGATCACATCAACAGTATTCTGATTGGCTGAACCAATAACCCTAAATATTACAAATTATTTTTCCCACATAATTTATTCAACGAAAAAGGTTTGTTGACATCACCAATCTTTAATTATTTACGTTTTTGTGAACCCATTCATTTACAAAAATATATTTTATAATACTGAATTAGTCTGGGTTACACATACAACGAAACCCGCTGCAAATCATCACAACACATGCATACAACGAAACGCGCTGCAAATCATCACAACACATGCATATAACGAAATGCACTGCAAATCATCACAACACATGCATACAACGAAACGCGCTGCAAATCATCAGAACACATGCATACAACGAAACGCGCTGCAAATCATCACAACACATGCATACAACGAAACGCGCTGCAAATCATCACAACACATGCATACAACGAAACGCGCTGCAAATCATCACAACACATGCATATAACGAAACGCGCTGCAAATCATCACAACACATGCATATAACGAAACACGCTGCAAATCATCACAACACATGCATACAACGAAACGTGCTGCAAATCATCACAACACATGCATACAACGAAACGCGCTGCAAATCATCACAACACATGCATACAACGAAACGCGCTGCAAATCATCACAACACATGCATACAACGAAACGCGCTGCAAATCATCACAACACATGCATATAACGAAACGCGCTGCAAATCATCACAACACATGCATATAACGAAACGCGCTGCAAATCATCACAACACATGCATATAACGAAACGCGCTGCAAATCATCACAACACATGCTTACAACGAAACGCGCTGCAAATCATCACAACACATGCATATAAGGAAACGCACTCCAAATCATCACAACACATGCATACAACGAAACGCACTGCAAATCATCACAACACATGCATACAACGAAACGCACTGCAAATCATCACAACACATGCATACAACGAAACGCGCTGCAAATCATCACAACACATGCTTACAACGAAACGCGCTGCAAATCATCACAACACATGCATATAACGAAACGCACTGCAAATCATCACAACACATGCTTACAATGAAACGCGCTGCAAATCATCACAACACATGCATACAACGAAACGCTCTGCAAATCATCACAACACATGCATATAAGGAAACGCGCTGCAAATCATCACAACAAATGCATATAACGAAAACGCGCTGCAAATCATCACAACACATGCATATAACGAAAACGCGCTGCAAATCATCACAACACATGCATATAACGAAACGCGCTGCGAATCATCACAACACATGCATATAACGAAATGCGCTACAAATCATCACATAACATGCATATAACGAAAAGCGCTGCAAATCATCACAACACATGCATATAACGAAACGCGCTGCAAATCATCACAACACATGCATATAACGAAACGCGCTGCAAATCATCACAACACATGCATATAACGAAACGCGCTGCAAATCATCACAACACATGCATACAACGAAACGCGCTGCAAATCATCACAACACATGCATACAACGAAACGCGCTGCAAATCATCACAACACATGCATATAACGAAACGCGCTGCAAATCATCACAACACATGCATATAACGAAACGCGCTGCAAGTACTTCACAACACATGCATATAGCGAAACGCGGTGTGTTTAAAAAACACCATGAAAAAAAAACTCACCTTTCAGTTCAGCAACAACTCCACTGACCAGTAGCCACTGCACGATAAACAAATCCAAGTCGGGTCCGACACTTTTTGTGGTCTCCTTAAAACATTTCCATGTGTTGTGAGGATTAGCAGCGTGTTTCGTTATATGCATTTGTTGTGAAGGATTTGCTGCACGTTTCGTTATATGCATGTGTTGTGAGGATTTGCAACACTTGTGTTGTCAAACTAATGTAGATGTTTTCTTCATTTTCTGATGTTTTTTCAATTTGCATGTGTTTTCTTAAGTTGCAGTGTGTTGAGCTGTCTCGGCCACCGTAGATAAGTTTATTTAGCTCTTCCTGTCCTATATTTGTAAAGCACTGCAGTTTATCTTTGGGTGCGATGGATGAAGCTGAAGTGTTAGACGCTGTAGAATCTACATCCGCTATTGTATTTCTGATGTTATCTATTTTATCAGTGAAGAAATTCATAAAGTCATTACTATTTAACTGTGAGGGGATATTTAGATTGGGTGGCGTCTGGTTATTTGTTAATTTAGCCACTGTGCTAAATAAAAACCTTTATTAAAAAACCTTTATCAATTATTTTTTGTTTGTTAATGAATCTGCAGTAAAATGAAGTAAACAAAGGATTGAGTTCTTACTGATGAGGTCTGGAACTTCATTAAAAAGTAAGTTCATCCAAGCTTTCCTAATGTTGGGATCAGGAGGAAGGCAATGAAAATATTTTTCCCCCCACAGCTTGGCACTGCACAGCATCTTGTTGTCTTCGGAGCATCTTTATCATTTGGTTTCTGCATAGACCAATGTTCGCCTCTCATTATTTACACTACATGCGCAGATCAGAGGACAGGGCTAAACAGGCAGCGTTGTAGAAGCAGGTGTTGATCATCTTCTGTGGAGGCTATGCTTATCCACACTATTACATCAAACAGTGGTACATTCCACAAGCTGTCTTTTAGGGTGCTTTCACACTTGGTTCGCTTGCCTGGTCCAAAACCGAGTTCGATTGCCAAAACTCCATCTGTGACAGAATGGAGAAAAAACCTTGAGAGAAACCAGGCTCAGTCGCGGGGCCAGTTCTCCTCTGACCAGATGAGACATCTTTCTTATGAATGTACTGCAAATGATCTAAAGAACACTGAAGGCAAACAGAAATAAGATATACAGCTCTCTGTTTGCACGTGTCAGTCACGCTCGTCAGGAAAGTGAGTGAAACACACACACAAACACACATTTTTATCAAATAATATTTCATTAATAATGGTTCACTTCCGCAATTTGGATCGATTGCGTTCACATCAGCAGTGAACCGTACTCCAGACCTCCCTTTTTAAGTGGACTCATGTGCAGTTCACGGGTGCGCACCCAAGTTTGGAAGACAGCATTCACATCATCCAAACAAACCGAACTCTGTCGTCAATCGAACCCGGGTGTGCACCAATAGTGCTAGTGTGAAAGCACCCTTAGCAGACAAGCTTCAATACGAGCTGTTTTTAGACTAACGACAATTTTGAGTTTTGACCAAAGGATCTTTTTATAGTACAATGACCTCTTATAAGTCAAAATATCAAAGGAATTTTGGTTTCTCAGTTTATGGCCCTTTTGATTCCAATTCAACTTCCTGCATGTTGTGGCCAATACTCTTTAAATTCACATTCATGAATTGTTCTTCAGTTCACAATTTTGGTCAACCATGGATGAAACAGCTTAGAGAAACTGTAGCAAGAGAGCGGGTCCCAGTTAGGATTTATTTGGATTATTTCTGCATGTATGAGGTAGTACAGGCACTGTGTGTGCATGTGTGTGTCGTCTACAATGAACAGAGGAAACAAAATACAATGTAATAGTTGTTAAAGGGATACTAAACCCCAAAATGAAAATGTTGTCTTTAATCACTTACCCTCATGTTGTTCCAAACCTGTAAAAGCTTCATTTGTCTTCGGAACACAATTTAAGATATTTTGGATGAAAACCGGGAGGCCTGTGACTGTCCCATAGACTGCCAAATAAATAACAGTGTCAAGGTCCATAAAAAGTATGAAAAGTCATTGTCAGAATACTGCTTCTGCCATCAGACATTCGATCTGGGTTATATGAAGCGACGGAAACACTATTTGTACGCGAAAAAAATTAAAAATAACAACTTAGTCTCCTCTGTGTCTCTCCATATCACAGAATGCTGTGTTTGCTCTTCTGTGTCCTCCACAATTATGCACTGTGTATTTAGCTTTTTTAGCTAAGACGAACAAAGCTTTTACGGGTTTGAACGACATGGGGGTAAGTGATTAATGACAAAATATTCATCTTGGGGTGGAGTATCCCTTTAATGTATTTATATACATAGAGATACCTCTGAGGCTGTTGTTGGGCTTTCGTACACAGATATTACCTTAAACTAAATAATATTTACCATGGAGGAAAATAAATCTAAGCATAAACAAAAAGGAAAGACAGTACAACTCTGAAATCTAAAATGTAATTGACATTTATTGTTTGAACTGGTCAAGCACTTGGGGAAGAATCTGATAACCCAAATAATGATATTGTATTACTATGTGCACTGAGTGTTTGAGTACAAATCAAATTTACATCTTTGTCTTTTGCAGATGAGGAAATTCCTGATGAGGGGAGAGATTTACCAGGTGGTCAGTCACTGTAAAACTATTTCAAATTCATTTGCATTGTTCATTAAATGTAATCATAATTAACAAAAATGTGATTATTGTTCAAACAGGTCCGGAAGAATCTGATCCACTTCATGGTAAGAATTTAATGATACACCTAAATTACACCACCAGCAGTGAGAAACTTCACTGTACATTGCATAAATCTCAAATTGTAATCTACCCTGGCTCATTGATTTAGATGTTTGATAACCTGAAGTTTGTTCTAATGAGAAACACCATATCTGTTTTGTTTTATATTCAATGATTCACACTCTATCAAACACTTTTATGAAATGTTTTTCTTGAAGAAATTGCTTTATCTTTACTTGAATTTAAAAAAAAGTCCTATACTGTTGTGCTCTATACCAGTTCAATAAATAGCTTTTTTTTTTTTTTTTCTGAGACCATATGCTACGACCCAGACAAAACAGTCATTTTGTTCCAGGGCCAACAAGGACGTTGTTTCATGAACGTTGTACAAAACCACAAATACTTTTGACTTTTGATACTTTGAAAGATTTGTTTGACAAGGCCCTTTCCCAGTTGCATACGACACATATATGTTTAACACATGTCTTCAAAACTTTCTTTCTCCAGATATGTTTCATTCCGAACCAGATCAAGTGAAGAAAATAAAAGTAAAACAAGGAGATACTGTCACTCTAAAGAGTGGTGTTACTGAGATACAGAGACATGATCGGCTACGGTGGAAATATGCTGATTCCAGAGCTTCTGAATCCACAACCTTGTATAGTGTCATCGCTGTATGCGATAAAAGGAGTAACAGGCTCTTGGAAAAGGAAGGTCCTGGAGGGAAATTCAAAGACAGGCTACAGCTGGACCACCAGACTGGAAATCTCACCATCAAGAAAATAAGAGTCAAAGAAAGTGGGCTATTTAAAGTAGAGATCAAGAGCAACACCAATCCACTTACAAAAACAATCAAAGTCAATGTCCGTGGTGAGAAGCTTAAGTGTTTTGAAATGTTTATCTTTGTCTTACTCTAACTTCCATTCTCACTGGTGTTTTTGAGTCTAGCCAGTTCTTACAGCCTTAGTATTAATAATAATAAATATAAGGCATTTTTGAATATCTTTCGGTCTTAAACACTTTCCTATCTGTTTTTTTACCTTGTGATTCTTTATTTTACAGTTCCTACAAAAATGGTATGGGGTGATCCAAATGACACAATGTTGATACCAGAAGAGGACCCCAACGACACTTCTACATATAGTGTAGAGCCGGGGATATAGATGAGGACTCAAAGACCATACGTTTTAAATGGTTGAGATGATATTCATCAAGTGCAATATTTATTCTGACAGATATGGTGCTAAGGACATAAAATATAATTTCAATAAACTGCAACTTTAAATATGCAAATCTCTGAGCCAAAATGTTTTTGGCCAAAGCATTTATTAACCTCATATTGTACATAAACGGTATCAGGGTCTGTTTTTATCATGCTGACATTAACTTGTAATGTGAGGAGGTTGTGATCTAGTGAGTTTTTAATATTGACTCCAGTGTTTATATACATTATGTGATATCTGAGATGCTCTTTGTTAAATCACTGTGAAAACACTAAGAATTATGAGAGATTAAATATATTTTTGTGACTAATAAAACTTGACTTATGAAATGTTGTGTGCTTGTAATGCCTCACGTTGATTAATATGCAAAATGTACTTTCAGGTCAGCTGGTCATTATCCCCAACTAAACCCTGACAAGGTATTAGTGAAGTGAAATCTTCCAAATGTACAATAACTATCGAGAAGCATTCCTCTCAATCCCAAATTAATGTGGATGACTGTAATTTAAAGAGGCCTACATCGAAAAATGAAATGCATTTACTCGTCATCAAGTTGTTCCAAACCAGGGTTGTTTCAAGTGTTTGAAATATTCTTCTTTTGTGTTCAGGATTATGAAAACTGTACAGTGGTTCATGTACTCATAATTTTTGTAGCCCTTTTCTGCTCTCAGTTGTACATTGTCTGTATTTTCTCTATGCCCGAGCAGCTGTCGCGATAACAATGTCTCGTAAGCAATGCAGAGAATTTGTTGTTGGATGTTTTTGCTAAAAAGGTTCAAACTCAAGAATGGATCAGTATCCACTGTTCATGATCCAGCTGCATCTCCAGAATAAGTAAGTCTCAAGCTTTATAGCCTTGTTCCACAGACCGGGTTTAGATTAAGTCAGGATTAGAAAATATTTCCATTAGGACAATTAAGTACTTTTTATATAAAAATACCTTAGGGGTGCCTAAGGACATCGATGGCATATTTTAAGATCTGTTTCTTTGACATTAAACACACGATGTACGATCCTATTTTTTTCTTCTTCACTGTAAAACCCGACAAGTAAACTTAACTCAAACGGTTTGAGTAAACAGATATCCTTAAGTTATGTTAACTCAAACCATTTGAGGAAACCGATTGCCTTAAACCGTTTAAGTTGAAAAAACTAACAGTTATGAGTACTTTGAACTTAATTCAGTTGAGTTCACTGAAAGAAGATATACATTGCAATTAAGTGATTAAGTGATTAATTGAGTGATAATTGAGCTTTAGTGATGAACAGCTGCTGTTAACAAACAGAATTACTGAAGAAAAGAGAAACACAAGAACTACTACAACTGACTTCAGACACAGCCTTAGATGAAATCAACTGAAATAAAATACATGAAATCTCTCAAGATCTGATTAAACAACCCCACAAACAGCATCACCAGCTCCACTTATTAATAACCAGACTGACTTTATTTCTGTCAGACGTCTACAGAAGATCTTATTGAGAATGAGCTAAGGTTTAGATGTTGATTTATTGTTTCATTTGAAGTAACCATGTTAGAGATCAGTGTTTGCTTTAGTTGGGCTCTTGACCCTTGACTTCTGTCTTAGTCTTTTCTCTCGCTGTTATAACCGTGTGTTTCTAAAACACATTTGTTGTAACTCAAAAGCCCAGAAAAAATGCCATCAGGTGTTAACCCGTATCTAGATGTAGGTTTCTTATACTTAATATTGGGATGATAATTATTCATTATTATTCACAATTATTGAACCGTAATCTTTGAAGTAGGTGTAGTGTAATTAGTAGAAGTGGTTCTAGTAAAAAATGACACTAAAAGCCATTGGTTCTGTGATTATCAGTTAATATAAAAATGACTTTCTAAACATTTTGTACACATACATTTTTCTTCTATGCCAGTAGTTGGTCAAACACAGACATTAATAATCAGAATATGAACCTCTACAATGGTGACGAAAAAAAACATGCTGCAATGCATGCTGGGTACTATTGTATTACAAAAACTCATCCATGGCTCCCAGCATGCTCTGCAGCATTTTTTTTTATGGTCACCATTGTTGAGGTTCATATTCTGATTATTGATGTCTGTGTCTGACTAATTGACACCATAGAAGTCCAAACCGTTTGGAAAGTCTTTGTATTATCTGATTATCACAGAACCATTGGCTCTTAGCATCCACTTACTATAATCAATCAAATTACACAACACCTATTTCATCGGAGATTAGACTCAGTACAGTTCAATAATTGATGATTATCATCACCAATATGAAGTATAACAACCTACAGCTAGGTACAGGTTAACACCTGATGGCATTTCTTCTGGGCCTTTGAATTACAACAAATGTGTTTTAGAAACACACGGTTATAACAGACAGAGAAAAGACTAAGACAGAAATCAAGGGTCAAGAGCCCAACTAAAGCAAACACTGATCTCTAACATGGTTACTTCAAATGAAACAATAAATCAACATCTAAACCTTAGTTCATTCTCAATAAGATCTTCTGTAGACGTCTGACAGAAATAAAGTCAGTCTGGTTATTAATAAGTGGAGCTGGTGATGCTGTTTGTGGGGTTGTTTAATCAGATCTTGAGAGATTTCATGTATTTTATTTCAGTTGATTTCATCTAAGACTGTGTCTGAAGTCAGTTGTAGTAGTTCTTGTGTTTCTCTTTTCTTCAGTGATTCTGTTTGTTAACAGCAGCTGTTCATCACTAATTCTCAATCAGCACTTAGTTAATCACTTAATTACTTGAATGCAAAGTTTCAAAACTTACATGGTTTAAATCAAGGCAATCTGTTTACTCAAACGGTTTGAGTTAAGTTAACTTGTCGGGTTTTACAGTGTTCTTATTTTCTAACGAAATGATCAAACATTGATAGTCAATAATCCGTATACAGTTTTCTGTCTTTTTTTCTTTTTCTTTTTGTAAGCAATTTTCAAGCATTTTCATTTGTAAGCAAATCTAGCTGTGTCGTTTCAGAAATAAATTCTGAGCTGTGACCGTACTTTTCATCTTTTATTCACTCAGATTTGACTCAAATCTAGAGCAATATGAAAATCCAGTTTTTAATTTTTTTTAATTATTATTGGTACACAGTAGTAATAGTATTAGCAGTAGTAGACTTTAAAAAAACTTGTTTTTTGCACTTTCAGTTTTGTTTAGTCAATCTATTTCTAGTTTTGAACCTGTACAGCTTTATTAAACTTATTAAAAAGAAATGCTTTTAGTCATTGTTTTCATTAAAGGAAATTATGCTTTTGAAGTTTGTATTGTATTGTGCTGATTTTGAGATGGATCACTCTATTCTATTTCTATTCTAAATACTTGTTTTATTTAAAAAGAAAAAAGTGCTTTTAATGCTAGCATTCTATTCTTTCTACTTATTTTATTTTTGTTTATTATAAATAATGACCTTCTAACACAAGCATTATCTGTTTTTTTTCTGTTCTATTTACTTGTTTTACGTTTATTTAAAAAAAAATACCATCTAACTCTAGCATTTCTAGCATTACATTTCTATTCTATCTACTTGTTTAATTTTTATTTATTATAAAAACAACGTTTTTTTTCGTTTTTTTAAACAACTGTATTATAAAAACAACAATTAACAATTAAAAAACTGTTTTTTTTTTTTCTTTTTCTGCTTTTTTTATCTTTTTTTTTATCTTCTTCTGAAAGGAGGTGTGTTTAAAATAGTTGTATAACGTTAATGAGGAGCTGCAGTTCTGGTTCGTGCGTCATTTTAGCCTCAATAAAAATAAAATAGGAATTAATTGTATTACTATTTAATGATAAAATAAAAACTGTTCTTTCTAATAATTGACCTGTGCTATAGGCTAGTATGCTTATGCAATACTAACACGGATTTGCTGTAAAATTCGTAATGTTAACTGTATGTTAACGGTTTTTGTTCATTTCCTGCTAAAATGATATAGGCTATATACAAAAATAATATAAGAAAAAAAAGTTTGACCTTGAACTGTGACCTAGTAGTGGCACTTGCACACTTTCTAACACATTAATTTACTGCCTGCTCACACCAGCTTTAATAAATCATGTTAATATTTAGTTTTGGTTTTGTCATATGGTGCAGCTGTTGTCTGCTGGTGTGGCGCCGGATCCTGTTCTGGTCAGATGGATCCGGTTCTGACATGTTTCAAATATGACAGATTTAATGGAATGTGCGCATTCGGAAGTTCCAACTTCCTCATTTTAAGAAAGTTCTTTAATTTTCCTGTCACAGGAATAGTCAAGCCTGGTTTTAGCGTTTCAACTGTAGAACCGTTTCATATTGATCTGAAGTTTAAAGTGAAATAACGTTAATCTTCGTTGTTATCAGTTTGAGGTTTACCTCTTTCTGAAGCGATCCCGAATGAACTCCGAACGCTCCGAGACTCAACGGAACGATTGAACACCAACAATGGACAACTTTATTCTCTCGTCTTTTATAATTATTCAAATAACTGTTATCATTTTAGTACCGTTACATTTGGAGGGTGAGTTGATTTACGCATTATCAATATTTTCACTTTCACTTTACATATTTCAACGAAATATCTGAAAGTTATTTGAATATTGGCCTATTTTTATGCAATTAAGTATAACATATAATTTATACAAATATCGAGCCACAATTTATCCATTTACAATTAATTTACATACAATTCATATTTTGAAAGGCGTCAATTCAGAGAATGTCTGAAGTGTAAGTGCATATGATAAAGTCTGCTATGAGATATTTATCTAGAATCTCCATCAGAGAAACTCTGATTGTTCATCAGGTGTGTTTGGTGTTGATGTGAAGTCAGTGATGGAGGGAGATTCTGTCACTTTATACACCGATCTTACTGAAATACAGAAAGCTGATCTGATAACATGGACATTTGGACCTGGCCGCACTCGTATAGCTCAGATCAACCGAATGGCCCATAGGATCTCATTATATGATGATGTTCTTGATGGGAGATTCAGAGACAGACTGAAGCTGGATCATCAGACTGGATCTCTGACCATCACAAACATCACAACTCAACACACTGGACTCTATGGATTTTTACAGTTCATCGGTGGAAAACAGGTCACGCCCAAGAGCTTCAGTGTTATTGTTTCTGGTGAGTCGTTTTCTTGTTGCATGCAAATTTGGTAATTTTTCCTCTGAATCCATTCTCCAGATATAACTCTTTTTATATTCATTTTATTATTAATTTACTCATTTTATTATGACCTTGAATTTAGGTTTAAACCAAATTGGTTGTTTATCAGTTTAATCATTAGGTCAGGGTGTATCATGTCACCCGCTTTACTCTCCAGTCTGATCATTAGTCATTAGCTCAAACAATAATCAGAAGGTATGGCTAGAACTCTGAAATATGCAAATACTTATACAAATTAATAGTGCTTACTCCAATAGTTAATGCAAATGTATATAACTGAACTAAAGTCAAGCAGTTAGTTAGAAATCTAGAATCGCACCTGATGTGCTCAATCTCAATCTAACCTGAGATCTAGTAGGCTATTAACCCTGGATGCAGATTTGTGGAAACATATGCCTTCACTTTATCTACTTGAGAATACGTATTATGCCAATCACATAGCCAATTCAAAGATATAAAACGAATCAAATCAAATCAAATCAATACAAAACATCAAATTCTCAAGAGTAAAGGATGCATACCTGATTTATGGACACACTGGACACTACGGGCTCTTTTGGTGACAGAATCACCCAGAGTACCTCAAGTACAGCTTAAGTACCTCAGAGGAAGACTGACATTCTCCAGATGGAGACAGGAACTAAATTGCACTTCTCCCAGTGAGATGTGGAAACAGATGTCTGTATGTTAACACACTGAGTGTGTTTTGTCTGTCTCAGGAGAAGTAAATCTTACAAGAGCGACAGACAAAATGTCCAAGATCAGGGTCAAACTGCATTAGGATGTTTTACTGTGACATTAACATAAATATATTTTTTATTCTCTCATGTTTTCAGCTCATCTACCTGTTCCTGTCATCAGCAGTAACTCTTCACAATGTTCTTCATCATATTGTTCATTGTTGTGTTCAGTGGTGAATGTGAGTCATGTGACCCTCTCCTGGTACAAAGGAAACAGTTTATTGTCCAGCATCAGTGTGTCTGATCTCAGCATCAGTCTCTCTCTACCTCTGGAGGTGGAATATCAGGATAAAAACAGCTACAGCTGTGTTCTCAACAATCACATCAGTAACCAGACTCAACATCTGGACATCACTCAACTCTGTCAACCATGTTCAGGTTGGCAGCTCTTTATATTTACTTACTTAGCTGATCTCTGTTGGTCATGCTCATATACCTGAACAGCAATCTCTTAGGAGCTGTTTACACATAACACGTCTTTGCACCTATAAATGTGAGATGCGGCACTTAATGTTTTTTTTTTAAAGCGCAGCGCAGAATCTCATCCGACATGTTGCTGTAAAGCAAGAAAGTTACAACACTAACTTGATAATTTACTCAAATACTCGCAACCCTTCCCAGACTTAGTTTTTTCTGATTGATCTACTGTTTTGGTATGACATGAATGAGTGGCACTGTGTGTAAAAGTTGAGATTATTTTTAGATGGACATGACAACAGCCACAAGCTCTACAACCTTACATCTCCGTATAGTGCATGCTTACATAGAAAAACAACGGAAAAGTAGCACATCTGAACTCTGAATGGAAAACGTGTTCTGTGTGAACGGCCTCTTACTGATTCAGTTTGGTTAATGATAGATATTTCTCTTTCCATTACAGCATCAGATTCATCCACATATTATATAGTGCTGGGTTGCTTTATTGCTCTGGTTGTGGTTGCAGTTTTCTGTGGCTATTACTATCACCAAAGGAAGTCTAAACAAGCAGTTAATCAAGGTGCGTGTTACCTATTTGCAGAAGAAAAATATGAGTTTTATTGTGCAAAACACAGTTTTGTTAAAATGGATTCATGTATTTCTACTTCATTCCTGTAATTGATTATTTTTATTTAGGCCAACCTGATGGAGAACACATTAGGCTGACTAATGGTGAGAGACTATTTAACTCATAGTTGTGGAGAAAGTAATGTGCTCCTCAAAGTCATAAAAAAACTCAAGAAAGGGAGTTCCAGATGTCAAAATACTTTATTGAACACAACAATAAAGCTGAGATGACGGCCACCGCATCTGAGTTTTCTTTCTGTCTGCACACTCGTTTTATACCCTTGTCCCTTACCGGTAGCTCACAGCTGCAATTCAGGGGTTATTTTAGTTCACTGATACAACTCAATTGAAGACTACTAGGACCTCCCAATGGGCCTTTATACCAACCCTCTTCATGACATCCAGTATTTGGGAATAACTGCATATTAATCAGTTTATTGATCCCTTATAAGTAAGATAATACCATATTGTGTAAATAACAAAGGATAACACAATTGTATTGTGTAATACCATAATATAATAGAATAAAACAATATTAACTCAAAAGTTAAAACATTAAAGGGCTTCATTGAGTTATGTTTTTATTGTTAAGGTGTAGTAAATGGGAACACTGGGGACACTGATCGACCAAACAGTGGTAAGATATTGTATTACTGAATATCTTTGCTTGTTTGTGTTCATATAACTCTGCATACAAGACATTATTATTGGTTGGGGTTTTTTGTTTGTTTGTATGTTTGTACTTTTTTCAGCAGATGCAGAAACACCTGATCAGGATAAACATTCACAAAACAGTAAGTTACTGTACAACTAATCAATTTTAAGGTTACCAACTGATTTAGTTCAGCTGATATGATTACAAAGATAGTGCAAAGACAGGCCACGACTTTGGGGAAGTCGTGGCCTGGTGGTTAGAGAATCGGACTCCCAATCGAAGGGTTGTGGGTTCGAGTCCCGGGCTGGCAGGAATTGTGGGTGGGGGGAGTGCATGTACAGTTCTCTCACCACCCTCAATACCACGACTGAGGTGCCCTTGAGCAAGGCACTGAACCCCCAACTGCTCCCCGGGCGCCGCAGCATAAAAAATGGCTGCCCACTGCTCCGGGTGTGTGTTCACAGTGTGTGTGTGTGTTCACTGCTCTGTGTGTGTGCACTTCGGATGGGTTAAATGCAGAGCACAAATTCTTTTTTGGGGAAGTCGTGGCCTGGTGGTTAGAGAATCGGACTCCCAATCGAAGGGTTGTGGGTTCGAGTCCCGGGCCGGCAGGAATTGTGGGTGGGGGGAGTGCATGTACAGTTCTCTCACTGCCCTCAATACCACGACTGAGGTGCCCTTGAGCAAGGCACCGAACCCCCAACTGCTCCCCGGGCGCCGCAGCATAAATGGCTGCCCACTGCTCCGGGTGTGTGTTCACAGTGTGTGTGTGTGTTCACTGCTCTGTGTGTGTGCACTTCGGATGGGTTAAATGCAGAGCACAAATTCTGAGTATGGGTCACCATACTTGGCCGAATGTCACTTCACTTCTTCACTTCTTCACTTCTTCTTCTTCTTAATTTTGATGTTTATAACTGACACCTAAGGAAAGACGCAGAAAATTAGAATATTGTGAAAAGGTTCAATATTGAAGACACCTGGTGCCACACTCTAATCAGCTAATTAACTCAAAACACCTGCAAAGCAAAGCCTTTAAATGGTCTCTCAGTCTAGTTCTGTAGGCTACATGATCATGGGGAAGACTGCTGACTTCCCAGTTGTCCAAAAGACGACCACTGACACCTTGCACAAGGAGGGCAAGACACAAAAGGTCATTGCAAAAGAGGCTGGCTGTTCACAGAGCTCTGTGTCCAAGCACATTAATAGTGAGGCGAAGAGAAGGGAAAGATGTGGCAGAAAAGAGTGTACAAGCAATAGGGATAACTGCAAACTAGAGATGATTGTGAAACAAAACCCATTCAAAAATGTGGGGGAGTCACAAAGAGTGGACTGCAGCTGGAGCCAGTGCTTCAAGAACCACTACGTACAGATGTATGCAAGACATGGGTTTCAGCTGTCGCTTTCCTTGTGTCAAGCCACTCTTGAACAACAGACAGCGTCAGAAGAGTCTTGCTTCAAAAAGGACTGGACTGCTGCTGAGTTGTCCAAAGTTATGTTCTCTGATGAAAGTAAATTTTGCATTTCCTTTGGATATCAGTGTCCCAGAGTCTGGAGGAAGAGATGAGAGGCACACAATCCATGTTGCTTGAGGTCCAGTGTAAGTTTCCACAGTCAGTGATGGTTTGGGGTGCCATGTCATCTACTGGTGTTGGTCCACTGTGTTTTCTGAGGTCAAAGGTCAACACAGCCGTATACAAGGAAGTTTTAGAGCACTTCATGCTTCCTGCTGCTGACCAACTTCATGAAGATGCAGATTTCATTTTCCAACAGGACTTGACACCTGCACACAGGGCCAAAGCTACCAGTACCTGGTTTAAGGACCGAGGTATCCCTGTTCTAAATTGGCCAGCAAACTCTCCTGACCTTAACCACATAGAAAATCTATGGGGTATTGTAAAGAGGAAGATGCGATATGCCAGACCCAAGAATGCAGTAGAGCTGAAGGCCACTATCAGAGCAACCTGGGCTCTCATAACACCTGAGCAGTTTCACAGACATTGCATTGCTGCAGTAATTCAGGCAAAAGGAGCCCCAACTAAGTATTGAGTGCTGTACATGCTCATACTTTTCTTGTTCATACTTTTCAGTTGGCCAAGATTTCTAAAAATCCTTTATTTGTATTTGTCTTAAGTAATATTCTAATTTTCTGAGATACTGAATTTGGGATTTTCCTTATTTGTCAGTTATAATCATCAAAATTAAAAGAAATAAACATTTGAAATATATCAGTCTGTGTGTAATGAATGAATATAATATACAAGTTTCACTTTTTGAATGGAATTAGTGAAATAAATCAACTTTTTGATGATATTCTATGACCATCACCTGTTTAACCGACAGCATCAACTGAATTGATCAAAGTTAGTCGCAATAACTGAAATCAGGAAAATAAGTAGAAAGAGATTTGTTGAAAAAGACTTGGTAAGTTTATCTCTGTCTTTTCTCCAGGTGATTTTATCGAGAAAGATGAAATTAAGTTGATGAAAACGATGAGTGGACAGTCTGTCACGCTACACAGCGATCTCACTGAAATACAGGACGATGAGCTGATCTGGTGGAAATTTGCTGATTCCAGTGGAAACAAAGAGGCTGTATTTTCAGTCATAGCTAAATGGGATAAAACAAACAACGAGGAATACCTATGCAATGAAGAAAGATTCAGAGACAGGTTGCATCTGGACCACAGTTCTGGATCTCTGACCATCACAAACATCACAAATGAACTCTGTGGACATTATAAACTACACATCACCAGTGACAAACTGAAGAACTCCACGACATTCAGTGTTGCTTTTTATGTAAGTACAGTGAGTTCATCAAATGTCTTTATAAGACCTGTACCTGTTAAACTGTTAATTATGCCAAGCATATGTAAGAAGATTAAATATAATTTTCAAAAATCAAGAGACGCTTTTTTTCTCTGTCATTTTATCAAGTATCCTTATTCACAGTGAATAGGTTCATGCAAATCCTCAATCAGAATTATAAATCACTGTAATGAGTTTATTTTTACATTGATGGGAACATCTAAACACTTTCTTTTGTTTTTGCCTTTTTACCTGCTTTTTTGTTTTCTTAAAGGACCAGAAGAGAAGACCCGAGATCCAGAGGATTGGCCTTGATAACAGAAGAGTATACAGTTTTTAAACTCTGGGATATTTCAGTTCAGTTTTCAAAACAATGGAACATACAGTGGTTTTTTTTTTTTGTTTGTTTTTTTTTTACAGCCATCTAAACTCCCAAATTAAATTCAAGCTGCCATTAAACAGCAACTTGTTACACTATGGTGACAAATAAGCAAATGACTATAGTATTTTAAAATAAACTGTTAAAATGAACTGTCGTCACACTAGAATGGAAGGAAAAAAAATAAAATTACATTTTGATTCTATTTTCTTTGCATCTTCTCTGTATGGTTTCTTTGAAGAACAACATAGCAATTTTTTTAGGTTTTTGATTATTTTGGAGCCCAAATAACCTGTTATCATTTTTTCTAACCCTGTTTGTAATTTCATGTTTTTACACTGCATTTCTGTTACAGTTTTAAAGTTAACTTTAATGTTTTGTATTTTTATGCATTTTAGCAAACACTTTTATCTAAAGTGACTTCAGTCTAACATTTTTTACCCAACATGTATTTCTTGGGAATCGAAACCACAACCTTTTGCGCTGCTAACCCAATGCTCTACCACTGAGCCACGGGAACAGTTTGTTCAATGTTAATGAACATAACAGTGATTTCTGAACGTTTTCTGCCCTCTAGTCGACAATCTAAGGGTTGCACTGTTTCACACAGTAAATGAGAGACTTATTTTTCTCCTAAATTTCAATTTAAGCCTCATTAACAACAAAATATGAACTTTATAATAATAAAAGCATGTCTTATTAAATAATTGTGCTATATCAAGTGCTATAATCTAGGACTAATTATCTCGGTACAACTCGGTACAGGTATCGTTCGTTCATTTGTTTTTGCTTTCACATATGGAAACGGAAAAACCAGAAAACAACTCCTTTTTTCGTTTTGTCGGTTTTTTTTTTTAGAAAAACGGAAAAGCGAAATTATGACTTGATTTTTCGTTTTCCCGTGCACAGACCGTAAGGGGATACCTGGATGGTCCGTGTATCTTTTGGTCATTTGATTTTCTATTTAAAAATAAATAAAGATAAATGAGAAACGGTTTGATTTTCGTTTTTTCGTTTTGTTTAAGAAACGGAAAACGAAAATTTAGCTGCATTTTTCGTATTTTTGTTTGTGGGTAAAAAATGATATTATGCTTTAATATTTGTTTGAATGTGTGGGCGGCGCTGAAACGCCCCTTTCATCCCTTCTGTACTGCACCGACAAGCGGCAACCGCAAACTCAGTTCATTTTCACCAGGAGAGAAGCGGCAGACAGCAGAGCATATTAATCCCGCGGATTCTTTGCTAGTGGTGCTTGCAAGATAAAATAATAATAATAATAATAATAATAATAATAATAATTAATTAATTAAATTAATAATAAGATAAAAAATAATATTATAATTTTCCAGCTGCTGCATGTTATTGACAAAGCAGACTTGACAACTTTATTATTTTAATTATTTTTATTTTTATTTATTTTATTCTAGGCCATTCATAAAAAAATAAAAAATAGGAAAAACCCAACCCCACATTTATAATAAAATTTATATTAAAATAAGTTGAATTTTCCCCCATAATTAGTCTACTTTAAATGTTTTAATTATAGGCTATAGGCTACTTAGAATTATGAACTGAATTCACGAATTCTGTTGATGACAGTATGAATATAGTGATGGTGTGACATCATTACAGATAATGAGTTCAGACGGGAAACACTGCACCTCTTGTTGGTTTCATTTGAATTACATAGGCCTAAATATAAAATTATTATTATTTTTTTTTTTCTATTTAAGTGGATTATTTTAAAAGTAGACATGTCCAGCTAGACATGGTTCGTCTGATGCATGAGCCTGGTTCATTTCTGACGTTTCAGAAAGAAGTTAATGTAGACCGAGAAGGTTTTCGTGTTATTTAGGGTGTTTTATGATCCAAACTGACGGAGCTGAAGCTCTTTCCCCTGTTTTCGGGATGGTAGGTGTGGATCGGGATCCGTTGACCAATCACGTTTCTCAATCGGCAAAGCAATCTGTGGTACACGCCTCAATCAGGGTATCTTCCGTCCGTTCCAATTCCGTTTTCAATTAAAAAACAGAAAACGAAAAGACTCAAGAGGATTCAAGTGAGAGAACATGAATTCAATAACGAGAAATTGAATAATGGCTCGTTTATTCGTTATTCCATTAAGTCTAACAAACAGAAAACGAGTTTTTGGCTCGATTTCTCATTTTGTCGTTTGGGGTTTAAAAAACGGTTTATGGCTTCAATATTTCATTAGCACTTGTGGGCGGCGCTGAAACGCTCCTTTCATCTGATTGGTCGAATCGCTCCGCCTTTAACTCGGTCTTTCATTCTTTCAGAATAAGAGTCTTATAAGAGTAATGTCTGAAACCATCGCTCACTGTTAATTAACATAATATTTGAATCAGATATTGCTGCGCACATAATTCGTGCTGCTGTGACTTGCAAGTCACCCCTTTAAATTATTTGCAGTTTATAGTATTGTATGAATATTCTCCCACTGTAAATACAGTGCAAATAGTTCTGTCTCCTTGGATAAAAGTGAAGTGGAAATAAAAATCAATAATAGACTGAACAGTTCTATGATAATATGTCTGTAACATTTACCACTCTCATCTTTTAACTCAAAAGGCACTAGGTAGGTGTGTGTGACATTAATAATTAATTGGGAAAATTAATGTAGTTAAATTTATTAAATCAATTAGTAATATTAGTTTTATTACATACTAAATTGAATTATGGTTTTTTTTCAGTCTTCTTTGTTGGCCTTGAGAAAGCCAACATATATTTGAACATTATTATCATTTATTATGAGAGTAATTGACAACGACTGAAATTTTAATGTTTCACCAAATTCAGCTGAGATCTTCAGACTCGTCTGACTCGTTGCTGTAGCTGGTCAGACTTTTTCCTTCTCAAAAAATCCTAGTGACTTTCATTATCTGGGCAATGAAGGTCTTACACTTAATGTCCACTAGAGGGGGAGACAGGATTTCTATTTATGTAAGTTTATATAATATGTATAAATAATATGTTGCATTATTTGTCTACCAGATAATACCTGAATGGCAAAATGAATGCAGTGTCTTAAAATCCTGTCAAAGCTAAGGATATTCAGTGAAAACAATTGGCGTTGTTCATTGGTCGGGCATCGACCAATAAAATGTCTTCATTCGCACCAAAGCCCCGCCCCCAGCTCTGCTCTCTCACATCTGCATATACAAGTGCACAAGTGAGTTTTGCAACAGAATACCGCAAAAAGAGTAGCAAAAGTCAGAGCGCTAGGATTTGAACTTGTACTTCCAGATCTGAGAGGTTGTAAGTGCAGACTTGACGTTGTGCAGCGAAACTGAAGTAAAGTGCAAAAGTAAATATGTCGTAAACGTGTCTATGTCATTTTCTTTGAGTGGATGTCATTTTACACATTTGTAACTATTAATCTACAACTTCCAATTCAAAACACGGGTGTTTTGATCATTGTCTGTGTGTGCAAATTGAAAGATTCAGCTTTTCACATCAGAGCTGTGAGTGTAAATTTTAACTTACAAATACAAATATTAATATGACAAGTTCTCACATTCAGATCTTCAACCTCTCGAGTTTTGCTACTGATTTACCTCCATATTGCTGAGTTAGAATTAGTTGGCATGGATTGCTCATAAATCGATTTTCCACTTCACGCAAAGGTGCAATACAGCGTTAAGAAAGATAACACGTTCTATGCAAATGAAATATTCCTCAAATTATTTCAGTAACATTTATTTTAACATAGTTTAAGTTATCAGTAGAATATAGACTATAAATTAAATTATCAAATGGTCAGTAATATGTTCACACGATATGTTGTGACGGTTAGACATAAACCGTCAGACATAAAATCAAGAAAATAAAATAATCTTCATGAAATAATGGAATAACTGATGATTGAGCATGTGGTAAAATCAACTGCAAATCAAAGACATTAAATCTCTGAAGATCTCAGCAGAGGAGGATCAATTTACATCATTTACATCAACATCATTTGAAGTCACCATTGTGGTGGACAGTGTTTGGTTTAGTTGGGATCTTGGTCCTCATACTTTTTGTGTTAGCTTGTCTCTGGCTGTTATAACTGTGTGTTATAAAACACTCTTATTGTGGCAGAGAGCATTAAGATCAAGCGTTATCATCTTGCTTTTAATGGTAATTAAACTATAGCACAATAAGTTATTAATGTTTTGTTGCATCTGTGTATTTATTTTCATGGACAGACACCTTGTAGAAAAAAAGGATGTACTTATTTTTAAAAAACACATCATGTAGTCACACACAGACATCAAGATTGTGGATATGCATCACATCAATGGTGACAATTAAAACAAAAAAGTCTGGAAAATAAGGATGAGTTTGTGCTATGAAGCCATTTTGATTGTCACCATTGTTGTGATGCATGTGCTAAATCTAGATGTCTATGTGTGAGTACATGATGCTCCTGTACAAAATATTTCAAATGCATGCATTTAGTCCAACTTCAAAATAAGTAATTTGCTCTTGGTGTCTGTACTGCAGGGTCAAACAAACATAACAACACTTATTTCATGATCTCAGATACTTGTAATATGACGACTTTATCATCACCAACAAAGAGCTGATAAGACCTTAGCTCTCTTAAATTTGTCATTCTTTGCTACAACAACAGTGTTTCACAAACACACAGTTATAACAGCCAGAGACAAGTTAACACAAGAAGTAACTGGACCAAGATCCCAACTAAACCAAACACTGTCCACCACAATGGTGACTTCAAATGAATCAAATATCAACATTTAAACCTCTGTTAATTCTCAATAAGAGCTTATCTAGATGTCTGACAGAAATAAAGTCAATCTAATGAGTGAAGCTGTTTGTGGAGATGTTTGATCCTCCTCTGCTGAGATCTTCAGAGATTTAATGTCTTTGATTTGCAGTTGATTTTACCACATGCTCAATCGTCAGTTATTCCATTATTTCATGAAGATTATTTTATTTTCTTGATTTTAGGACAAACACAGTGTCTGGAAATTACATTGAAATAACATCTAAATCTAATGCATCCTGAGAGTGTTGATTTGGACCCGAAACAGTATAAATTATGCCTAAATGAACCTTAAATGATGTTGAAAATATTTCCACTGACCACTTTTGAACTAGTTTTTAACCTTGTAAGGAGGTTCTGTGAACGTCTAAATCAGACGTACAGGAGACGTCAAAAAAGACGTCATAAAAACTTTCATTCTGGCTCCTCAGTGGACGTCTTTTCAACGTCTGCAAAGACATAAAAAGACGTCCACAAGACGTCAACTGGACATAGTGGCCACACAGGGGGAGTCGTGGCCTAATGGTTAGAGAGTCGGACTCCCAATCGAAAGGTTGTGAGTTTGAGTCCCGGGCCGGCAGGAATTGTGGGTGGGGGGAGTGCATGTACAGTTCTCTCTCCACCTTCAATACCACGACTTAGGTGCCCTTGAGCAAGGCATCGAACCCCCAACTGCTCCCCGGGCGCCGCAGCATAAATGGCTGCCCACTGCTCCGGGTGTGTGCTCACAGTGTGTGTGTGTGTGTGTGTTCACTGCTCTGTGTGTGTGCATTTCGGATGGGTTAAATGCAGAGCACAAATTCTGAGTATGAGTCACCATACTTGGCTGAATGTCACTTCACATAACTTTGCCCAGTGGGGCAGGTAAGATATCACACCCCTATGGTCCACTATAACCTGCACGTTTATGGCCGCGTCTCCCTTTCCCGATGAGTAGCCTACGCCTGATCAATCACTGATGGATTGGCGATACGGATGAGTGTGCCATCCACCAGGATGTAATTCCCGGCATGTCGCAGAAGGGCGTTGGTGACAGTGTGGACGCACCTCCACACCGTGGTCTTGATTAGGCCGTAGCTCTCTCCCACGACCTGGGCTTAAAGCAACATTGCGCCTGCCATAATGACCTGTCTTGTCATTTTCTCTTGTTTAATTACTGTTCTGGAGCGAGTGAGCTGGCTGGGAAAGACTTTATACAAAGTTAATAGACAATTTTTTGCTGAAATTCATTTTGCTGTTGTTGTAAACAGACATGGTCTATTTGCTAAGTGTCCTGGGACAGGTGAGGGGGTGAGCTTTTCAGGGAGCACATCAAACTCCAGAGAGAGAGAGAAGAGCACAAGTTTTCTCTTCTTGAGAGAATGCATAACAAATACATTCTTCATTAGCAAAAAGATTACAGTAGGAAAAAATGGGTATATTACAGTTTTCCAAAATCTTTTTTTTTAAACGTCACATTGTCATTGAAATAACCTAATTTCTGTAGTTTATTTTTGTAATGCAAGTTAAAAATGAAATTGAAGTTGTAAACATTATTCATTTTTAGTGTGTAATTTATTTCTGTACATTTTGTATTTTTGTTTTGTATATGCACATGTGTAAATAAAAAAAGTACTTATGTACATTATATTTTTTTAATGCCGCTTATAATTTTTTTGGAGCATACATACACATATTTAGGAGCATACATACACATATTATGCACTGATATTGCTAAAAACGATGAATGTAAGAAAATGAGTCAAATGAACATTACCAATCCTCTTAACATACATTTCACTGTATGAAGAAATGGATCAGCTCCTTTCAGCTTTCAGCGTAAACACATTATCATCAGAGGGTGAGTCATGAAACTTTTTGACATTTGCAGAATAGTCTTTTTAAAACCCACTTGTCTAGGAGGGATCTGCTGATAGTTCAGATAGGTGGGTGGTAGGCCTACTTAAAGTAACCGAAGTTAAGTTAGTCGGGACTTTCTCACGTCAGTCTGTATGCTACAGTGTAGAGTTATTAATAATGTATTACTCGTGGGATTTCGAAGGGTTTTTAGACATGGGACATTGAATTCATGTTTTCTGGTTTCTGGTTTCAGGTTTCTGACTTGTGACGTCTAAGTGCGCGCGTATATAAATCGCTCGTGATTCATAGTGAATTTCTTTTGAATCTGGCAGTAGCCCCGACATCGGCTAATATGTGCCGATGGTAAGATATTATAGTTGTTACATGCAATATATCACGGTCTTTCATTAAGTGTATGTGTATCATTAGTGTAGGGCTTACTCGTGAGTTTTGGAAGGATGTTTCTGTACAAGCGATGGCCAGTAAATGTGAGTAGTTTAATTGTGTATTCTATTCAAAGGCAGAATGTTAATTTAGCAACTTTTAACATTAAACTGACCTGCCTTTAGAAACTTCTGTTGAAAATTAGTTTACAACATGTGAGCAACATTTAAAAATAGGTAAGCTTAATTTTTGCTGTATGCTTGCTGACTGGATAGTATTAGTTTTTGTTATTATTTTTCATATTTAATTTAACTTAATTTTAATATTTTTTTCTTTATGGTTTACAGGTGCTGTATCATTTCTGTGTTCGTACTGTTAATAGGTTCAGGTAAGAACACACTCACAGACATATTTCACCCAAAATTTAAGATTTATGTAATTTTATTACATAACAAATTCCCATTTATATTTTTTTCATAATTTTAACACAAATCTACCAAATAAACTTTATACGATTTATATATAATTTATATTTTTTTTAATGCCGCTTATAATTTTTTTCACAAAACATTCTTTTATGTTTATTTTTTTGGGTTCATACAAAAAAATCTGGGTTCATACAAAGGACACAAAAAACCAGTGTAACTTCCCTGGCCTCGGTCTTGGCTAAGCCTGAGGCACATCACCGTCTGCTCCATTATGACGTAAAACATAAAAACAAAAATGAGCAATTCTGGCTCCCCCTATCGTGTCTGGATTGTCCTCTCGTCAGTGCTCCTCTCGTAACAGTGCTATGCGAGAAAGCGCTTATGGGGAACCTCTGGTGGCGGAATTAGGAAATCCCGCGAAGGCGGAGTATTCTCACGCACGATCGGAGGGACCTTCGTTTTCTTCGGAGACCTGGTAATTTCGAAATTAGTCAGCCTTCTGTCTTACTCATACTTACTCATATACTAACGGTAAAACGATCTTTTATAGTTAGCGTACTTTAATCTATGAGTGTGTCTCTGGCTATGAGTAAGGTTGCGTTTTTTTTACTTTGAGACGTTTAACATTCACCCGTGCTTCATTTTGCTCTGTTAAACTTGACATTAGCACAGGCTACAACATGTTAATACTTTCTCAATTAATAGCCTACTCCACGCTTTGGGCAATAATATATTAATGGACTCTCTGTATTAATCAAAAAAATGTAAAAATAAGTTAGTCAAATGTCGTAATAAATGTTTTTGTAAGCTTTAAATCATATTACAACGTTTTCATTTCTTGAAACACTTCATGTCCCAACAAAAATGTTATTATCCTAAATTAGTTTCCTGGGTATGTCATGTGTTTAGAGACTGAAATTACGAACAAGAAACTATTAGAGCTGTAGGAAGTCGCAAGGTTAGTTGGACGATATTTTGGTTTTCATATAAAGTTGTGAATTAAATTGGAATATTGCATAAAATATTTATAAATAAATTTCCATCCCACTTGTTTTTCCTTTGTCACTTCAGGAAAACTGGCGCTGATTACACGGTAACTTTTAATGCGATATCCCAAATGTGCATAAATCACGTGGATGTA
Source organism: Carassius carassius (assembly GCF_963082965.1). NCBI lineage: Eukaryota > Metazoa > Chordata > Actinopteri > Cypriniformes > Cyprinidae > Carassius > Carassius carassius. Next base: position 5,560,458 of record NC_081770.1, on the reverse strand, counting down.
AACAGAATTCGATCTCCATCTGAGAAACTGTGTCTGTTTGTTCCCCAGGTGTGCTTCTCAAGGAGGATAAAATCACATCAGTGCCAGTGATCGAGGGTCAATCTGTATCGCTCCACACAGAGATTCACATGATATGGTGGAAGTCTGCAGATTCTAAAGAACGAGGTTGTGCTAAATTTGTTTCAATAGCTACACGGAATAAAACAAACAATGAGGTAAAGCTATATGATGAAACAATACAACAATTCAAAGACAGTTTGAAACTGAACCTCGATACCGAATCTCATCACAAACATCACACCTGAACATTCTGGAGAAGAGAGTGGACCCGAAGCCTTCTCCAGAGAGAGGAGTCAAACCTCTACAACAGATGACCATATAAGACTGGATTTTTTTTATCATTATCACTTTTCAATTCCACTGACAAAACCACGAAACATTTTCCACGTTTAACATCCCTTGTGATAAATAAAATAAACACTCCGATCTTCAGCATGAACTGACATAAAACAACATATGTCGCACTACACTTCTGTTTGTCCAAAAATAGGAGCATACATACACATTTTATGCACTGATATTGTTAAAAACGATGAATGTAAGAAAATGAGTCAAATGAACATTACCAATCCTCTTAACATACATTTCACTGTATGAAGAAATGGATCAGCTCCTTTCAGCTTTCAGCGTAAACACATTATCATCAGAGGGTGAGTCATGAAACTTTTTGACATTTGCAGAATAGTCTTTTTAAAACCCACTTGTCTAGGAGGGATCTGCTGATAGTTCAGATAGGTGGGTGGTAGGCCTACTTAAAGTAACCGAAGTTAAGTTAGTCGGGACTTTCTCACGTCAGTCTGTATGCTACAGTGTAGAGTTATTAATAATGTATTACTCGTGGGATTTCGAAGGGTTTTTAGACATGGGACATTGAATTCATGTTTTCTGGTTTCTGGTTTCTGGTTTCAGGTTTCTGACTTGTGACGTCTAAGTGCGCGCGTATATAAATCGCTCGTGATTCATAGTGAATTTCTTTTGAATCTGGCAGTAGCCCCGACATCGGCTAATATGTGCCGATGGTAAGATATTATAGTTGTTACATGCAATATATCACGGTCTTTCATTAAGTGTATGTGTATCATTAGTGTAGGGCTTACTCGTGAGTTTTGGAAGGATGTTTCTGTACAAGCGATGGCCAGTAAATGTGAGTAGTTTAATTGTGTATTCTATTCAAAGGCAGAATGTTAATTTAGCAACTTTTAACATTAAACTGACCTGCCTTTAGAAACTTCTGTTGAAAATTAGTTTACAACATGTGAGCAACATTTAAAAATAGGTAAGCTTAATTTTTGCTGTATGCTTGCTGACTGGATAGTATTAGTTTTTGTTATTATTTTTCATATTTAATTTAACTTAATTTTAATATTTTTTTCTTTATGGTTTACAGGTGCTGTATCATTTCTGTGTTCGTACTGTTAATAGGTTCAGGTAAGAACACACTCACAGACATATTTCACCCAAAATTTAAGATTTATGTAATTTTATTACATAACAAATTCCCATTTATATTTTTTTCATAATTTTAACACAAATCTACCAAATAAACTTTATACGATTTATATATAATTTATATTTTTTTTAATGCCGCTTATAATTTTTTTCACAAAACATTCTTTTATGTTTATTTTTTTGGGTTCATACAAAAAAATCTGGGTTCATACAAAGGACACAAAAAACCAGTGTAACTTCCCTGGCCTCGGTCTTGGCTAAGCCTGAGGCACATCACCGTCTGCTCCATTATGACGTAAAACATAAAAACAAAAATGAGCAATTCTGGCTCCCCCTATCGTGTCTGGATTGTCCTCTCGTCAGTGCTCCTCTCGTAACAGTGCTATGCGAGAAAGCGCTTATGGGGAACCTCTGGTGGCGGAATTAGGAAATCCCGCGAAGGCGGAGTATTCTCACGCACGATCGGAGGGACCTTCGTTTTCTTCGGAGACCTGGTAATTTCGAAATTAGTCAGCCTTCTGTCTTACTCATACTTACTCATATACTAACGGTAAAACGATCTTTTATAGTTAGCGTACTTTAATCTATGAGTGTGTCTCTGGCTATGAGTAAGGTTGCGTTTTTTTTACTTTGAGACGTTTAACATTCACCCGTGCTTCATTTTGCTCTGTTAAACTTGACATTAGCACAGGCTACAACATGTTAATACTTTCTCAATTAATAGCCTACTCCACGCTTTGGGCAATAATATATTAATGGACTCTCTGTATTAATCAAAAAAATGTAAAAATAAGTTAGTCAAATGTCGTAATAAATGTTTTTGTAAGCTTTAAATCATATTACAACGTTTTCATTTCTTGAAACACTTCATGTCCCAACAAAAATGTTATTATCCTAAATTAGTTTCCTGGGTATGTCATGTGTTTAGAGACTGAAATTACGAACAAGAAACTATTAGAGCTGTAGGAAGTCGCAAGGTTAGTTGGACGATATTTTGGTTTTCATATAAAGTTGTGAATTAAATTGGAATATTGCATAAAATATTTATAAATAAATTTCCATCCCACTTGTTTTTCCTTTGTCACTTCAGGAAAACTGGCGCTGATTACACGGTAACTTTTAATGCGATATCCCAAATGTGCATAAATCACGTGGATGTAAACAGAATTCGATCTCCATCTGAGAAACTGTGTCTGTTTGTTCCCCAGGTGTGCTTCTCAAGGAGGATAAAATCACATCAGTGCCAGTGATCGAGGGTCAATCTGTATCGCTCCACACAGAGATTCACATGATATGGTGGAAGTCTGCAGATTCTAAAGAACGAGGTTGTGCTAAATTTGTTTCAATAGCTACACGGAATAAAACAAACAATGAGGTAAAGCTATATGATGAAACAATACAACAATTCAAAGACAGTTTGAAACTGAACCTCGATACCGAATCTCATCACAAACATCACACCTGAACATTCTGGAGAAGAGAGTGGACCCGAAGCCTTCTCCAGAGAGAGGAGTCAAACCTCTACAACAGATGACCATATAAGACTGGATTTTTTTTATCATTATCACTTTTCAATTCCACTGACAAAACCACGAAACATTTTCCACGTTTAACATCCCTTGTGATAAATAAAATAAACACTCCGATCTTCAGCATGAACTGACATAAAACAACATATGTCGCACTACACTTCTGTTTGTCCAAAAATAGGAGCATACATACACATTTTATGCACTGATATTGCTAAAAACGATGAATGTAAGAAAATGAGTCAAATGAACATTACCAATCCTCTTAACATTTCACTGTATGAAGAAATGGATCAGCTCCTTTCAGCTTTCAGCGTAAACACATTATCATCAGAGGGTGAGTCATGAAACTTTTTGACATTTGCAGAATAGTCTTTTTAAAACCCACTTGTCTAGGAGGGATCTGCTGATAGTTCAGATAGGTGGGTGGTAGGCCTACTTAAAGTAACCGAAGTTAAGTTAGTCGGGACTTTCTCACGTCAGTCTGTATGCTACAGTGTAGAGTTATTAATAATGTATTACTCGTGGGATTTCGAAGGGTTTTTAGACATGGGACATTGAATTCATGTTTTCTGGTTTCTGGTTTCTGGTTTCAGGTTTCTGACTTGTGACGTCTAAGTGCGCGCGTATATAAATCGCTCGTGATTCATAGTGAATTTCTTTTGAATCTGGCAGTAGCCCCGACATCGGCTAATATGTGCCGATGGTAAGATATTATAGTTGTTACATGCAATATATCACGGTCTTTCATTAAGTGTATGTGTATCATTAGTGTAGGGCTTACTCGTGAGTTTTGGAAGGATGTTTCTGTACAAGCGATGGCCAGTAAATGTGAGTAGTTTAATTGTGTATTCTATTCAAAGGCAGAATGTTAATTTAGCAACTTTTAACATTAAACTGACCTGCCTTTAGAAACTTCTGTTGAAAATTAGTTTACAACATGTGAGCAACATTTAAAAATAGGTAAGCTTAATTTTTGCTGTATGCTTGCTGACTGGATAGTATTAGTTTTTGTTATTATTTTTCATATTTAATTTAACTTAATTTTAATATTTTTTTCTTTATGGTTTACAGGTGCTGTATCATTTCTGTGTTCGTACTGTTAATAGGTTCAGGTAAGAACACACTCACAGACATATTTCACCCAAAATTTAAGATTTATGTAATTTTATTACATAACAAATTCCCATTTATATTTTTTTCATAATTTTAACACAAATCTACCAAATAAACTTTATACGATTTATTTTCATTAGGATAATAAAACCTATTTATTTTAAATGCATAATCCTCAGGGTTTATGTAATTAGTTTATGTAAAGTGTAATTATTCTTAATTAATAATAAAAAGTTTATTTATTTAAAATACATAAAGTTTATTGTATAAATTGCATAATAATTAAGAGAACTAAATCAGGATAATTAATAAAGTTAAATAACATTTATTTGAATCATCTTTAATGTATGCTTATATACTAAACCAAATTAAACAATGCATCACATTTATGCAATTGTTTCCCCATCTTATAATAAAAAATAGAATTAGACAAACACAAAAACAACTCTATTAGGTTATTTGTGAACTTACCCACTGTGCAAAGTTACGTCCAGTGGACGTCTTTTTATGTCTTTGCAGACGTTGAAAAGACGTCCACTGAGGAGCCAGAATGAAAGTTTTTATGACGTCTTTTTTTGACGTCTTCTGTACGTCTGATTTAGACGTTCACAGAACCTCCTTACAAGGTTCAAAACTAGTTCAAAAGTGGTCAGTGGAAATATTTCAACATCATTTAAGGTTCATTTAGACATCATTTATACTGTTTCTGGACCAAATCAACACTCTCAGGATGCATTAGATTTAGACTTGTGTTATTTCAATGTAATTCCCAGACACTGTGTTTGTCCTAAAATCAAGAAAATAAAATAATCTTCATGAAATAATGGAATAACTGATGATTGAGCATGTGGTAAAATCAACTGCAAATCAAAGACATTAAATCTCTGAAGATCTCAGCAGAGGAGGATCAAACATCTCCACAAACAGCTTCACTCATTAGATTGACTTTATTTCTGTCAGACATCTAGAGAAGCTCTTATTGAGAATTAACAGAGGTTTAAATGTTGATATTTGATTCATTTGAAGTCACCATTGTGGTGGACAGTGTTTGGTTTAGTTGGGATCTTGGTCCAGTTACTTCTTGTGTTAGCTTGTCTCTGGCTGTTATAACTGTGTGTTTGTGAAACACTGTTGTTGTAGCAAAGAATGACAAATTTAAGAGAGCTCAGGTGTTATCAGCTCTTTGTTGGTGATGATAAAGTCATCACATTACAAGTATCTGAGATCATGAAATAAGTGTTGTTATGTTTGTATATATCTCCTAAACCTTTTGACTCTACAGCACAGGCACCAAGGGCAAAATACTTATTGTGAAGTTGGACAAAATGCATGCGTTTGAAATATATTTGAGCGAAACATCATGTACTCACACACAGACATCAAGATTTAGCATATGCATCACAACAATGGTGACTTCAAATGAATCAAATATCAACATTTAAACCTCTGTTAATTCTCAATAAGAGCTTCTCTAGATAAACTCATCCTTATTTTCCAGCCTTTTTAGTTTTGATTGTCACCATTGTTGTGATGCATATCCACAATCTTGATGTCTGTGTGTGACTACATGATGCTTTTGCTCAAAATATTTCAAACACATGTATTTTGTCCAACTTCGCAATAAGTATTTTGCTCTTGGTGCCTGTACTGTAGTCATAAAGTTTAGGAGATATATACAAACAAAACGAAACTTATTTCATGACCTCAGATACTTGTAATGTGATGACTTTATCATCACCAACAAAGAGCTGATAACACCTGAGCTCTCTTAAATTTGTCTTTCTTTGCTCCAACAACAGTGTTTCACAAACACTCAGTTATAACAGCCAGAGACAAGTTAACACAAGAAGTATGAGGACCAAGATCCCAACTAAACCAAACACTGTCCACCACAATGGTGACTTCAACTGAATCAAATATCAACATTTAAACCTCTGTTAATTCTCAATAAGAGCTTCTCTAGATGTCTGACAGAAATAAAGTCAATCTAATGAGTGAAGCTGTTTGTGGAGATGTTTGATCCTCCTCTGCTGAGATCTTCAGAGATTTAATGTCTTTGATTTGCAGTTGATTTTACCACATGCTCAATCATCAGTTATTCCATTATTTCATGAAGATTATTTTATTTTCTTGATTTTAGGACAAACACAGTGTCTGGAAATTACATTGAAATAACACAAGTCTAAATCTAATGCATCCTGAGAGTGTTGATTTGGTCCAGAAACAGTATAAATGATGTCTAAATGAACCTTAAATGATGTTGAAAATATGTCCACTGACCACTTTTGAACTAGTTTTTAACCTTGTAAGGAGGTTCTGTGAACGTCTAAATCAGACGTACAGAAGACGTCAAAAAAAGACAAAAACTTTCATTCTGGCTCCTCAGTGGACGTCTTTTCAACGTCTGCAAAGACATAAAAAGACGTCCACTGGACGTAACTTTGCACAGTGGGTAAGTTCACAAATAACCTAATAGAGTTGTTTTTGTGTTTGTCTAATTCTATTTTTTTTATAAGATGGGGAAACAATTGCATAAATGTGATGCATTGTTTAATTTGGTTTAGTATATAAGCATACATTAAAGATGATTCAAATAAATGTTATTTAACTTTTTTAATTATCCTGATTTAGTTCTCTTAATTATTATGCAATTTATACAATAAACTTTATGTATTTTAAATAAATAAACTTTTTATTATTAATTAAGAATAATTACACTTTACATAAACTAATTACATAAACCCTGAGGATTATGCATTTAAAATAAATAGGTTTTATTATCCTAATGAAAATAAATCGTATAAAGTTTATTTGGTAGATTTGTGTTAAAATTATGAAAAAAATATAAATGGGAATTTGTTATGTAATAAAATTACATAAATCTTACATTTTGGGTGAAATATTTCTGTGAGTGCAGAGGAAATAAAGTAAAAAGGTTCGAGACCAATATATTTATTTATTTTACATTGTAATTTATTATTTATTAAATTTTTAACTGCAAACCTTTAGCAAAACAGTTTGTTCAAATTTATATATATTAAAAAAATGAAATCGACCGTCTTCAATGACTGTATGATTCTGTTCAAAGAGTCACATAATCAACAGCACTCTATTTCTTGAAAAAAAAAACCTTTGGGTCTCAAACCTTTGGACCCCAAACGTTATTAGTCAATGATTAAAGTTAATTCTAAACAAAGTCATGTTTTCTAGTCTCTCTCCATCAGGTAGTTGAAGTCACTGAAGGAGGCGCTGTCTTCTTGAATTGCAGTCAAAATAGTATTGTGCTTGAAGATAAACCGCTGACGGTCCACTGGAGACACGACGACATCAGGAATGTATTCGACATTATCAATGGAAACGCTTCTGTACAGGAACAGGATCCAGCGTACAAGAACAGAGCAGAAGTTTTACTGGAGGAGCTCAAGAAGGGGAAGGTCTTTCTCAAACTCACTGATCTTCAGCTCTCTGATGGAGGAACGTATCTCTGCTTTGTCCCAGATTTGGGACTTGAGCACGGCACACAGCTGGTGGTCAAAGGTGTGTTATAATAACTCTACTTTTGGTCATCAATTTTAGTTTCTGCGTACTACAGTTATTTTGGTCAAAGCATAACTACTTTTATAAGTGTATGTTTGTTATTATTCCTAATGTTTGTGGGTTTGCCTTAACAGAAACTGAAATAACAAGCCACGGTGCAGAGGGAAGACTGGGAAAGACTCTGTACCTCCTGATACAATCATCTGGATTCATTGTGCTGTATTTGATTTAATAGTGAAGCAGTGAGTGATCCAAATGATTCTGTTAAACATGGCTCAATTCAGACTAGATCTTTACTGATATACACTACTATGGTTGCTTACTATTAAAAACTGTGACTTGTTTACTTGTGTATTCTGTGTAATGCACTGCTGTGTTTCACTGCGACTGAGAAGTGTTTTGAAGTGAGCTCAGATGAAGATGAATAAAGCCTCCTAACATTTACTTAAGTTTTTTTTTGCATTGTTTAAATCTATAGCGTAACGAATGAAGTAATTTATGTTTATTTTCAGGTTCTGAAATATCGTAAATAAATAATGAGTAGCGATGGAAAATTAACCTTAAGAGTTATTTTAAGATGCACATCCACTTCTTTCAGCTAAACAAAGGGAAAATTTGGTCTGTCAGTGAAAATGTAATATACGTATAGGCTAATCATAGCACAAGAATAAACTAGTCATCAAACAGACAGCGAATGAATGCCTACATATGCACATATCATAGACAACAAAATGGCCAGCCATCCAAACTAATTAAATCTAATTAAATTTTCTATTTTTAAGAAAAAAAATGATTTTTAACAACTTAAGACAAATAAAAGATATTTAAAAGAAAAATGTTTAATACAAATCAAGATCATGTTATCACACTTAACATTAAAACATAATGGATAAACTTAATTTGTTTTAACCTTTTTGTTGGTTTAGGCCATTAATATTTGGTATGCATTGTCATAATCCTAATAGAACAATATTCTTTGAATGCCGTTGTGATGTTATTTTGTACATTTTTAAAAACAATTTTTGTAACCTTGAAATAAAATTGTAATCACAACAAGATAACAGGACAGTTTAAAGTTTATTAGAATATTAAAAATAAACATTTAAGTAATGTAATTTTTTTTTAAATGTCGTGAAAGGGGAGCACAGGAAAAAAAGTTTGGGAACCGCTGCATAACATAACGGTTATGGAAATTAGAACGACAGTACATTGAAGTTACAAACGATCCACATCATTAAAGAGAATAAGCTCCGAAATATATAAAATAAATAAAAACGAGGATCAATCTGAAACTTTTCAAGTGCGACAATAAATAATCTACACATGATCCACAACATAATTAAGTTGCAAAGAGCATAGGCTCAAAAATAAAATAAAATGAAAGAGGTTGCATCTAGAACTTTTCGAGTGCAGCGCAAAAGTCGCTCAGCCTGCAGCGAGAGAGAGATTTCCTCAAGATTTTTTATTTGCTCATTTTCTTTCTCTATTCTCTTCGTCTCTGTTGCCTCCAAATACTCACTCTCTCTTGGCCCCTCTCCTCCTATGGAATCAGATTTGTGCCAAATAAAACGAATGCAACTTTTGCGAAAACGAACAAAAATATACATTGATAAATGAGAAAAACATTCTGAAAATAAAAACGATAAACTAAATAGCAAAAAATTAACAGCGTCTTCAAATAAACTGCATTCTTTGTTGATTTCACCTTCAGCTTCACATTTGCTGAAGGCAGTTTTGAATGCGCTGCCAGTGTTTTCGTTTTCGCTTTCCAAGTTTTTGTTTTCGCTTCGCAGATTTACGTTCGCCATTCTGACACAAACCTCTCGTGAGGGCGGGCTTAACAGCAGCTCGCTCTGATTGGCTCGTGAGATTTTGATCGGCGGCTCATTGAACCGGAAGTAGTGTTTTAGTGGTGCGGGCGCATGTTGTATATAAATGTTTACTGTTCATGTTTTTTTATTGTATGGAAAAATCTCATTTTAAAAAAAAACCAGACCGCCATTACATTTTTCCTCTTTGCACCACTTTGGGAATCCCTGAACTAAACGATCATGAAGTCGCTGAAGAATATACTGCTTTAGATATTCCTAAATTATAAGAAGAGAAAGATGCATTACAATGTACAGACAATATATTTACAAATTAAACAACATTTCTAAATATGTGATGTTGTTTATCTTGATCGAACTACATTGCTTCAACGTAGTGGCTAACAATGACTAGGCTACATGTTTTAAAATGTATTACTGTAAGAAAGTACACACTGACCTAACAGACATCAATTTATAAAACAAGATTATTTAGAATTATAATTTCACAACTCTCAAAATGTTACTTTTGTCTTTACAGGTCTTTCTTTTTACTATCCCGATTGCAGTTTATAATTACTGTAACTGTCCTGTTACAACTGTATTTTTTTCTAACTAGTTTTCTAACTAGAAAAACTGTCTTGATTGAATGTGTAAACGATAAAATGTGTAAACTCAGACTTTTATGAAATAAACTAAACTCTTACCCGTGCTTTCCGTTCTTCATTCGCCATGCTGGATTACTGATGTAAAGGCTTACTTTCCATTCTAATTAATCCATATTGCGCTAAAGGTGTGCAGAATCGTGCTCCTTTAATGCACTCAGTGGCTTATGATATGATTGGTTGAATGGTAAGCTCGCATCTGATAGGCTAAAGAGTACGACAGACCCATGTGGGAAGAGAGCTCTGCCAGGAAAGTCTCAAAAACACACACACAAATCCGAGTGGATTCATAGTAAATGACGATTGGTACATTCAGACACTCGTACATTTTAAACATTCAAAGGTTTTTGTGCACAGTTGTATATCTACAAATTGTTTTTTGCAATTGTGAAACTTACTTTATAAATATATAATTTTATTTTGTGCATGTGAATTGCTTTTTGTGAATATATTTTTTTTCACGCACGTGAATTTTTTTTTGTGTGTACGTGAATTAGGTTTCATGCATGTGAAATTGTCTATGCATGTGTGAATCGTGTTTTTTGCGTGAATTATATTTGAGACTAATCTGCTTCCATAATAAAGTGCTTCATTCTTTTTTTTTTCTGAGGAAATCCATTTCTCAAATTCTCAACCACATCACATCTTTTCGGGGTGATTTATGTCTTATTCCTCTCATCGCGAAGCAAACAGTAAAATAAAAACTTGAAGAACAGTCTGGCTGCTTTTTCTTCTGTTATGGGCGTATTCAAGCCGCGCGCTTCAGTTTGAATCTGGGGGCGTGGTCACATTAGATATAATGTAGGGAGACATGAAAAACAGACATCGCGTTGTTTTCATATGGATTACTTCATCACAAAATATCTGTTTTCGGCGGCATTTTATTTAAAAAGCAGACATGTCAAGCTTTCTATAGATATCTCTCACATGTCTTTTCGTTGAGTATTCACTGAGTTACAGTTCATTTTAATGACGTGTTTGTAAATGAAGATCAGGGCAGAAAAAGGCTGCAGACAGCGCACCTTGTTTGTTATCTTTATTTTATAAGTGCACAAAGTTTTGTTGTTATTATGTCTGTATCCAAAAAAAAGTAGACCCTTTACAGATTCGATTGATGTATTGCTTTTATCTGTACGATTAAAACTGAAAGTGTAATTTAAGATCTTTTCGGGGTTATCAGGAGAAAATGACTCATAACGCGTATCCGCGTTAATCGACTGCAGAGGGTTAAATTTTAAACGAAACCGGAAGTAAACTGGAACCGCTCTGACAGACTGCGTCAGCGCTCTGCACACGCACAAATACGTCACACGCTCGTTTACGAGACTACCCTTACAAACAAATAAGGAATTTAGTACAGATACTGAATCGCGACGTGGTAGGATGATTTGTGTCTTTTCAATGGATGCGATCATTAGTTTGAAGTAAGATTGCATATATATATATATATATATATATATATATATATATATTGTTCATTTTGTTGAAATAATAAATATATATTATTTTTTTTAAACAATTCATGTTTGTACATTTGGGTTTTGAGACATCTGATGAAACTAAAATTTAAAAGGAAAATAGGAAAATGTAATTTTATCAATTTTTTTTGCAAAGATAAAGGACAGACTATATTTGCAGTTACATATTAACAAGGTCATAGTATACTTAAGAAAAATAAGAGTAACAGAAAAAATTCTAGCTTATATTGTTGTGTTACTTTCGTCCCAACCGATGGGGTCAAAAGTAGTGTTCAATTTATGTTCAAAGTGAAATTATACTGAAGTCTTTCTACATTTCTACAAAATACCACCTGGTATTGATAGACCAGACTTCTGAGCTACTGACCACAGCAGAAATATATCTCTGTCTACAATATTATCTTTTAAAATTATGCTTTTCTGAAAAATGGTACTTTCGCCCCTTGTTCTCCCCAACTGCGTTATGTATGCAGTTCTGTTTATTAACCACAACTTCCCTTGAAAATTAGCTGACAACATGTGATGGATGTGAAAATAAGCAAGCTTCACTTTTGATGTATGCTGTCAGAATATTATTAGTTTGTTTGTTGTAATTTTAATATTTTTTCTTCATGGTTTTCAGATGCTGTTTCATATTCTTACTGTTAACAGGTTCAGGTAAGAACAGAGCAAAGGCTGTTGAAAGCTTTGAAACCATTTTTTACATTGTAATTTATGCTTTATTACCTTTTTTTATTATTTCAAACAGTTTTTGTACAAATTTAAATACAAACATGAAACTGAGCATTTTCAGAAATAGTGTAATAATCTAAAATATTTGAAAAACAAAATGCTGCTTTGTTAAATTAAAATAACGTAATTCTAATATTTTTTTTCTAGTCTCTCTCCATCAGGTTGTTGAAGTCACTGAAGGAGGTTCTGTCATCTTGAAGTGCAGTCAAGAAAGTATTGTGCTTGAAGATAAACCGCTGACGGTCCACTGGAGACACAACGACACCAGGAATGTATTCGACATTATCAATGGACACGCTTCTGTACAGGAACAGGATCCAGCGTACAAGAACAGAGCAGAAGTTTTACTGGAGGAGCTCAAGAAGGGGAAGGTCTTTCTCAAACTCACCGATCTTCAGCTCTCTGATGAAGGAACGTATCTCTGCTTTGTCCCAGATTTGGGAATTGAGCACGGCACACAGCTGGTGGTCAAAGGTGTGTTATAATAACTCCTAATGTTATATATTTTAAGTTCTGTGCTGTTAATCTAAAGTGTAGTTCTAAATAATCAAACATGCTCTACAATATTGAGTGTTGTTTCATGCCAGACAGTTTGCTCACTGCATAGTAATAGTTTTATGAGGTTTTACTTCTAATTTTTTGCTTTAATAGAATGAAGTCACGGTACAGGAACACGTCTGGGCAGGACTCTGCATCTCCTAATACCTTTATCTGGACTGATCCTGCACTTTATCTGAACAGGACTTTCTGGACGCTCTTATTGTCAATGAAGCACTGAGCACAGATCAATGGAAATATGATATCATTAAGATGGAGAAGCATTACTTTTCCTGTTGTCTGTTTTTAAATTAAATGCTGCACTACTGACCTTTTCCACACTCACTCCAACTGAATAATACATTGTATACATTAAAATGACAACTAAAACATTCTTTCTTTTTAATAAAACACAATTGATAAGAAATCTATAATGAATCAATTTTTGTGTTCATTAATTGATGTTCGCTCCTCATTCATTGAAAGGTGTATGAATGTTTAGGATTATGTAGAACAGGAAGAGCAAGAGAAGAATGTCGGTGGGTCCTCTGGAGCAAAGGATCTACCGCTTAAAAGTCAATTTAAGATGAACAAAGCATTGTGTGTACAAATAAATCAGTCCACAAAACACCATCAAGGTATCACTCCTTATGGTTGAATTAGTCTGTTCCTGTTCAATAAAGACACAAAAGGTGAAAGACTGTTTTCTTGATGCTACACTGTAAAACCCGACAAGTTAACTTAACTCAAACGGTTTGAGTAAACAGATATCCTAAAGTTATGTTAACTCAAACCATTTGAGGAAACCGATTGCCTTAAACCATTTAAGTTGAAAAAACTAACAGTTATGAGTACTCTGAACTTAATTCAGTTGAGTTCACTGAAAGAAGATATACGTTGCAATTAAGTAATTAAGTGATTAACTGAGTGATAATTGAGCTTTAGTGATGAACACCTGCTGTTAACAAACAGAATCACTGAGGAAAAGAGAAACACAAGAACTACTACAACTGACTTCAGACGCAGTCTTAGATGAAATCAACTGAAATAAAATACATGAAATCTCTCAAGATCTGATTAAACAACCCCACAAACAGCATCACCAGCTCCACTTATTAATAACCAGACTGACTTTATTTCTGTCAGACGTCTACAGAAGATCTTATTCAGAATGAACTAAGGTTTAGATGTTGATTTATTGTTTCATTTGAAGTCACCATGTTAGAGATCAGTGTTTGCTTTAGTTGGGCTCTTGACGTGGGGAAGTCGTGGTCTAATGGTTAGAGAGTCAGACTCCCAATCGAAAGGTTGTGGGTTCGAGTCCCGGGCCGGCAGGAATTGTGGGTGGGGGGAGTGCATGTACAGTTCTCTCTCCACCCTCAATACCATGACTTAGGTGCCCTTGAGCAAGGCATCGAACCCCCAACTGCTCCCTGGGCGCCGCAGCATAAATGGCTGCCCACTGCTCCGGGTGTGTGCTCACAGTGTGTGTGTGTGTTCACTGCTCTGTGTGTGTGCATTTCGGATGGGTTAAATGCAGAGCACAAATTCTGAGTATGGTTCACTATACTTGGCTGAATGTCACTTCACTATCACTATTGATTTCTGTCTTAGTTTTTTCTCTGGCTGTTATAACCGTGTGTTTCTAAGACACATTTGTTGTATTTCAAAAGCCCAGAAGAAATGCCATCAGGTGTTAACCTGTACCTAGGTATAGGTTGTTATACTTTATATTAGTGATGATAATTATTCATTATTATTCGCAATTATTGATCCTTACAGAGTCTAATCTCTGATGAAGTAGGTGTAGTGTAATTTGTAGAAGTGGACCTAGTAAAAGTGACACTAAGGTGCCAGTGGTTATGTGATGATCAGTTAATATAATAACGACTTCATAAACATTTTGTACACATACTTTTTCTTCTGTGCCAGCAATTGGTCAAACACAGACATCAATAATCAGAATATGAACCTCTACAATGGTGACGAATGGAATGAGGTTCAGGTTTGTTCCGATCAGGGCTGAGTTTCCCAAAAGCAAGCCGCCTTTCCACTGTCTCCGACGAACGACAAGCGACAGACTGGAAGTCATTCATTTTCAATGGAAAGTAGTGCGGGAGCTTAGTGTGCATCTGAAAACTTAGGCAGGTGACTTGCTGCCTTGCTGTCTAATCAGTCAATGACTTTGCAGGCAGTGTTTTTGCCCGAAGGCACCTCATGAAACAAATTTCGGATAGGCTTCTGAGGCGGAGTAATGCTTTAATGATCTTATAGAGAGCTTTGGTAATAACTAACGTATTTTCCGGACTATAAGTCACACTTTTTTTCATAGTTTGGCTGGTCCTGCGACTTATAGTCAGGTGCGACTTATTTATCAAAATTAATTTGACATGAACCAGAGAAATGAACCAATAGAAAACATTACTGTCTCCAGCCGCCAGAGGGCGCTCTATGCTGCCAGAGATGCTGCTCAGTGCTCCTGTAGTCTACACTGAGCAGCATAGAGCGCCCTCTCGCGGCTGTAGACAGTAATGTTTTCTTTTGGTTCTTGGTTCTAAATAAATGCGATTTATAGTCCAGTGCGACTTAAATATGTTTTTTTCCTCATCATGACGTATTTTTGGACTGATGCGACTTATACTCAGGTGCGACTTATAGTCCAAAAATACTGAAGTGGGTATTCCATTACTGCAATATTAATTTCTCGCTAGAAATTACACAAGTGGAAAACGTTGTTCAGAAACATGCATTTACACACAAACTGACCACTGACCGCAACTTTCAGATGCCATCTTTATTTTTTGGCTTAACTCTCACAGAATGGAACGCACAGGATTGTGGGATATCAAAGGCAGCGAAGGATACATCTATGCTGCATTCAAAAACCAGCCAGACGAAGACATCTCAGGAGACAGGAAATTAAGCTGACATTGATTTCGAACGTGCCTTGATGCCTCACGACCTTGGAATGCGACCTCCGAAGGCAGCATTTTTCAGTTTTCGGAGGCAGGTGGAGTTCCGATCACATGCGTATGTGGAAATTTCGGATCCGATTTGAGCATAGACAGTAAAAGAAATGGACACAGCGACCCCATTGGAACTCAATTGAGACAAGTGAAGCCCATTTTTAGCTATTTTTAGCACTTCTGTTTCTGACGCGCAGACTCAAACTAAGCTTGATGACGTCAGCAACCTGTCTGACAGATGTAAATCTTCTAATAGCTGTGCGTGCAAACTGCCATCGTTAATCTTGCAGAGACGGCGAGCTTGAGCGGGGAGTTCTTTGGCGTGAGTGAGCAGGAGTAAGTATTCTGATTAATTATTTTGTATAGTATTTTAAAATGTAACGCCAGTACGCTATATTAAGTTTATTGCCTGCGAGCTTCTCCTCCTGTCTGTACGGTAATTTCTCTACTGTGCGACAGAGAGTCGAGTGGTTATGACGCAATCGTTAGCCTTTTTTTACAAAAACTGTTTCTACGGGGCCATAATGTAACATAGAAGGTAATGGAGTCCTTTATACATTGTCGTGTATCTTTAGAAACAAATAATGGACAAATGGAGTCTTTAAACGCCTCAGATGTAAAGTTATTCACTGTCAAAGTGACGGCAAAATGAATGGGAGTCAATGGGATGCTAACGCAAGTGAAATTCTGCTACAAGATGGCAGCACGCAGCTGACTTCAACTTCCGGTCAACTTCCTTGCTGCCTGGATTTGAGCCTCGGATACGTTCAAATATTTGAACTTCTGCGATTAGACCGTATGCGAACGCCCGACCAGATGTGATGTATTATAATCAAAACTATTGGTGCGAGGTCAGAATTACCAATATTTTGTTGACGTTAACATTATTCTTTAAACACTATTTCTGTAAAATGGTGGTTTATAATAATTATGGCAGAAATTATTATTTAATAATTATTAAACCATTATTTACCCATTATGGTCCGTTTCCCAAAAGACTGGGGAAAAAAAAAATCGTCGTAGATCTACGGGTGCTCTGGAGTAATAGTGAAGCCTTAGTTAAGTGTGTCGTAAGAAAACAGGTTGCAACAGATTTATGCGATCACCTGTCCTGCAGGACAATCAGCAGATTACACCTTTAACTTGATTCAGGTGCAATGTGATTATAATATAAGGATTTGATTGTGCTTTATTGTACACTTTATTACTCGTTTTCTTTTTATAAATTTATAAATGAAATAATTAAAAGTGGTAGAAAAAAATGAAATAAACGTCTACATTTAAAAAAAAACGAATAAAAGAACTAATGTAGGAAATGCGTCAAAGGCTGGGGGGAAAATAATATGATTATATATGATATATATGATATAATTTTTTTCAATCGTGTGGAAATCGCGTATGCTCGTATGGTCGCGGCTCGTATCATTTGCGATGAATTAAGAGCCGAGCAGAGTGGCTTACGAGCACTTCCCGACCTCCCTATCATTTTTAAAGATGTCTAAAAAGTTTGTGAGCTATCGGTTTGAATTCGTGACGTGTGCGGTTGAACGAGCCGATTTATTGATTTATTTGAAGTTGACCAATCACAAACTAGGAAAACCACAGAAGAAGAAAGGCGAAGACGGCAGCGCCACGGCGATTGTGGACTATTGACCAGGAGGATAAACTCGCTGAAGTCTGACATGAACAGCGAGCGCTGTATGATGTTTCTAGCAACGTGTTCCAATGCCGTTCTCTCTCTCTCTCTCTCTCTCTCTCTCTCTCACCCTCTCTCTCTCTCTCTCTCTCTCTCTTTCTCACACACACACGCATATGTAGTTTACAGGGACTCTCCATAGACGTAACTGGTATTCTATACTGTATATCCCCATACACTACCTATATCCTTCACGGAAAATGCATGTTTAAAATGTCTGCTTTATATTTGCTTCTTATTTATTAAATGCGGGCAATTTATTGATGAAACATTGATAAAAATTAAGATACAATTTATACAAAACGAAAAATCTTTTAATTGGAGTTTTCTATAAAACAAAACTTAATGAAGTCATCAAAATCATGTTTTACCAAAAACAGCAACGTTGCTCCCCATGCAGTCTTCTTTGCTGCCTCCATCTTTACATGCAGACTGAGCTCGTGCGTCACCTTCGCGCCAGTTATTCAGCCGATAAAGTGTAGGCCTATGTATTTCAAAATTGTGTCTAGGACTATATAAATCACAAAGGTTTATTTGGCATCTTTATTTCAAACGACCTGACCAACCGCGACCCAAATATCATTAAAAAATATTGTGGGATGACTCGTAACCGTGGGCAACCGCGGGTGACCTTAGGCACCTGCTCATTTTGGATCAGCCCGAGCATCACTGCTGTGAACTATCGGGTGCCATTTATAAAGCTGCTCATGCTGAAAATAACAGCAACATTTTGTCACATTTAGCCTCAAACAATGTTTAAAAAACTGGTATGAATTTTTGACGGTCACTTTTTAGCACATTTACAACAATATTTGTCAACTTAGAGATATTTTAAATAGTTAAATATAAATATTAAATGTTAAACCTAAATGTTAAATGTTAAATCTAAATGCTAAATCTAAATGTTAAATATAAATATAAATCTAAATGTTAAATCTAAATCTAAATGTTGAATCTAAATGTTTCGGTTGAAACCATAGACTGTATAAAAACATGGACGTAGTGTCCGTGACGTCACCCGTAGACTCCTGAAGTGTGTTTTTGAAGCCTAAAGTGTGTAGAGCTGGCCGTCGCCATCTTGGCAGCGCGTCACCGCGCGACTCTCCCGGACAATCAAAAATGGGCAAAAAGGCGGGAGCTTGTTGCTGAAGCCACACCCACCCAGCACGACGGCAGTGTCAGCAGCGGCAATCCACCTGTCACTCAAGTGGCTACGCCCTTAATTATGCAGAACTTTAAGTCTTAATATAATTTAAACGGATGAGTTATAAAAAAAATTCACCCCCCTCACAGTTGTCATGACGGGCAAAATTAGCTATTTAGACCAAAATCATTTTTTGAACCAGGCTGTAAACATGTTTTTTCCTGCTGTAAAGTTGGGCATTTTAACATGGGGAGTCTATGGAACTGACTCCCTTTTGCAGCCAGCCTCAAGCGGCCAGTCAATGAAAACCACGACTCACGACTTTATAGCTTTCCAGGCAAGTCACACCAAACTTCCTGAGCGCAAGCAATTGTAGCTAGATTATTAATTTTATTGCAATGTTATAATGTCCTAAAATCGTTTTTTAACGTGCACCACTTGCGTAAACACTGCATCCATAGGCAATATTATCCGTAGAGGCTGCCATTGTTGTTTCGCAGGCTATGTGACGTCAGAGTTCGTAACTCGGAGTACATCTATCTAGTACGAGTTCACGGGTGGGAAGTCACGGGTTTGACTGCTGTTCCAGTGCAGTTTCACGGGTAGAAGGTTAGAAAAACACGGGTTACGGGTTGCCTGGAACGCGGCATAAATATTTAGCTAATATGCAAATTCAAAATGCCAGAAGTGCCTAAATAAAAGCTCGATGAGGTCAGTGTGTGTTTATAGCATCGTGTTAAATAAAGGAACGAATAAAAATAATCTTATCCGAGGAAATTGACTCTTGCACATCTTGATAATGACTACCTAAAATAATAAACACGTTTGGAGAAACTGTATTTGAAGAGTACGCTAGTGTATGTAGATATTAATGTTAGGGAACAATGTGAGTGATCTGTACGTTTAGTTTTATTATCTGATCCACACTCCGGAACAGAAGAGGGCGGTATTGCACTAATAAGCTGGATGCCAACCGCCGTTAAACTGGGAAGAAGACGAATATGACGGCTTGCTGTTAGTTACAATGGTGAGATTATATTTTTTTCACGAAATAATTATTTAAATTTAAGAGTACAAGCTATTTTCATACAGTGGTATTGATTTTGGAGTTAATAATCTATTAAATCTAAGGTGTAAAGTCAGCAACATATAAACAAAAGGTGTAAAGACGCTATCCTCCGGTTTCACAGACAAGACTAATTGAGCCATGGCCTGATCCTGGCTTAATCTAAACCCTGTTTGTTATTTACAAAATACAGCATATTTGGGATTGTGCTGTAAAAACACGTTCTATAATGAATAACTAACAGGGGAGCTCCATTAAGTACACGACTCAAAAGTGGATTTACATAAACCATATATACATCTTGAAGACTATTAATAAATGTCTATCATCTGACAGGATAGTCTTTGATAAGTATTGCAGGTGAGCACATTTAACAGACATGAAACAGGCATCTGAGTTCGCTCATTGTTGTCAACACTGCTTTAGATGAGTTTAAGTCATGTAATCAAACAAATCTACATACAGTAACTAAACAGGTTATCTATTTTATTTGTCCATTTGCAATATTGATAATTTTAGAAACATTTGTGTTGGATAAAAAGTGAGTTACATCAGTTATTAACTCAACATGTAAATGCAGTATATCACAGATAAATCACAGAGGAGACTGACTCTTGTCTGGATGTTACAGGGTAGGGCTGGGCGATATATCGAAAGATATGATCATGCGCATCTAATCAGTAAAGCTGCTTCCGTGATCACCGCTAAAATCTCCATCACCTGCTTATAATTGGAGTGGCATTTAATAGACAGAGCCGTGGATCGCTGACAAGCCACGCCATATCGCGTTCATTATCGCAGATGAATCGCCTTCGATAATGAACGCGATATGGCGTGGCTTGTCAGCGATCTATGGCTCTGTCTATCAGAGGTGGGACTTTCAAGTCATAAGCAAGTCTTCAAGTCATATTCAAGTCCTCAAAGGGTTAAAGCTAAAGAGATAATTAAGTGACTAATTAAATGATGATTGTGCATTAGTGATGAACATCTGCTGGTGACAATCAACATCACTGAAGTAAAGAGAAACAAAAGGACTACAACTGAATTTAGCCACAGCCTTCAAATGAAAAAAAAAAGTAAAAGAAAAAAAACACTATGCCACCATAATTGTGGTCAAGGTTTGCTTTAAGTAGTGTCTTGACCCTTTTACTAATTCAAACCAATTTGATTCAAAACAATTGCAATATTGTTTTCGCAACAAACATGTATGCATTGCTGAGTCGAACCTTGCAGTAACAGATGACCTTATGCTTTTTCTGCTTATAACTCATGATGACTGAACATCATGAAATTGTGTTTATCTTTGGATAGTAGACTGACACTCAGCTATTACTGAACTGAAGTAAAAAAAAAAATCACAATGCTTCAATGTTGAAAGACACAAAAGGAGACAATCAGTTCAGGTTTTTAGACAAACACACTTATCACACAATCCTCAACAGTGGTGACAATTTTTCATACTGCAGTGCATGACGGGAGTTTTTACTAAGGTTTTACCCAGCATGCAACATTTTGTTGATTGTCACCACTGTTGAGAGTCATATGCTGGTTCTTGATGTCTGTGTGTGTCTACAGAGTATAGTTTTTCAAATTTTGTATGCTCTTAGTAGATTAAAAATTCACTTAATTTTTTTTCCCATAGTGCAGTTTTACTGGGTTGATTATGCCAAACTTAAATAGAGCTAATGTTAATTTGATTGTAATCTGACCACCTATCACATACAGATAAATTTCTTCTCTCTGCTTTACAGCATCTCATGCAATGCTACATAAAGAGATCTAACATGACAGTCAAGGGTCAAGAGCCCCACTAAAGCAAACACTGATCTCCATTATGGTTGCATCACTTTAACCAATAAAACATCAACATCTGATCCTCTGTAATTCTCAAGAACAGCAGGTGTTCATCATTAATGCACAATCATCACTTAATCACTTAATTATCTCATTAACTTTAACCCTTTGAGGACTTGGGATATGACTTGAAGACTTGCTTGTGACTTGAAAGTCCCAACTCTGGTAAAAGCTGAATGTCAGTCAACAATCCAAAGAACACTATCTCACAATGTCCAAGTCAACATGAGTTATAAGCAGAAAAAGCATAAGATCATCTGTCACTACAAGGTTTAATTCAGCAATGCATACATGTTTGTTGCGAAAACAATATTGAAATTGTTTTGAATCAAATTGCTTTGAATTAGTAAAAGTGTCAAGAGACTACCTAAAGCAAACCCTGACCACAATTATGGTGGCATAGTGTTTTTTTTTTTTTTTTTTCATTTGAAGGCTGTGGCTAAATTCAGTTGTAGTTCTTGTGTTTCTCTTTACTTCAGTGATGTTGATTGTTAACAGCAGAAGTTCATCACTTATGCACAATCATCATTTAATTAGTCACTTAATTATCTCTTTAGCTTTAACCCTTTGAGGACTTGGATATGACTTGAAGACTTGCTTGTGACTTGAAAGTCCCACCTCTGCTGTCTATTAAATGCCACTCCAATTATGTGATGGCGATTTTAGCGGTGATCACGGAAGCAGCTTTACTGATTAGATGCGCACGATCATATCGTTAGATATATCGCCCAGCCCTATTACAGGGACAGATGAGACGTGTGTTTATCTGCTGCAGAGACACTGATGAAGGAATGCTAACATCAAAGGATTTGTGTAAGTACACTACAAAAATAAATGAAACATTTTAATTAGTGTAATTTCAAAGAGTTATAACAGCACTTTTCTTATTGTTGATTTCTGTGCATTTGCTGCAAGGAAAGGGGGAAAAAGGAAATACCTGAAACTAGGGCTGGGCGATATATCGAACGATATGATCATGCGCATCTAATCAGTAAAGCTGCTTCCGTGATCACCGCTAAAATCTCCATCACCTGCTTATAATTGGAGTGGCATTTAATAGACAGAGCCGTAGATCGCTGACAAGCCACGCCATATCGCGTTCATTATCGCAGATGAATCACCTTCGATAATGAACGCGATATGGCGTGGCTTGTCAGCGATCTACGGCTCTGTCTATCAGAGGTGGGACTTTCAAGTCACAAGAAAGTCTTCAAGTCATATTCAAGTCCTCAAAGGGTTAAAGCTAAATAGATAATTAAGTGACTAATTAAATGATGATTGTGCATTAGTGATGAACATCTGCTGTTAACAATCAACATCACTGAAGTAAAGAGAAACACAAGAACTACAACTGAATTTAGCCACAGCCTTCAACTGAAAAAAACAAACAAAAAAAACACTATGCCACCATAATTGTGGTCAAGGTTTGCTTTAAGTAGTGTCTTGACCCTTTTACTAATTCAAACCAATTTGATTCAAAACAATTGCAATATTGTTTTCGCAACAAACATGTATGCATTGCTGAGTCAAACCTTGCAGTAACAGATGATTTTATGCTTTTTCTGTTTATAACTCATGATGACTGAACATCATGAAATTGTGTTTATCTTTGGATAGTAGACTGACACTCAGCCATTACTGAACTGAAGTAAAAAAAAAATCACAATGCTTCAATGTTGAAAGACACAAAAGGAGACAATCAGTTCAGGTTTTTAGACAAACACACTTATCACACGATCCTCAACAGTGGTGACAATTTTTCATACTGCAGTGCATGACGGGAGTTTTTACTAAGGTTTTACCCAGCATGCAACATTTTGTTGATTGTCACCACTGTTGAGAGTCATATGCTGGTTCTTGATGTCTGTGTGTGTCTACAGAGTATGGTTTTTCAAATTTTGTATGCTCTTAGTAGATTTAAAATTCACTTAATTTTTTTTCCATAGTGTAGTTTTACTGGGTTGATTATGCCAAACTTAAATAGAGCTAATGTTAATTTGATTGTAATCTGACCACCTGTCACATACAGATTAATGTCTTCTCTCTGCTTTACAGCACATCATGCAATGCTACATAAAGAGATCTAACATGACAGTCAAGGGTCAAGAGCCCCACTAAAGCAAACACTGATCTCCATTATGGTTGCATCACTTTAACCAATAAAACATCAACATCTGATCCTCTGTAATTCTCAAGAACAGCAGGTGTTCATCATTAATGCACAATCATCACTTAATTATCTCACTAACTTTAACCCTTTGAGGACTTGGGATATGACTTGAAGACTTGCTTGTGACTTGAAAGTCCCACCTCTGCTGTCTATTAAATGCCACTCCAATTATGTGATGGCGATTTTAGCGGTGATCACGGAAGCAGCTTTACTGATTAGATGCGCATGATCATATCGTTCGATATATCGCCCAGCCCTACCTGAAACAAAAGAATAAAGTAATGACTTTTTGTATTGTGTGTGTGTGTGTGTGTATTTGTGTAGGTTATGAAAATGTCTGCAGACTGGTGTGTGCACTGAGGATGGAGAAGTCCACTGCAGCATCCGGAAAAGGTCCAGAGATATGGATGAGATGCTCCATCACTCCAGCTCTCATCAGGACCAGATGCTGCTGTGGTCTCTTCCTCATCGGTGACCCCAGAGCAGCGAGAGCATCTAGAGAAAGACCAAAAGACACAGAGGATTTGATTTTGGTAAAGTTTGTTCTGCTGGTTTCTGTTTATACAATGAAGGCTGACTTTCAGAAGCTTCAAAAGCATTTATCTGAAGTGATTGACAGTGCTCTTATTACAGGGGCCTACAATCCTCTGATCCACCTGGAGAAAAGAGCCGTGCTCACAGACTTACTGGTGGTTTTGAACCAGTTCAGTAGTTTAGCCCACTACAAAAGTAATAAATTAATGCATGTACTTGTAAACTCTGTGTAAATGTTTTAAAGGTAGTGGTGCTCGTGGAGAGCAGGACACGGATGTTTGGAGCAGACACAGCAGCAGTCAGATTGTGCTGCACGTGTTCTTCTGCTCTCGCTTCAAGGTTGTGTGGTTCAGAGAGCCGACATCATGGTCTTCCTCATCCTGTTGCTCAACGACATCCCCGTTGAGAAGAGTGAGACTGCGAAGCACAGCGTAGCGGCAGAATCAGAACAGCTGTGTTGAGATGATAGTAAGATGTTGGGTTCACCATCTGTAAATACATGATTGTTAGAACAGTAAGTTTGAATGAAGCTTTGTTTCATGTGTTGTTGACTTGTACATGTATGCATTTATCGTGATGCTAACATTTATACATTCTTTTAATCATTTAAACATGTTTCTTGTTGTCAGTAAATAAAAATGTAACGTGTTCATCATATGAGATCCTATACAAGAAAAAAAAATCACATAAAATAATTGAAAAAATATTATAGAGATAACGATTTGGGGTTTTCTAATTCTATAAAAAAAAAAAATCACATTAGTGGAGTTAAAAATATAAAAACTACAGGAGCATTGAGCAGCATAGAGCGCCCTCTCGTGGCTGTAGACGGGCATGTTTTCTCTTGGTTCATGTCAAATTAATTTTGATAAGTCGCAGGACCAGCCAAACTATGAAAAAAGTGCGATTTATAGTCCGGAAAATACGGTAGTCATTATCACGATAATGCATGTCCAAGAGTCAATTTCCTCGGATGAGATGATTTTTATTCGTTCCTTATTTAACACAATGCTATAAACACACACTGACCTTATCGAGCTTTTATTTTGGCACTTCCGGCATTTTGAATTTGCATATTAGCTAAATATTTAGTTTCAACCGAAACATTTAGATTCAACATTTAGATTTAGATTTAACATTAAGATTTAGATTTAACATTTAGATTTAACATTTATATTTAGATTTAACATTAAGATTTAGATTTAACATTTAGATTTAACATTTATATTTAATATTTAGATTTAGATTTAACATTTAGATTTTATATTTATATTTAGATTTAACATTTAGATTTAGCATTTAACATTTAGGTTGAATATTTAATATTTATATTTAACTATTTAAAATATCTCTAAGTTGACAAATATTGTTCTAAATGTGCTAAAAAGTGACCATCAAAAAATTCATACAGTTTTTTTTACATTGTTTGAAGCTAAATGTGACAAAATGTTGCTGTTATTTTCAGCATGAGCAGCTTTATAAACAGCACCCGATATCACAACGCCACCTAGCAAGGTTTTACAGAATAACTGAGAGAAAAGTATAGAACCCTTAATCGTCTACGCCACTGTGACGTCACCGCTGTAGCTGGAGGCAAAACATAAGGCAGAACTCATAACTCTTCGACTGATGCTAAGGAGGCTAGCGTTAATACTAATGCATGCTCACCAGCCAGTAGCGGTCATGATTACGTTGTTTCTTGTGCAAGCGAGGAAAGTGCGTTCTGTTTAGTGGAAGAGGAGTTCCCTGCGTTGCCTATCACACCGAGTAAATCACCGGTCATAAAGAAGAGAGCAAGTGACGACACTCGAGCTGATATCTCATCGCAGCTATTAGGCATAACACAGCTGATCAACAGTCGCTCAGACGGAATTGAAAGAAAGATCTGACATGTCAGCTGAATTAAAGGCCGTTGTTGAGAAGGTTACTACTCTTGAGCGGCGAATGGATGGTGTTGAACGACCTGTGGCTCAGTTGCAGCGGAGGATGGATGATATGGATACATATTTGAGAAGGCGTAATTTGAGGATATCCGGAATTCCTGAATCTGAGCGCGAAGATATTAAGCTTGAGGTTGTCAAAATCTGCCAAAAAGTTTTCCCTAGTGAAAAGGACAAACTTTCAGATGTTATCGACGTGGTCCATCGTCTCGGGAAAATGCAACAAGGTGGCGCAGGCGCGGATCGTCCCAGGGTGACCATTATGCAGTTCTCCGTTCGCTCTTACAGAGACGCTATCTGGAAGGCCGCGAAGAATTCTTCCTTTCTGAAAGAGAACGGTTTGCGCTTTATGGAGGATTTTTCAGCCGGAGATCGTGAAAGGAGAAGGAAGCTGTGGCCAGAGGTCCAAAAAGCGCGTGCAGAGGGGAAGACGGCATACTTTGTTGGAGGCAGAGCTTTCATTCAGGGGCAGGGTGAAATCTTGTCTACTTAAAGTGCTTTCATTTTAATAATAGGCGTCGCCTATTTTGACTTGGACTGATCTGTCGTGCACTTTGTAGACATCGTTACGGGTTTGTTTTATACATTTAAGAATCTGCCAATATTTTCCATTACAGTGTTCTTTTTGTAATTTTTGATATTTAACATGGTGCTGCCTTTTTCAGCATTTTTGATTTTTGTGACCTACTTTCAAAAATCTAAGTCTATAGAGCGCTCTTAAAGCGGGTTAATTGTTCCATTTTTTTGTGATTTCAAATGTCTTTTTCTGTTGTGTCTTTAAACGCCAGGGGTTTAAGAAATGTTGTTAAACGCAAGGCCTTATTTTTATTTTCTAGACAGTTTGGTTCTGATTTTGTTTTTTTTCAAGAGTCTCATTCTAATGATAAAGATGTTAATTTTTGGAAGTCGCATTGGGGTAATGAGATATGGTTTTCTCATGGTTCAGAGCACTCTGCAGGCGTTTCCTGTTTAAAAAATAATTTTGCAGGGGATGTGTTGCATACATACTGTGATGAGTATGGGCACTTTACTTTGTTAGTTCTAAAATGTTATAATGTCAATCTTATTGTTGTTAATTATTATGGTTATAACTCTAGATCTGAGAATCATCAGCTATTATTTGTTTTGGAAGATAAGCTTACTGATTGGCAGTCAAAATTTCCAAATGCTTATTTAGTGATTGGTGGTGATTTTAACATTGTCCTAAATGAATCTCTTGATAGGTGGCCACCTGGTCGCCAATCGAACTCAAACACAGCTTTGAAAGCTTTTATGCATAGATTAGAGCTTGTAGATATCTGGAGGGTTAAAAATACATATGACAGAGAATACACGTGGAGCAATAAAAATTCATCTAGACTTTCACGAATTGATTTTTGGTTAGTCTCTAGAAATTTAGATAAAGATCATATTTCTGTTGATATTTCTACAACGCCATTAACAGATCATAAGGCTGTCTCTATTAAATTTATGTATACTCCTGAAGCTAGATTTACCAAAGGCTCCTCTTATTGGAAAATGAATAGTTCGTTACTTAATCATAAAGAGGTTAAGTCAGAGCTGGGAAGACTTATTGGCTTTTATTGGAGCAAAGCTAAACGAGAAAATTATTTTGGTTTAAATTGGGAATTGTTAAAACATGAAATTGGGAAATACCTCAGAAAGTATAGTGGTAATTTGGCTAAATTAAAACGTCTCGAAGAAGTTAAAATTGTAAGTGAAATCTCTTCTATTACCAAGATCTTGCCTGAAAATTTGTCCGATAGTCAAAGAACTCATTTAGTTGATTTACAAATTAAGTTGGATGATTTGTATAAATTAAGAGCAGAAGGTGCTTTTATTAGATCAAGGCAAAGGTGGCTTGAGCATGGAGAACAAATGTCTTCCTATTTTTTTAAGCTTGAGAAAAATAGGGCTAAACATAATTCTATTTCTCAATTAAATATTGGAGGGGTTGTCTCAGAAAATCTTAAAGAAATTTCCCAATTTTGCTACAAATTTTACTCTAATTTGTATCAATCTAAATTTAATCTAGCCGATTTGGATAGTTTTAGTAAACATCTTGGTAATGTTAGGACTATTAGTCATGATGATCAAATTTTATGCAATTCGCCAATTTCTATCGATGAGGTTAAGGACTCAATTTCACAGTTAAAAATGAACAAGTCGCCTGGTAGTGATGGGATAACGGCTGAATTTTATAAGTTATATTCTGAGCTGTTATCTCCATTCCTCCTGCAAGTGTATACAGAGAGTTTAGACTGCTCTGAGCTTTCTGTTAGTACACTGTAAAACCCGACAAGAAAACTTAACTCAAACCGTTTGAGTAAACAGATTGCCTTGATTTAAACCATGTAAGTTTTAAAACTTTGCATTCAAGTAATTAAGTGATTAACTAAGTGCTGATTGAGAATTAGTGATGAACAGCTGCTGTTAACAAACAGAATCACTGAAGAAAAGAGAAACACAAGAACTACTACAACTGACTTCAGACACAGTCTTAGATGAAATCAACTGAAATAAAATACATGAAATCTCTCAAGATCTGATTAAACAACCCCACAAACAGCATCACCAGCTCCACTTATTAATAACCAGACTGACTTTATTTCTGTCAGACGTCTACAGAAGATCTTATTGAGAATGAACTAAGGTTTAGATGTTGATTTATTGTTTCATTTGAAGTAACCATGTTAGAGATCAGTGTTTGCTTTAGTTGGGCTCTTGACCCTTGACTTCTGTCATAACTGTGGGTTTCTAAAACACATTTGTTGTAATTCAAAAGCCCAGAAAAAATGCCGTCAGGTGTTAACCTGTACCTAGGTGTAGGTTGTTATACTTTATATTGGTGATGATAATCATCAATTACTGAACTGTACTGAGTCTAATCTCTGATGAAATAGGTATTGTGTAATTTGATTGATTATAGTAAATGGACGCTAAGAGCCAGTGGTTCTGTGATAATCAGATAATACAGAGACTTTCCAAACAGTTTGGACTTCTATGGTGTCAATTAGTCTCACAAAGACATCAATAATCAGAATATGAACCTCAACAATGGTGACCATAAAATAAAATGCTGCAGAGCATGCTGGGAGCCATGGATGAGTTTTGTAATACACTAGTACCCAGCATGCATTGCACCATGTTTGTTTTCGTCACCATTGTAGAGGTTCATATTCTGATTATTAATGTCTGTGTTTGACCAACTACTGGCATAGAAGAAAAATGTATGTGTACAAAATGTTTAGAAAATCATTTTTATATTAACTGAATATCACAGAACCACTGGCTCTTAGTGTCATTTTTTACTAGAACTACTTCTACAAATTACACTACACCTACTTCATCAAAGATTAGACTCTGTACGGCTCAATAATTGTGAATAATAATGAATAATTATCATCACTAATATAAAGTATAACAACCTATACCTAGGTACAGGTTAACACCTGATGGCATTTCTTCTGGGCTTTTGAAATACAACAAATGTGTTTCAGAAACACAAGGTTATAACAGCCAAAGAAAACACAAAGACTGAAATCAAGGGTCAAGAGCCCAACTAAAGCAAACACTGATCTCTAACATGGTGACTTCAAATGAAACAATAAATCAACATCTAAACCTTACTTCATTCTCAATAAGATCTTCTTTAGACGTCTGACAGAAATAAAGTCAGTCTGGTTATTAATAAGTGGAGCTGGAGATGCTGTTTGTGGGGTTGTTTAATCAGATCTTGAGAGATTTCATGTATTTTATTTCAGTTGATTTCATCTAGGGCTGTGTCTGAAGTCAGTTGTAGTAGTTCTTGTGTTTCTCTTTTCTTCAGTGATTCAGTTTGATAACAGCAGCTGTTCACCACTAATTCTCAATCAGCACTTAGTTAATCACTTAATTACTTGAATGCAAAGTTTTAAAACTTACATGGTTTAAATCAAGGCAATCTGTTTCCTCAAACAGTTTGAGTTAACATAACTTGTCAGGTTTGAGTGAGGCTGTGTCTAAAGTCAGCTGTAGTTCCTTTCTCTCTTTTCTTCAGTGATTCTGTTTGTTAACAGCAGCTGTTCATCACTAAACTCAATTATCAGTCAATTAATCACTTAATCACTTAATTGCAATGTATATCTTCTTTCAGTGAACTCAACTGAATTAAGTTCAGAGTACTCATAACTGTTAGTTTTTTCAACTTAAACGGTTTAAGGCAATCGGTTTCCTCAAATGGTTTGAGTTAACATAACTTAAGGATATCTGTTTACTCAAAACGTTTGAGTTAAGTTTACTTGTCGGGTTTTACAGTCAAGGCAATCTGTTTACTCAAACGGTTTGAGTTAAGTTAACTTGTCGGGTTTTACAGTGTATGAAGCAAGGTGTCATTTGTTTAATACCTAAACCTAAAAAGGACATTCTTCTCTTAGACAATTGGAGACCTGTTAGCCTTCTTAATAATGACTATAAATTGTTTGCTCTTATTTTCTCTAATCGTTTTAAATTGGTCTTGAACTCCATTATTGATGAAAATCAGTCAGGTTTTATGAAAGATCGTCATATCTTTAATAATATCAGACTGGTTTTTGATCTCATTGATTACTCTGAACTTATTGAGGTAGATAGTTTAATTCTGTTTTTGGATTTCTTCAAAGCTTTTGACACAATTGAGCATCCTTTCATTTTCTTTTGTTTAGAGCGTTTTGGTTTCGGACCTTTTTTTTGTAATGCGATGAAAACGTTGTATGCTGGGGGAAATAGCTCAGTTAAATTAGGACACGGCACTACACAGAGATTTTTTTTTAGAGCGAGGTGTTCGGCAAGGCTGTCCAGCATCCGTATACCTCTTTCTTATTGTAGCTCAAGTCTTTTGTCATTTTATAAAGGAAAGTAAGCTTGAAGGAATTCATATAGCTGGTAGAAATATTTTAATTAGTCAATTAGCAGACGATACAGCCCTTTTTAAAAAAAAATCCAACCCAGGTTCATCAGGTGATTAAAATTATTGATTTGTTTTCTAATGCTTCAGGTTTGTACCTTAATATTAAAAAATGTGAATTTTTTTAGATTTAAAAAATTCCTCCCTTTTATCTTTGGATGGTAATCCTGTTAAAAAAGATGTTAATTACTTAGGTGTTGTCATTTCGAAAAATGAACAAGATAGAGTTTCCCTGAATTTTAACCCTGCCCTTGAAAAGATTAAAAGAAAATGTAACCTTTGGTTATTAAGGGACTTGTCCCTGAGAGGTAGAGTTATTCTGTCAAAAGCAGAAGGAATTTCTAGACTGACCTATATTGCTTCAACTATACATTTAGACAATAATTCTCTAAATGCTATTGATCGGACTTTATTTAATTTTTTATGGAAGAATCGTGTGCATTATATTCGTAAATCTGTTGTCCTGAATTCTCTTAAAAACGGTGGACTTGACTTTTTGGATTTTTCTACTTTAAATAACACTCTCAAAATTAAAAAAAAAATTTGTCTGAATAAACCTTCTTTGTGGAATTTTATTCCTAATTTTATTTTTGACCAACTCGGGGGTCTTTCTTTTCTACTAATGTGTGATTATAAGATTGAGAAATTACCGGTAAAACTATCTGCTTTTCATGCTCAAGCCTTGTTGGCTTGGAAATTGATCTACAAGCACAATTTCTCTCCGCAGCGTTATTTTATTTGGAACAATCATTGTATTCTGTATAAGCACAAATGTATTTTTTTGAAAAGCTGGTTTGATAAGGGTATTGTTTTAGTTTCTCAGTTGTTTAATACTCAAGGGTATCTCATGACTTATGAGTTTCTTGAACACTTTAATTTTCCTGTGACTCCCAAGGAATTCTCTCTTGTTTTCTCTGCGATTAACTCTGGTATTACCTCTTTATTTAGAGATGTGTTATGGGTTGACATGCCCATATCTAACTGATACAATGTGTGGTAAAATTTGTTTTTCACAGACTAAAAATAACAAATCTATTCGCGATCTGTTTTTAAAGGAGGTTACTACCAAGCCTTGCTCTATTGCTTATTGGGCTAAATTTGTTAGAAACTCTTGGGAAAGTGTTTGGCTATTGCCTCACACGTTTTTTGTTACAAACAAGGTAAAGGAAATTTCTTTCAAAATTATTGACAAATTCTATCCTGTTAAACATTTTCTTAGTAAATTTAAGAAGGATATTGATGTTTTCTGTTCTTTTTGCTCTTTGCAATTGGAAACTGTAGCTATCTCACGTCTTTTGGCACTGTAGTTTTGTTAAAAAGCTGTGGTATGACGTCTCCGTGTTTATCAAAGAAAAGGTACTCTCTAATTTTATTTTGCTATTTGAAAATGTAGTTTTTGGATATTTTAAAAAAGGCAGAAAAAAAAGGCAGAACTCATTGCAGGTGCGCTAAAAGTTTGAGGTTTTGACTTTAAAATGTCTTCTTGTTGGGTTTTTGGCTGCCAGAATAAAAGGAACAGCACTTCAAAACTAAAGTTTTACCGGATCCCGGCAGACATTACTTCACAGAAATCAAGAAGACAATTGTGGTTGTAAGCAATAAAATGCTCGTGCATTGCACACTTCATATCAGGTAAAACAATCTATGCATATGTACTGGTGTGTTGGTTTTATCTAGTAAATCAGCAAGTTTCTGTTTTATAGGTGAAAAGTCGACAACCTTCAGCGCACTAGCTAGTTTAAATGTTAAACAAACATACAGCGATAGATGTGTGTGCTATCCTTTGAATGGTCTCTTAGAATAATACACATTGCTAATCATAGTTAGTAGAGCTGTGACGTTCGCGAACGAACCGATTCTTTTGAACGGCTCATAAACATGAACGATGGGAGCCGAGTCGCGGCTGGAGGGGAGCCGTTCTTTCTGTCTCTTTTCCTATGCGTGTTTCACACAGATGCACACAAATGAGCTCCTCCGCGAGACAGAACAGTTATAGGGGGAGGGGCGCACCCAGCGCAGGCCAACCCTTTATAGCGTGATGATATTAGTTATTAGTTGTGCATGTTCATTGCAGCCCACTTTGTTATTGTTCATTGACTTGAAGGGGCTGATGTCCTATTTGCAAAGTTTACAGTAGTATGTAGACATTTCCATTTTATTTATTAGAATTTTATCTACTTTAAATATTTTTAGTTTTCTATCAAAATGTTCTTGTGTGATAACAATGTTCTTGTGTGGAAGTGTTTGTAGTAAAAGCTGTTTTGCACAGAAATTCATTGCAGCCGGCTTTGTTTTTGATGTTTATTTGTGAGTAGGTATTGTATGAATAACATAAGTCAACGTAGCTTTACACACACACATTTTGTACTAAAGGTAAATCCAAAATAGTGATGTCACTGTCTAAGCAGAGGGATTTGTGCAACCCTATGGAATATAGTCCACACATGACAAATGAGGTAATAATCAATATTTCAGAATAATTCAAACTCAGATATTGGTGTGTGATATCTGAGTTTTAATTATTTGACTACAAATCTCACCTAATTTTTCCTCCCAGTAATTATTTCCAGGATAAACTGAGATGCCCCCAAGCTGGCTTCTTAAAACTGACTAAATATTTAAAAAGAGCCGTTCTTTTGAACGGCTCTTTGAAAGGAACGGATCGCGAAGATCCGGATCCCCTCAAAGAGCCATAAATCCCATCACTAATAGTTAGCCCAGCGATAGGTTACATTAGAAAATAAGCCTTGACAAAATTCCCCATACCACCCAAAAGTAATTCATATGGCCGTATGGCATACGGGTCAGGTATCCTGCTTCCATCCGCGAGAGTTAATTTAAAAAAGAAATGCTGTCACGGTCCCGCAGAGTCGGGCACGGTACATATTCGGACAGTTCCGAACCTTTTTCTGCACCCATGTTCAATAAATCCCTCCTAAAACGTGCAAGCTTACGCTTGTCAACATTGCGTCCGCACCTCTTTTTGCCTCCAGCTAAGCCCCGCCCACTGGGAGACGTTTACAAACTTTTGAGGGGACTAGTATGTTAGGAATCATGCTGTTTTTAGTTCGATAGCTATTAGCCTACTTATCGCTCCTCCTACGAGAGGCGGAGAAACGTGCACTTTCACTTCGCAGAGAAGAGCCATTATTATAACCCGTTTTGACGCAGTTTAAAGGCAAATCGGACATAAACGCACCGACGGTAAGACGACTTTTTCAATTCTAAACCTGCACGATGAAGCGTTAAATATAGCAAGCCTATAACAGACCAGTCTTTAATTACTGTTATACAATGTAGCGAGATTTCGTAGAAATGCGACACAATAGGCTAAGTGTTTCAGTATTGTTTTTGTGTGTCTTCTGGACATATAGGCTACTTCAGAAGATGTTTATTGTGATGGCCGAGATCAACTTTCAGAGAAGCTCATTTTGAAAAGTAGTTTAATGCTAATAGAGGTAATTATGAATCTGAGTTGGTGTTTACGACGCATCTTTGAGGAAGTTCGCTTTTATTTGTAGACTCGGACTGAGAGTTTGATTTTTATTTCTATATTAATATTTTTTTAACCCTTTGCGTTGCTTCCTGCCTTTTGTACCTGATAATTAATTTTTTCACTCTTTTTTTTTGTTTTATTTATTTATTTATTTATTTTTAAATAATACTTTAAGAGCACATAAATGCCGAAACCATTTGAATCGCGTGCGCCTTGCATAGGCTAATTAATGCATTATTATGATGTATTATAATTAGACTACTTCATCAAGCAAAAAGTGTTTAAATTAGTCCAACATGACATGTTGTCAAATCTTATGATTTTTCTTTGATGTCAATTTTAAAATTATTTTAATCGGTTTGATGATCGATCAGTTCTAAAATTATGCTAACTGTCAGAAATATAACATATGTATATAATATATGGGTGTAAGCGCGTCACAAGAGGGGCGCACAAACGTAAAAGAAACTGGGGTGCCCCCCGGGTGCCGCCCCCCCCCCCCCCCCCCGGATCTGCAGTAGTGATGGGATTTATGGCTCTTTGAGGGGATCCGGATCTTTGCGATCCGTTCCTTTCAAAGAGCCGTTCAAAAGAACGGCTCTTTTGGCTCTTTTTAAATATTTAGTCAGTTTTAAGAAGCCAGCTTGGGGGCATCTCAGTTTATCCTGGAAATAATCACTGGGAAGAATGATGAGGTGAGATTTGTAGCCAAATAATTAAAACTCAGATACCACACACCAATATCTGAGTTTGAATTATTCTGAAATATTGATTATTACCTCATTTGTCATGTGTGGACTATATTCCATAGGGTTGCACAAATCCCTCTGCTTAGACAGTGACATCACTATTTTGGATTTACCTTTAGTACAAAATGTGTGTGTGTGTGTGTGTGTGTGTGTGTGTGTGTGTGTGTGTGTGTGTAAAGCTACATTGACTTATGTTATTCATACAATACCTACTCAAATAAACATCAAAAACAAAGCCGGCTGCAATGAATTTCTGTGCAAAACAGCTTTTACTACAAACACTTTCACACAAGAACATTGTTATCACACAAGAACATTTTGATAGAAAACAAAAAATATTTAAAGTAGATAAAATTAGAATAAATAAAATGGAAATGTCTACATACTACATACTATTACTACTGTAAACTTTGCAAATAGGACATCAGCCCCTTCAAGTCAATGAACAATAACAGTGGGCTGCAATGAACATGCACAACTAATAACCAATAACATAACGCTATAAAGGGTTGGCCTGCGCTGGGTGCGCCCCTCCCCCTATAACTGTTCTGTCTCGCGGAGGAGCTCATTTGTGTGCATCTGTGTGAAACACGCATAGGAAAAGAGACAGAAAGAACGGCTCCCCTCCAGCCGCGACTCGGCTCCCATCGTTCATGTTTATGAGCCGTTCAAAAGAATCGGTTCGTTCGCGAACGACACAACTCTAATCTGCAGAGTCTATCATCTAAAAAGCACGTGCTTCCATTTTCTCTGTTATATCTGACATTAGCACAGGCTACAACATGCTTCAACGGTAATAGCATACTTTCTCAATTATACTACACATAGTGGACATAAATATATCATGGTCTCTTTGTATTAAATCAGTGTAAAATGTGCTCGTGAAATTTGGAAAGAATTTTCCGGCTTGTGACATTGAGTCCACGTGTCGACTTGATACCGAATCGCAAAGTGTGAGGATGAGACTGATTTGTCTTTTCAATAGAAATATCCAGTAGCTAAGCTCAAACAGGACATATGATGAACAAAACGTTTATTATATAATTTTTACAGATCTGAATTAACATATTTCAAATCATATTTTTGATGAGTTGTCCAGTAATTTTTTATAATTTTTTTAAAAAAAAATGCTTAGAAAAAAATTAGATGGCTGGTTAATTTGAGTAGCCTAATTGTTATAGGCTATTTTTAGCAACACATTGACCTGCCTTTATCTCCCCTTGAAAATTAGTTGACAACATGTGTTGGATATGAAAATAAATAAGCTTGACTTTTGCTGTATATGCTGACAGGATTGTAAGAGTTTTTATTTGATTTTAATTGTAGTAATGTTTCTTCATGATTTACAGATGCTGCTTCATTTATGTGCTCGTACTGTTGACCCGTCCAGGTAAGAACAGAACAAAAAGCCGGTCCGAAGGTTTAAGACACTTTTTTACATTGTAATGTATGGGTCATATCTGGTATACATTTTGGTATACAGTAACATTTTGGCTTCATAAGTGTTGGAAAAAAGAACATTTGCATTCTACCAAAATAGTGACATGTTTTACTATTAGGAATACATATTAGTCAAGCTCAGGGACTCAAAAAATAATAATTATGGGAGCTTAAGGGGTTCTTGCACAGTATCTTTTATATATATGTACATACATATATACTGTGACTACAATTTTCATAGTCATTAAAATAAAGAAAACTCTTTGAAAGAGAAGGTGTGTCCAAACTTTTGGTCTGTACTGTATATATATATATATATATATGTATATATACTATAGCGCTGCACGATTAATCACACGCGTTTCTTGTCAGTAAAGCGGGTTCTAAATATCCAGTAAATATCCATCACCTGCTTTCAAATGGAGCTGCACTTAATAGACAGACCTGTAGTTCGCTGACAAGCAACGCAATATCGCATCATAATCGCAGATGAATCGCATGTGTTTAATCGTGCAGCCCTAAATTATACTGTAAAAAATTGTGCCGTTAAATAACAGTAATTTACTGGCAGCAGGGGTGCCAGTAAGGTACTGTTAATTTACAGCTCTCAACCATTAATTTACCACTCTTATTTTTCTTTTTTTTTTACAGTATTTTACCATAATTCTACCATGGAAATTAACTCCATTCCCACTGCTTCAAATAGTTTGAGTTTAAAAGCTAGCATTCCTACGATGTTAGTACTATTAACTTAATTTCATCCGAGTCCACTGAGAAGGAATATTTCTTAATATAACACTGCAAACACTTAATGTGTAGTAGTAAAGTAACTAAATGCATGACTTTTCCTCAAATCACTGCAGCTCATTGTCAGCTATAGCACACATGTATGTGCTGAAGTACTTAACACAGAGATCATCACTGTATCAGCAACTCCACATTCATTTTGTCTTAAGCTTTAGTAGCATGTTTTGTGATGTTCAGAACTGATCTGTTCATTTATTTTGTGGATTGTCACCATTGTTGTGATTCATACGCTGTTTCTTGATGTGTCTTTCTAAATTACTACAAAGGAGTTTTTTTTTATGAGTGAAATTTTCTTATCAGTCTTTCATAACTTAAGGCTCATCAAGGTTTCTTCTTTTGCTGTAGTATCAAAATTCAATAAGAAGAGGGATACGAAGTTGGATCAGAAATATGAGAATGTTTGCTCTTATCAATCTATAAACAACAATATTAGATTTATTTTTTTCTGCTGACCTTTTTGTTATAACAAGTTCCAAAGACACATTGTTACAGATGTACAATATAAAATAATAATAATTTTGAAAAGTCATGGTTCAAGAGCCTAACTAAAGTAAACACTGATAGCCATCATGGTAGTGAAAAAAAGATCTTCTGACATCTGACAGAAATAAAGTCAGTCTGGTTAGTAATGTGAATCTGGTGAAGCTGTTTTAGGAGTTGTTCAATCAGATCTTGGTGATTTGATGAATTCTTTTATTTCAGTTGATTTCATCTAAGGCTGTGTCTGAAGTCAGTTGTAGTAGTTCTTGTGTTTCTCTTTTCTTCAGTGATTCTGTTTGTTAACAGCAGCTGTTCATCACTGTAAATAAGTTCAGACTTTGAAAGGAAGAGGACAAGGGGTCGGCTTTACTGCTGACGTTTTTAATTTCAAAAATATAAAACAAAGACGGTGCCTCTCGCACCATAAACAGAAAACTCAGTCCGTAAGCACAGCTTAGCCGTTCATGCTCGTCAGCAGCGGGTCTCTCTCGTTCTACTCCTGTTTCTCCTGGCGTTAAATACTCTCTCCACGCCAATTACTGAAACAAGAGACAGGTGTTGATTATTTCGTTCAGCCCGCTCACTCACCGTTCGTCTCCCAATTCTCTCTCCGGCTGCAGACTTCGCTAAACCACGTCTCCACCTCCACAATCACTAATGCTCAATCATCAATTAATCACAGAATTATCTCATTAACTTCACTGATTCACTGAGGATTTTGTTGTGGGGTTTAAAGGGTTAAAGATTTAAGATGTAGAAAAAACAGCATGAAACATAATTTAACAGTAATAAACTGTAATTAATTTACAGGAAACAAACTGTAGAAAAACAGTTATTTACTGGCACCCATGTTTTTCTACAGTTTGTTGCTGTTAAGTCAAGGAAAAAAACAGCAATATACTGTAAAAGTATAAAATAGTTAGCAGTTTTCACTATGTAAACTTCACACCGTTAAAATGTTATAAATATCAGTACTCACCATCTGATAGCAGTCCACGTCATCCATCTTTAATTAGTGTTGATCCAGTACGGTAGGTGGCGCTGTCACAAAAAAACTAGGGTCCTAAAGCTGCGGTCCAAGAACTGCAGTCCTGAATCTGCAGCCCAGTGTTGCCAGACGTACGATAATTATTGTATTTGTACGATAATTTTTACCTCTGTACGATGTACGATCAATAATGAAAAAAATCCCGTAATGTACGATAATTTCAGAATTTTAATGATGGTAGTTGCAGTCATAGGGCTTTACTCATACACGAAATCGGCTCATTACAGACAGTCTAAATGCGTTCTTGTGCACCTGAGGGTGTGTTAAGAGTGTAGGAGAGTGCCTTGCTTTAAAGCCAACGAGCACTAGTTGCGGTACATGACAGCAAGAACCCCTTCAACATGGCAACACGCAGTCTTTCGGTGACAGTGGCTCAAATGTGGAGTTAACTGCACCACGCAGCAACAGCTAAATTCCTTCTTCATGGGACACGACAAAGCAAGTGTTAAAAATCATTTTAATACGTTTTAATATGCGCCGTGTCGCAGACAGTAACTGAAAATAAAGGGATAGTATTTTGTCTCACTGCTTCCGTCCAACAATACGCCTTGTTATCTATTGTGGTAATTTGCAGGTCGTGTCAAAATGTTGTTGGTTTAGAATAGATAAATAACTCTTTTGACTCATGTACGATAATTTTCTTCCAAATACGATAATTTTGAACTTCTGGTATGATACTTGGACATTTCCAATCTGGCAACACTGCTGCAGCCTCATTGTGCAGCCTCGTTGTGCAGGAATACCCTTCTCGCCGCACGCGCTGAGCGTCTGAAGCGGTTCACTCAGAGTTGTAACGTTTAAGAACATCAGCAGCGTTGAAAACGTGGCTATGGAACTGCACTGAATTGAAAGCAAATCTACAAAGGCTATTATTTGCTAGCGATGAAGATCTTTATTAGATGAACACCGCGTGTGCTGTCTACTGTTTAACAGGTAATAACTTGGGCTACATTCGATTACAGTACACGATACCACTGTGACATTAGTTTGTTGTACGTGTGACTTATAACAGAAGGGAACCAAGTTGAATTCAGCTTCCAAAAGACAAAAAACAGCCGATTAATATTTTATTAATATTAATACAATCATACCGGCGTGAGAACGTTCAGCGAGTCATATCATCAGCTGCTAAATTCAGATCTGCGTTCGCTGGCTGGCGCTGAGCCAGAGACAGATGTGTTTTTACAGAAGTTCGCTTTATAACTCATCACACGATTCTGTTGAGCTTTTGAATGCATTGGCCAATCAAAGGAGATGAGTCATCGCTAAAATGCCGGTGCTTCCTTCACTCGCTCACTGACTGAATACCTCTTTCTGGCGAATTCTCTCGTCAGAAACAACAAAGTGCAGATGTGTGTACGAATCTTTAATTAAGATATTGATTTCACAGTGTTAACAGTTTCAGTGATTTTAATGGGAGTTTCTGAGAGTGATTGAAATCTAGACTGTCAGTGAAAATGATTTTTGATAATGTAAATGTTGTTTGCTCTCTTTATGAACAATGAAAAATTAGTAGCAGTTTTTATATCACATTGACTTTCAATGTTAAATTCACATTTAATATAAAGCCAGCCGTATTAAAAATATGTTATGGCATGACACCTATATCTGTTAAGTAAACAGACAGATGTTCTTTAACTTAATGGTCATGTGAGGAGTTTTCTCTCTTCTCTTTGTCAGAGGTTATTTTAACATATATAATACATACTTTAGAATATAATTTATTTTGTAATGCAAATCCGAATTTTCATCAGCTGTTACTCCAGTTTTCAGAGTCATGATCCTTAAAAATATAATTGTAATATATTGATTTATTACCAGTGCTGGAAACAGTTTTGCTGCTTAATATTTTTTGGAACCTGTGACATTTTGTTTAGGATTATGATAAAAAAGAACATCATTGATAGTAAAAAAAAACCTATTGGAATGATTTCTGAAGGATTATGTGACATTGAAGACTTGAGTAAATGCTGATGAAATATATATATTTATACACACACACATACATTACATACATTTTATCTATATATCTAAATAAAAATAGGCTCAGTATATATGACCCAAAGTAACTAGTAACTAACTACTTGAGTAGATTTTTTATCCGATACTCTTTTACTCTTACTCAAGTAACTATTCAGACTAGTACTTTTACTTTTACTTGAGTAAATATTTTTATAAGTACTTTTACTTTTACTTGAGTACAGTTTTTTCAGCACATACATGTGTGCGATAGCTGACAATGAATTTCAATGATTTGAGGGAAAAGTCATTACACATTAAGTGTTTGCAGTTTTATATAAAAAAAAATAGAAATATTACTTCTCAGAGGACTTAAATGAAATAAGTATGAATGCTAGTTTTTAAACTCGAACTGTTTGAAGCAGTGGTTGTGGAGTTGATAGAATTATGGTAAAACACTGTAAAAATTAAGAGTTGTAAATTAATGGTTGAGAGCTGTCAATTAACAGTACTTTACTGGCTAAATTACTGTTATTTAACGGCACAATTTTTACAATGTTAGAAATACATATTAATCAAGCTTGGGGACTCAAAAAATAATAATTATGGGAGCTTAAGGGGTTCTTGCACAGTATCTTATATACAGGTGCTGGTCATACTGTAATTAGAATATCATCAAAAAGTTGATTTATTTCACTTATTCCAATAAAAAATTTAAACTTGTATATTCTATTCATTTATTACATACAGACTGACATATTTCAAATGTTTATTTCTTTTAATTTTGATGATTATAACTGACAACTAAGGAGAATCACAAATTCAGTGTCTCAGAAAATTAGAATATTGTGAAAAGGTTCAATATTGAAGACACCTGGTGCCACACTCTAATCAGTTAATTAACTAAAAACACCTGCCAAGCCTTTAAATGGTCTCTCAGTCTAGTTCGGGAGGCTACACAATCATGGGGAAGACTGCTGACTTGACAGTTGTCCAAAAGACGGCCATTGACACATTGCACAAGGAGGGCAAGACACAAAAGCTCATTGCAAAAGAGGATGGCTGTTCACAGAGCTCTGTGTCCAAGCACATTAATAGAGAGGCGAAGGGAAGGAAAAAAATTTGTGGTAGACAAAAGTGTACAAGCAATAGAGATAACCGCATCCTGGAGAGGATTGTGAAACAAAACCCATTCAAAAATGTGGGGGAGATTCACAAAGAGTGGACTGCAGCTGGAGTCAGTGCTTCAAGAACCACTACGTACAGACGTATCCAAGACATGGGTTTCAGCTGTCGCTTTCCTTGTGTCAAGCCACTCTTGAACAACAGACAGCATCAGAAGTGTCTTGTTTCAAAAAGGACTGGACTGCTGCTGAGTGGTCCACAGTTATGTTCTCTGATGAAAGTAAGTTTTGCAAATCCTTTGGAAATCAGGGTCCCAGAGTCTGGAGGAAGAGAGGAGAGGCACACAATCCACGTTGCTTGAGGTCCAGTGTAAAGTTTCCACAGTCAGTGATTTTCAATTCAATTCAATTCAAGTTTATTTGTATAGCGCTTTTTACAATACAAATCGTTACAAAGCAACTTTACAGAAAATTATGTTTCTACAATATTTAGTAGTAGCTAGTAGTTTGTGCACGTTTGACAGGATTTTAGAAAAAATAAAAAATAATAATAATACAAGACGTAGTCAGCTAGACGATGAACTATCAATATTATTAATTAATAGTTATTATATGATGCAGTCACACATGTAGCAATAATTGTTAGTTCTGTTTGTTGATTCAAGGTTAGGATCATCTGGGGTCCTCTGAGGGTCAGCATCATCTCTTCTCAGGTGTTCTGGATCCAGACTGGAGCTTGTGTAAATCCCGTGGCAAAACATAGAAACAAATAGAGACATCATTAGCATAGCTGCTGATCCAACAAAGTAAAATTAGTTTAACCCAAGCTAATGAATAAAAATGCACATTTGATCAGATGCAACTACACTCACAATTTAAAAGATACATTATTCGTATGCTTGGCGAAAGAGATGTGTTTATAATCTAGATTTAAACAGAGAGAGTGTGTCTGAACCCCGAACATTATCAGGAAGGCTATTCCAGAGTTTGGGAGCCAAAGTAATGGTGATGGTTTGCGGTGCCATGTCATCTGCTGGTGTTGGTCCACTGGGTTTCCTGAGGTCCAAGGTCACACAGCCGTATACAAGGAAGTTTAAGAGCACTTCATGCTGCCTGCTTCTGACCAACTTTATGGAGATGCAGATTTCATTTTCCAACAGGACTTTGCCCCTGCACACAGTGCCAAAGCTTCCAGTACCTGGTTTAAGGACCATGGTATCCATGTTCTTAATTGGCCAGCAAACTAGCCTGACCTTAACCCCATAGATTTTTTGGGGAAATAAGATGCAGTATGCCAGACCCAAGAATGCAGAAGAGCTGAAGGCCACTATCAGAGCAACCTGGGCTCTCATAACACCCGAGCAGTGCCACAGACTGATCGACTCCATGCCACGCCGCATTGCTGCAGTAATTCAGGCAAAAGGAGCCCCAACTAACTATCGAATTCTGTACATGCTCATACTTTTCATGTTCTTTTCATGTTCAGTTGGCCTAGATTTCTAAAAATCCTTTCTTTGTATTGGTCTTAAGTAATATTCACATTTTCTGAGATACTGAGTTTGGTATTTTCCTTAGTTGTCAGTTATAATCATCATATCAAATCAACTCTTTGATGATATTCAATTATATGACCACTGTACCTGTACACTAAATACTATTCATTCTATTAGAATTTACACCCTGTTACTTGCACATTCTACCCTGTTAGGTTTATAAACCTAACATTTTTTAAGCTAAGTTAGCCATAGCTCATTGAGTGATCAACATTTAGCTAGCTAACCTTCTACAGATTAACAGAACTTTTATAACTATGTCAGATTTGTTTTTACATGTTTTTGATAGGACAAACTTTCTCCATAATATAGCCTAACAGGATGGAACTCTAAGGGCGGGACAAGCAAGATAACATTTCAAAAAAAAAAAAAAAAAGTTAGTTGTGAGAGTTGAAGCTTACCTCAGTTTGTACAGTTGAATTCCAGTGGGAAAAATAAATTATGTCACTTCTTGAAAATGGTCTCAATGAAATTGCAGTCTGTTTAAGAAGGTGAGAAAGTTTGTACTAACAGGGTGGAAAATGACTTCAGGGTCACGGTTACGAAAATAGTAAAAAATTTACTATATTTTCACATGATTTATTTGTATGATTAGAGGCAGTTTAGCCTAGTCTATAACATAATTAAAACAAATGTTTTTTATCATTTTATCGTTTTTTATCATTTCATGGTTTATATTTCTTGTGGAAGTTGATTACTTTGCACTGAGGACACCATAAATTTGAATGCATATATCAATGAAAATGTGTGTAAAATACAAAATAGTATTTAGAATTTCTATTATCTCTGTTTAAGTGATAAAGAAGACCTAAATATTCAAGCTATATCTTATAAATATGTGACTCATCTTAGAGAA
Organism: Carassius carassius; assembly: GCF_963082965.1. Classification (NCBI taxonomy): domain Eukaryota; kingdom Metazoa; phylum Chordata; class Actinopteri; order Cypriniformes; family Cyprinidae; genus Carassius; species Carassius carassius. Next base: position 5,515,741 of record NC_081770.1, on the reverse strand, counting down.
AATATGATTAAATCATTGGGACATAAAAGTCACTGTATAACAGGAACGACTCTTATGCTTTATTAAAAAAAAAATTTAAATTGCAAACTATCAGCAAAACAGTTGTAGTTGAATTTTAAGTGGAAACACGAGAGCATCTTCAATGATTGTCTGACTCTGTACAAAGAGTCACAATCAACAGCTCTCAATTACCAACAAATCCAGAAATAGTGTAATCTAAAATATTTTGGGGAAAAAAAATCTTAATTTCAATGCTGTCCCAAACTTTTTGACCCTACTCTACAAGTTATTAGTCAATAATTAAATTTAATTCTAAACAAAGTCATGTTTTCTAGTCTCTCTCCATCAGGTTGTTGAAGTCACTGAAGGAGGCGCTGTCATCTTGAAGTGCAGTCAAGAAAGTATTGTACTTGAAGATAAACCGCTGACGGTCCACTGGAGACACAACGACACCAGGAATGTATTCGACATTATCAATGGAAACGCTTCTGTACAGGAACAGGATCCAGCGTACAAGAACAGAGCAGACGTTTTACTGGAGGAGCTCAAGAAGGGGAAGGTCTTTCTCAAACTCACCGATCTTCAGCTCTCTGATGAAGGAACGTATCTCTGCTTTGTCCCAGATTTGGGACTTGAGCACGGCACACAGCTGGTGGTCAAAGGTGTGTTATAATAACTCTACTTTTGGTCATCAATTTTAGTTTCTGTGTACTACAGTTATTTTAGTCAAATCATAACTACATTTATAAGTGTATGTTTGTTTTTATTCCTAAAAACGGGGCGGCAGTGGCTCAGTGGTTCATGTAGGTTGTCTACAAACCGGAAGGTTGGTGGTTCAATCCCCGGCTATACCTGACCAAGTGTCGAGGTGTCCTTGAGCAAGACACCCAACCCCAGCTGCTCCCGACGAGCTGGATGGCCCCTTGAATGGCTGACACCACAGTCGGTGTGTGAATGAGTGTGTGAATGTGAGGCAAATTGTAAAGCACTTTGGATGGCCATGTGGTCTGTTGAAAGCACTGTATAAATGCAGTCCATTTTACCTTTTTTTTTTTTTAACTGTTTGTGGGTTTGCCTTAACAGAAAGATGCATGACGTGCACAACTGCTGAAATAACAAGCCACGGTACAGAGGGAAGACTGGGAAAGACTCTGTACCTCCTGATACAATCATCTGGATTCATTGTGCTGTATTTGATTTAATAGTGAAGCAGTCAGTGATCCAAATGATTCTGTTAAACATGGCTCAATATAGACTAGATCTTTACTGATATACACTACTATGGTATACACTACTATGGTTGTTTACTATTAAAAACTGTGACTTGTTTACTTGTATTCTGTGTAATGCACTGCTGTGTTAAACTGTGACTGAGAAGTGTATTGAAGTGAGATCTAAGATGAAGATGAATAAAGCCTCCTAGCATTTACTGAAGGTTTTTTTTTTTCGTTGTTTAAATTAAATCTATAGCCTAACGAATAAAGTAGTTTATGTTTATTTTTAGGTTCTGAAATATCGTAAATAAATAATTAGTAGCCTACCTGGGGCGATGGAAAATTTAGTTTAAGATGCACATCCACTTCTTTCAGCTAAAACAAGGCAAAATTTGGTCTGTCAGTGAAAATGTAATATACAACTAATCATAGCACAAGAATAAACTAGTCATCAAACAGACAGCGAATGAATGCCTACATATGCACATATCATAGACAACAAAATGACAATCCATCCAAACTAATTAAATCTACAGCTTTTATTAAGAAAAAATACATTTTTAACAACTTAAGACATTGCAATATGATTAAAAAACATGAAAATGACAAAACAAAAAATTCAATAGACATAAATATAAATATTATGATGAAAAAATATCAAATTATACAACTTATATTATATATTTAACAATATATGGGACAATCTACCAGAAATGTACATTATCTGTCCTTGACTTGTTAAAGTGAATAAAAAGTATTACATCCAAAACATTTCTAAAACTGAATGATGGTTGATTTCTGTGAGTCGTTCTGTAAAGGAATATGTCATTCATTAGGTTCTCAGATATTCTTTTATTTATTAAAAACACTTTTGAAAATGACAAATCCTGTTCTTGTCCTTGTCCCCAGCCAAATTGGACCTACAGCTTTCATAGTTTTGTTACGCTAAAAACTGTTACTTGTCATCTCCATCAATAACAAGTTTAAGTTGTTATCATTCACATCATCTGATTAAAAACATCAAATTATACATCAATTCTACAAATAAATTCTATTTTACAACTGTCCCCATGTTTTTGGTCAGTCCTGTCACGTTTACATAAAACTCAACTTAAAATGTGTGATGCGCCTTTAAAGCTATGACTCAAAGAAAGTGGCATAATTTGACTGAGGTGAAGCTGACACGGATGAAGGTTGAGCTCTGTCATTGAATTGTATGATTTTAAGCTTGTTTGTGTATGATTTTTTAAAGGAGGACTAGCTAAAAGGTCAGGCCCTGTCACAGTAAAACATCCCAGAAAATAATGCATTAAAAAAAAAAAATACAAAACACTGCCTTACAAATGAATGCCATTGTTGTTTTTTATTACCTTTATTGCATATAATATGTATTTAACACGCCATAGTAAAACATTATTTAAATAAAAAGACACTACGCTGTAAATCTGAAGCTTTTTATGCATTTTTTTTTTTTTACATTTTATCCCTCTTTTGCCTAGGCTCATGTAGCACTGCATAGTAGTATATTCATTGTATTTCAATAAATATGATGAGTTTATTTGCAAAAACAGAAAAATCTATTTTTAACAATTCTCTGAAATTCTCTGATGTTTTTTTCATTGTGCATTCCAATGAATCTCAATCAAACTTTAGTTGGGTTATTTTGATGAGGTAAAAAATTAACTAATAATTACAGCTAACTAACACAATAAAAACATGATTACATAATAAAAAACTAAAGTTTAATTGAAAATTTAAAAAACAGATTTATCTGTTTTTGCAAATAAACTCTTCATATATAGATTTAATTGTCATCTATAAAAGCTTTATGTAATGAAGACTGTAATTATTCCAATTCATACAGATACCATGGCATTCTCAACATTATTACCTAGGAAATTACATGTAATTTTCGTTATTACCATGTCATTTTCTAAGTAATAATGCAGATATTACCATTGTATTGCCCTGTTATTACTGAGCCGTAATATTATGTGGTACCACAGTTACTTTACTTTGTGCTATTCAGTTAAATCTCTATACATTTGCTGTATCATAGTAAAATATATTTTATATATTATGAAGTTATATTTATATTTATTACACCCGCGTACGCATAGCACAACAAGGGTTATTGTTTTCACTCCTGTCCGAGTTTGTGCCATTCAAGTTGGTAACTGTTATTGTTAAATTAATTTTAACATAGTAGTAGTACCATTACAATTTTGTTTTCACTCCTGTCTACGTTTGTGTTATATTATAAATCTGACCTGGCCCTGGTGTCAGATCCCTGGCGATTATCTGCACTAATGCCCGAGCAGCACATTCACCTTGTGCAGAAAGGCCCTGAACAAACCGTAATTTAAACACAAACTACAGCCAAATATTTAACTGGACAGACTGTAATTTAATGTTGCATGGAGTAACCATTCCAGTTACTTACAAGGGATAATATTAATTAGGACGGCTAACTTTTCACTGATGGGAAGTCAGACAGTTAATTTCAATTAACATGTCATGCATTAGTAACGTAACAAAAGCATTACGCCCCTCAGTTCACGCTTGCTCGTAGTATCAGAGACGGGGCGCCAGTTCCCCACTGCAAGGGGAATTAAAAATGAACAAGGTGTGATTTTTCTGATTCTTTACGGGAAAAACGAGTCTCATATAATATGCAGTGGAAGATCCCTTAAATATGACTGAATAGTGAAAGTGAAAGTCGTGACATTTGCCAAGTATGGGTACCCATACTCATAATTGGTGCTCTGCGTTTAACCCATTCAAGTGTAAACACACACAGCAGTGAGAAGTGAACACACCGTGTAATTAGGGTGTAGTTGGCAACCCTACTACAGGCGCACATGTCACGGGGTGACGAGACAGGCGGAACCACTTTTCATCGAGGATGTTTCCCGGTCGGAATGGTTACGGTGTGACACCTGGCCGGTTCCGGTTGCCCCGTGAGCTATGCTTAGACGCCAGGATCAAATGAAGAAACGAGTAACAGATGTGCGACGAGAGGGTGGCGATCGGTGATTGGGACAGGTAGCAGGAGCTTATAAAAGGACTTCGGGGTTTTTGCGGGTGAGATTAGCGCGAGAGGCTCTTTGAAGCTTGTTGTCCCCATATGGATGTGATGATTGGATGATCGCTGGCTGGAAGCTAAACACTATAAAGGTCTAAACTCTCAATGTCCGCATGTTCGTGGTTGCCCATTACTCTCACTGTTTTTGAGTTACAACTCTCTAGAGCTGGATGTTCTGTTCTTGTCTTTCTGCATCTGTGTGATGATTGCTTTGCTTCAATCCATATTATGTTGTTTTAACCTCTCGACGCAAGGGTATCGGTAGTTGTTCCTTTTCCCCACTGCTTTATGTCTATGGCTGTCTACCCTTTGTGCTGCTCTGATTGGAAGGTGTTGAGGATGAAGATCTAGTGTTTACCATCTTAAAGTCTAAAGAGGGGATCTTCCAGTTATCTACTTATGCCGTGGTAAATACCTCGATTGGAGAAGAGGAGCACCAGGATTCTGAGAAGAGGTCGACGAGTGATCTGTTATTGAGGAAATTACTTTTAATGAAATAAAGACTAACTTTTTGTATCTTGTCTCATCCCTTGTGTACTCTGGAATAGCTTCTTCTTCTTCTTCTTCCTTGGGTTTTTAAGGCAGTTGGTATCCAATATGTTACATTACTGCCATCTGTTGTCTATTATCATGTCACTTTTTTATTATATTCTTTTTTCCAGTCCAGTCCTCTTTAAAAAATAAAACAAATATTTCTTTCCTTGCTCACTCTTTCCACATCCTAATATACTTTTTAAATTGTACTGTCCTATACCAATTTCTTGTAAGCTATATTTCAACTCTTGTCTTTCTTTTATAAATTTCCTGCATGACATAAAAATGTGACTAACTGTTTCTTCCTCTTGGCATTCATCGCATTGGCCTGTGGGATGTTTTCCTAACATATGAAGAGTTCCACTTAACTTACAATGCCCAATCCTAAGTCTTGTTATTACCACTTGTTCTGTCCTTCTATTTGACATCTCTCTTATACTGCCTACTTTATTTTGAATCATGTATAGTTGTCTTCCTTTACTTTCATGATCCCATTGATGTTGCCATATTTCAATTATCTTTTTCCACACTAGACTCTTCCCTTCTGATTTTGACAATTTAATTTCCATGTCAACATGTTCTTTTTTTGTTGCCTTTTTTGCCAATTTATCAACTTTCTCATTTCCCTGTATGCCCACATGTGCTGGTATCCACATATATGTTATATTTTTCCCTTGTCTACATACCCTTGAATTTAAAAACAAGATTTCATATAATATTTCTTGATGACTACTAGCTTTTCCAGTCTTCATACTCATAAGAGCTGATACTGAGTCACTGCATACTAGAATGTTAATATCCCTGCATTGTTCAATCCATTCTAATGCAACAAGTATAGCACATAATTCAACTGCATAAACATTTATGCTGTCAGATGTTCTTTTGCTAATTCCTATCTCATATTTAGGGATGTATACCGCAGACCCTGTCGCATCTGTTTGTAGGTCCTTTGACCCATCTGTATAAATCTCCGTATTGTCCTTATACTTGTTCTTATATTTAAAATATTCATTGATTATATCTATATTTCTGTTACAACCTTTAATTACTAAAAGCTCTAGATCAACCTTCGGAATTTCCAATGTCCAAAATGGCTTAACAGGCCATAACACAGTATTAGCAAATCTTTTATTATACACTTCCATTTCTTTTGCAATTAAATCAGCTGTCCAGCCGAAACTTTCTTTCTTTCTTCTCTCCTTTTCCCAACACTTTTGTAATACCTTTTTTGTTGGATGACTATCCTCATGCCCTTGAAGATTTATCCAATAGTTTGCAGTCAGTTGTTTCCGTCGAAGCCACAATGGCATTTCACCTCCCTCCACCTGAAGTGCACATACTGGAGAAGTTTTAATTGCCCCTAAACATATTCTTAAGGCACACGCTTGCACAATATCCAATTCAGCTAATGTTGTCTTTGCTGCTGACCCATACGCAATACTCCCATAGTCTAATTTAGATCTTATTAAAGCAATGTATATATATTTTAAAGCTGAAACACTTGCACCCCACTCCAACCCAGCAAGACATCTCATCACATTTAGCACTTTCTTACATTTATTAACTGTATACTTTATATGTTCTCTCCATGTTAGTTTTGTGTCAAAGTATATTCCCAAGAAACGAAAACATTCTACTTTCTCTAACATACTTCCATACATTTTCAGCTTAATTTCCTTATTCTTCTTTTTATTTGTAAAAACCATTACTTTTGATTTTTCCACTGAAAACTTAAATCCCCATTTTAATCCCCAATTTTCAACTTGATCAATTCCTTCCTGCATCTTCTTTAAAATATACTCAACATTTCTACCTTTCTTCCATATAGCACCATCATCTGCGAATAAAGACCTCCCTATATCCCCTGGAAGATTTAAATAAATATCATTAATCATAATAAAGAATAATCAGAATAAAGTTGGACTAACCACACTTCCCTGTGGTGTTCCATTTTCTACAACATATTGCTTTGATAAATCTACCCCAATTTTCACCTGTATATTCCTTCTATTTAAGAAATCCATAATCCAATTAAACATTTTCCCTCCAACTCCCATTAAATGTAATTTGATTAAAAGACCCTCTTTCCACAGCATATCGTATGCTTTCTCCACATCAAAGAATACTGCTACTACAGTTTCTTTATTCACTTGTGCCTTCCTTATTTCCTCCTCCAAAATGATCACAGGATCCATTGTATTTCTTCCTTTTCTAAAACCACTTTGACATCTAGCCATTTTATTTCTACTCTCTAAAAGATATATTAGTCTTTCATTTATCATACGTTCCATTATCTTACATATATGCGATGTTAATGCAATTGGTCTGTAACTACCAGGATTACTTGGATCCTTTCCAGGCTTCCTTATTGGAATAATTATTGCCTCTTTCCAGCTTTGTGGAAGTCTCCCTTCCTCCCACACCTTGTTGTATAAATTTAATAATTTCCCCAAACCCTCTATACTTAAATGTTTTAACATACTGTAGCACACTTCATCTTTCCCTGGAGCCGTTTTCCCTGACCTATCCAGCGCTCTCTGCAACTCTCCCATGCTAAAAGGAGCATCTTGCTCCTCATCCCCATTATCTTTCCTGCATATCACATCCTTATACTGCGCTTTTGTTCTTTCTATTGCTACTCTTCCTTCCTCTGACAAGTTATTAGAACTGTTTATACTAACAAAACGTTTTGCCATCATCTCTACCTTTTCTTTATTTGTTATCGCCTTCTCATTTCCTTCAGTCAGAACTGGATAATTCCATTCTCTTTTATCCCCCCCCCATCTTTTTAATCATTCCCCATATTTCACCTATTTGAGTTGTATTTCCTATTGTGTCACAATAAGATTTCCAGAATGTTCTTTTTGTCTGTCTGATTATCCTCCTAACTATTGCCTGTGCTTGTTTATACTGAATCAAATGATCATAATTATGTGTTCTTTTAACTAATCTAAATGCTTTGTTTCTATTTTTCACTGCTTCTTTACATTTTCCATCCCACCATGGCACTACTTTCTTTTTACATCTTCCTTTACTCTTGGGAATGGATTCTGCTGCTGCTGATATTATACCTTGCTTAATTTGATTATCTAATATTTCAACACTAACTTCATCTTTAGTTTGCCTAAACAACCTATCACTTTCCTCCTGGAATTTTCCCCAATCAGCTTTCTCAAAAATCCATTTTCCACTTGCTTCCCCAATACTACATACTACCTCTATATTTATTTTACACCACACCGGATAATGATCACTGCCTATTGTGCCATCCTTATGCACTGTCCAATCACATCTTGCTGCAATTTTATTTGAAACTAATGTGAGATCTAATACTGATTCTTTTCCAGTGTTAACATCAATTCTTGTACCTACACCATTATTTAAGCACACTAAATTCTTCTCATCTATCATTTCTTCTATTATTTGACCATTGTAATCACTTTTTTTACTCCCCCACAAAGTATTATGTCCATTAAAATCCCCACACCATATAATATTATTACAATTTTGTCCCTCTATCTTTTCTAGCTTAGTTTTCTCTAGTCTTTTACAAGGATTATAATAATTACAAATCACCAACTCTCTCTTTCCTGCCCATACTTTCACTACTACATATTCTTGTTCCTTTCCCACTCCTAAGATTTTATACGGTATTCCTTGCTTTATAAATGTAACACACCCTCCTCCTCCCCCCTCCCTTCTATCATACCTTACCGCCACATAATCATATAAAACAAAATCCAATTGAGGTCTTAACCAAGTTTCTTGAATGCACACTATCTCTGGTTTTTCTACCCTACTACCAACAAATTGCTTAAAATCCTGCCCATTAGCTAAGAGACTTCTCGCATTCCATTGTAAAATCAGCATTATTAGGATTAAAAACCTAATCATGATGCCTCCTGACTTGCTTGCATCCTGAGTTCATCATTTATTTCCTCCCACTTCAGCCCTATCATGTCCAAATGGTGTTCTGCCGCTTTCACAATTACTTGAATTCTTTCTGTTTTTGACTTAATCTCATGTGTTGCATTAATTACTCCTGCAATGAATGTGACCAGTTTCTTTTTTTCTATCCATGCTTTCCTCATCCCTTGCTGATCATCCATTTCCTCTTGTCCTTTATTCACTCTTCCCTCTATATTCTGATTCCTCTGTCCATTCATCTTAACTGCTTCAGCATATGACACCTTCTCTTTTAGTCTTATCTTCTGTACCTCCACCTCTTTTTTAAGTGCTTCACATCCCCAGTATGCTACACTATGATTTCCTCCGCAGTTACAACACTTAGGTTTTGTTCCCTCACCACACATCCCATATTCATGTTCACCTCCACATCTAGCACACCTTCTTTTCCCCTTACACATTTTAGCAGTGTGCCCAAACTCCTGACAGTTGTAGCATCTCATTGGTTTCTGTACATATTCTCTCACATTATATCTTACATATCCAAAGTATACCTCTTTAGGTAACTCTTTCTCCTCAAATTCAATCAGTATTGACTCAGTGTCCTTTTTCTCTATTCCTTTGGTCAATCTTTTGACACTTTTCACTGTGAATTTATTCACTCTCATGTTTTCCAGTATTTCTTTATTATTGATATTAATGGGAATCCCATAAATCACTCCTTTACCTCCGTTATCTCTCTTTTCTCCAACTTTTACAACCCTCTGAACCTTAACTTTACCAATATATGTCATCCTTTTAGCTTTGTCTAACTGGGTCCCATTTTCACATCCAATTAGCAAATTCCCATCTCCTAAAATCCTTGCATATTTCACTTCCCCAATCTGATTCTTGATGATTTTTGTTAATTTAATCGGGTCAATTTTCTTAACTCCGCCTTCTTCTTCAAATCTGACAACAACATTCAATATTCCTTCCTTTACTGTTTTTTCCCCTTTTCCACTTTCATCACTTTCTGATTCTCCAATGCTAGATGCATGATTTTTCTTTCTTTTCCGACTCTCTCCCTTCTTTCCCTTACCAGCACTTTCCCATTCATTTAGCTTCCTCTCATCTTCCTCACTACAAGCCATGTTATTACTCTCACTGTCAGAGTCATTTCCTACCATCTCCTACGGATTGCAAGGAACTCAGTGAGACCACCGTTCCGGACCTATACAGGCCGTCGGTCGATAATCCCACTGCAAATTCCTCACACAACCCTTTTCCCTTCTTTTTATTTATTTATTTAAACTGTATTTATATTACCTTTACTTCTCAGTCCTAGTCTTTCCTCCTAGTTATTTGTCACAATGTTTGCCTCCGTGTCAGTCAAAATACTTCCGCTCAAAAAATCTCTGGAATAGCTCCGGTCTGCCCCCCGGCCTATGACACGCATCTAATCTACACGCAACTTCACTTATTTTTCATCTTGCACTCAATATTATGTAATAGTTTAATCTAATAAACTAATTCAGTAATTCTAAATGTGAAATCATATACCATCTTTGTTTCTAAATCCATTTGGCGGTTCAGTGTGAAATGACGATATATTAGCAATCAGTTAGTTTTGCTTAATTACAGAAAATGTGTCAATTTAGTTTCATTCAATTTTTTTGACAAAACAAATGTTAATCTTTCATAGACGTGGTTGTTGGTAATACTAATTCAGTTTACAGCTGAATATGCATTTCATTTTAAATTATAAAGAGATTTGGATGGCCCCAAACCCCATTGGCCCCCTTCAAATTTTCAATACGATAATCCGGCCCTCAAATGAAACTAATTGAATAGCCCTGGTTCAGGCAGTAACAGGGATAAAGGCGCCTTTGAAGCACAGCTCTTAATGGTATGTTTGTTTTTGTCTCATACTTTTAGATACGCTGTTGTAAAAAACGAAACCGAGCCTAAACTAAAGTAATCGCTTCCTCCCGTGTCTGAAAAAAACTAATACACCTCACCAGTTTAAACATACGAGCACAAAAAGACACGAAGAGTTTAATTCAGCACCCGCGCGCTGTTCGGTTCGTATACAGTGTGCATGCAGACCGCCACGTCTACACCAAACTGAGTTTGTCTCTTCTTACTCTTGAAATGACAAATACACAGAATAGTCAACTCGAAAGTATGAAACAAATGGTCGGTTAAGTGTAAGTTGACAGTTGAGAAAGAAACGGAATGTGTATCATGTTGGTTGTATTATCTCTTAAAGTGACATCAGACTTACAGACTTTGGGATTTATGAACTAAATATCTCCAGGAATGGGAGAAATGTGATTTCCAAGACATTTATCGTGCGAGGTGAGCAGCTCAAATCATTTAGTCGAATAAAGATCCTTTAACACTGAACAAGTTAGACTTTCTGAAACGACCGAATAATTCATGTGAAATTAACCAAATCGGAGCTAAATATTTCAAACAAAATCTTTTCATGTTTTGTTTACAGATTCCTCACAAAACGGAGAATGTGTTTCAGAGGAGACGATGACATTAATGAATGGAGAGATTACTGCAAACACACATCTATGGTGACTGGAGAAACATCCTTATGTCACTTCTCTAGTTTCAAAACTATAAAATGTTTTAAATCAATGCTGCATGCTGTTAATATTGGATAATTATAACAAAAGTTTTTTTGTGGTTATTTTACTGTTGATGGAACATGTTACTTAACTACGGTCTTCCCTATTGTGCAGATACCTGTTATGTTACATTAGTGTCTGTTTTACAGTTTTGATCAGCATTAATGAACAAAAAAACATTTTTGAAAGTTTTCCTAGCAAACAAAAAAAAAACCCAGCTATGGAGTTTTCTTCTCTGTAGAGCAGCACATTTCTTTACAGAGATCACAAATTGTTGGGAGTTTTACTATGGCCACTTACTCTCCTTGGAGGCTGACATTAATTTAGAGATAAGATTGCATTGAGAGCTCATCTTTCCTTTTTCTGTCTGTTTCCTGTTTTACAATCCATAAATATCATCATGATGGGGGAGAGTTTGGAAACTTTCGAGATCCTTCTGATGTTACACTTCTGTCTGGTCATGTTGTGCTATGAGATTTAGAATCAAACCTCTGTGTTTCCATGTGCATTATTATAGTTCATATTTGATTACACAGAAGTACAGTACACACATTTTTTGTAACTAAATGTGATTGCTTTTGCCGTGTGCGTGTATATATATATATATATATATATATATATATATATATATATATATATATATATATAATACATACAATTTAAATTAAATTTAAAATTCCTGTGGTTTTGATGTGTGGGATTGAAATGCAGGGGTTAAAAAAAAGTAAATAAATCAATTGTAATTAAATTGTATTATTGTAATATAATTTCAAACTAAAATTACATATATTAAATAAAACATTAAAAGCTTAAATATTATCAAAATAAACTATAATAAATTAAATCAGAAACCTTCACCTTTTTTTGTAACAAATTTTAGTACTGACCATGCATTAAATGAAGCAGAAGATATCAGTCACTGGAAATTTACTGAGTACACTTCTAAATAGTTTTAGTTTTTAAAAAAAAAGGTAATTAAGAGCAGTCAGTGTAATAAAACATAGTTAAAAAAAGTTTCCAATATGGCTATGATTAACCTAACCCTAACCCTTATTTTATAGTCTCAAGCATTCAGAAATCACACATAAAGAAAATGAAGTAGGCTAGTTTTACTGTGATAAAACCCATGTTTTGTCAGGGTAGTGATGTTCATATGTTTTTGTTGAAGAAATTATAGAGGCTGTAGCAATTTTTTGTCATGCTACATAATAATGTCACTGAAATACATAAAACTGAACTGATACGGTGGAAGTTTGCTAAATGAATGCATTCAGGCCGAGTTTTACGTCATAGCCAAGTGGAATAAAACAAACAATGAGGAAAACCTATAATGGAGATAGATTTAGAGACAGATTGCATCTGCACCACGATACTGGATCTCTGACCATCACAAACAACACAGATAAACACTACAGGATATTATAAACATCACCAGTGAGGGAAACAATATAAAATAACCTGAACAGAAAGTGTTTGGGAAAATACATTATGATTAGAGGTTCTGAATATAATTATATATAACCTTTTTTTTTACATTCATGCAACAAGGATAAAAAAAACATACTTAGCCATCAAAAAAAATTGTTGCACAAATCTGTAAAGCTTTGGCTTGGACTGATGAACTGGAAGATGAAGTGGAAGATGGTGTTTTTCAATGAAACACAAAGTTTTTATTGCGCTACTTCTGAGGTTTGGAGAATTAAATACTGACATTATCCTTATTTGAAATGCCTTTAGGAGCCTTTAAAACCATTGCAGTGTGTTTGAAGTGAACGCTGCATGCTAACCTTTGAAACTGAATATTAGTTAATTAATCATTAATTAATAAATGTTCTTTTGACTTTACACTAAATATTTGTTTTATTGTCCATATAACCTGTTATCATTTACTCTGACTTTGTTTGTCATGCATGTTTTGATATTCATGTTAAGTACAAGTATGCCTGTTACATTTGATAGTGTTCGTTTTAATAAACAAATCTTTAATCAGTGATCTTTGAACGTTTTCTGCCCTCTAGTGGATAGTACTTGTGTTTACAATTATTATTTACAAATTATTTTATTTTACGTCCAAGAAGACCGCTTGCGAAAAAGATGACTCTTTAGATGTTTCTTTGAAAATGAGTAAAGACTCAAAGGCTGTACGAATTGCGATAGGGAGGTTAACATTGACACTACATTACCATTTCAAAATAATCCATTAAACAAGCAGCGATTTAAGGAGCGTGCACCTTTATTTCTACTAGTACTGACTACTCTCATAAACTCCACCCACTGGAGTAGTTTTTCACAGGTCAGGGTGGCGGATTGGAGGAGTCGACGGTGTGTGGTGGGACGCGCCGGTTGGAGAGGACGGAAGTTTTTGGACGAAGCGAAGGCAGATTGCAACCGAACTGTATTGTGAGTGTAAAAAGCTAAGAGGAGTGATCTCAAATGTTCCACTGGAAATGTCTGTGGACGAGGTAAAGAGTGAGATTAAAGGTGGGAAAGTATTAGAGGTGAAAAGGCTCCAAAGCAATAAAAGTGGTATTAAATCAGACAGTCTATCTGTATTGCTTGTTTTTGAAAAATCCTTACCTTATGAAGTTCAAATAGGCTGGATCAATTACAAAGTTAGGGAGTATATCCCTCAACCATTGAGATGCTTTAAGTGCCAGAGAATGGGTCATACAGTACAACAATGTAAATGGAGACAAAGATGTGCGAAATGTGGAGGAGACCATGAATATGGAAAATGTAATAAGGATACCAAGCTAAAATGCTGCAACTGTGGAGGTGAGCATAGTGCTGCATATGCTGGATGTGTGGTCCAGAAACAAGCTAAAGAAGTACAAAGGTACAAGGTTGTGAATAAGATGTCATATGCAGAGGCTGTTAAAAACATAGGCAACTATGAAACAAAGAAAAATAGTCAAATAGAGAGTCATGAAAACCTCAATGAAAATGTAATGCATGGAGCAGCAGGCCTACCTCAGAGGTTAAACATAAAGAGATGTCAGCCAGGGAAAGTAGGCCCAATACCCATTGCCATACAGCAACCATGTAAACATAAGTGTATAGTGGAGGAGAACACCTTGATGGTAGAAAAAAAGAGCTTTGTAGCTTTTATATGTAAAGTTGTGAATGTTGCCACACGACAAGAAAGGAAAAGTGACAGGATCAAGACAGTGGTAGAAGCTGCAGAGGAATTCTTGGGTATCAAAGATTTAAAAGCAGAAGATATACATGGCATGCTAAGCACTAATAATGATGGAGGGTCTCAGAGTATTACTTAAATTTATTATGGTATTCCATCTGTTACAATGGAATGCTAGGAGTCTGACTGCAAATGGACAAGAATTTAAGAAGTTTATAGTAGAGTCTGAAGTCAAACCTGATACTATTTGCATTCAAGAGACCTGGCTAAGGCCTCACCTTGATTTTATTATACCTGGTTATGAGTCTGTTAGGTTTGATAGAGGTGGGAATCAGGGTGGAGGATGTGCAACATTTGTAAGGAATGGGATACCATTTAGAAGAATAGGAACTACAACAGAAATAGAATGTGTAATTACTGAAATTTATAAATCAGATGGACACTTAGTAGTAATAAACTTATATAACCCTTGTAAATCATTAAACCTAGAAACATTAGAGGGAATAATAAGTAGACAAGGGAACCGGAAAGAAATATGGTGTGGAGACTTCAATGCACATAATAGTCTTTGGGGAAGTAAGCATACAGATAATAATGGAGAAGCAGTGGAGGAAATGATGGATGTTAGGCAATTAGTTTGTTTAAATAATGGGAATGGTACAAGAATTGATATACGTTCTAACACACTGTCTTGTATTGATCTCACTCTGGTCTCTAATAAAATGTCACACTCTTGTAAATGGAAGGTGATAGAAAGTACAAGTATTGGAAGTGACCATTTTCCAATATTTTGCTCTATAAATATTGAAATAGATCTCCAAGAAAGGCCTAATCATAAGAAATGGGAGTTTGAAAAAGCTGATTGGGAAAAATTTAAAAAAATATGTTGTATTTCAGCAGAGACAGTCTCAATGCAGGGTGATATTGAGGAATGTGCATCTGAGGTTACACATTTAATAATGAATGCAGCATTAAAAAGCATACCATTTAAGTCAGTTGGGGGGAATAGGAAAATGGTCCCATGGTGGAATGATACATGTACAAAAGCTATTAAAGAACGAAATCGGGCAATGAGAATGTTAAGAGGTAATTTGAACCAAGATAACTTAATTGATTATCAGAGGAAAAAGGCTCAGGCACGAAGAATAATTAAGAATAGTAAACAAAATGCATGGAAGAACTATTGTTCTACTATAGGGAGGGAAGTTAAAATAGGAAAAGTGTGGTCAATGATGAAGAAAATGAGTGGGAAAAAAGTGTATACTAAAATACCTGTATTAGAGGATGATGGAATACTGGCAATAACAGATAAAGAAAAGGCAAATGCATTGGGAAAGAAGTTTGCCAGTATTCATAGTGGGGATCATTTGGATGATATACATAGATTACATAAAGAGAAGGTTCTTAAAGAAAATAGAGATGTGTTTATTAAAAAAGATTGTGAGGAATGTACTATGGATGCAGAAATAAACTTGAATGAACTAGTGATAGTATTAAATGATATTAAGAATACTGCTACAGGAGAAGATCAACTAAGTTACATCATGTTCCAGAAAATACCTGGGAAAGTATTGCAGATAATATTACAGTTATTTAATAAGATATGGGAAGACGGTAAAATACCAAAAAGCTGGAAAAGAGCATTAATATTGCCATTTAATTAACCTGGGAAAGACCCGAATAATGCTGGTAATTATAGACCTATTGCCCTTACGTCACATCTCTGCAAGTGGATGGAGAAGATACTAGTCAGAAGACTTAACTGGACCCTCGAATATAGAGGATTATTCGCACCATATCAAAGTGGATTCAGGAAAGGGCGTTCCACAATGGATGCGGTGGTGAAAGTAAGCAATGAAATAGAAAAAACTTTTAAAATGAAAGAAATAATGAGTATTGTGTTCTTTGATATTGAAAAAGCTTATGATTCCATGTGGAGGGAAGGGCTGTTAATTAAAATGAACCAAATGGGAATTAGAGGTAGGTTTTATAATTGGGTCTTAGACTTTCTGTCAGAAAGAAGATTTAGAGTTAGAGTGGGATCAGGAATTTCTGAGGAATTTGAAATTGGTAATGGAATTCCACAAGGTAGTGTTATTAGTCCAGTTTTATTTAATGTTATGATCAATGATATTTTTATGAATCTGGACAGAAGGATTGGATCAGCTTTGTATGCAGATGATGGGGCCATCTGGGCAAGAGGACGAGATCCTATAAGGGTAAGAAATAAAATCAAGGAAGCCACAGGAAAGGTAGAACAATGGTCGTATAGCTGGGGCTTTAAGCTTTCTCCAAGTAAGTCTTGCCATATGATATTTACAAGGAAGAAAGGGATAGAAAAACAGAACCTACAGTTATATGGACATAATATGGAAACAGTAGATCATTTTAAATATCTTGGTATGTGGTTAGACCAAAAGGGAACATGGAAAATACACATTGAAAAGGTGGAATCAAAATGCAAGAAAGTCATCAATTTAATGAGAGCAGTAGTGGGGAAAGACTGGGGAGCAAATAAACAATCACTAATATATATTTACAGGGCTTTAATGAGGTCAACAATCGATTATGGATGTTATGTATATGGAGCAGCAGCTAAAACACATTTACTGAAGCTAGATAGAATTAGTAACAAAGCATTGAGGATATGTGCAGGTGTAATGAGATCAACACCAATTAAAGCAATACAGGTTGAGTTAGGAGAAGTGCCGTCAGATCTGAGAAGAGATAAGCTCATGCTTACATATTGGAGTCGCTTAAGTGGATGTGGACATGAAAATCATGCAAAAAGTGTTATTCAAGAATGTTGGGAGTATAGGTCTTTTAAAGGTAATGGCTTTGGATGGGTAACAAAGACAAAATCAGAGGAATATAGAGTGAAAAATATATGGTTTAATTCACCTATACCTATTAGTAATATACCTATATGGTTATTTACCAAAACTGAGATAGACTTAAACATTTTGGAACTAAAAAATGAATGGGAAGAGAGTGAGAAAGGACACCTGGCAAGTCAATATATAAGGAACAAATATTATAGTTACTTAGAAATTTATACAGATGGATCTAAGGATGAGAAGGACAATGTAGGAATAGGAATATATATACCAACAATGAACATAAGTATTGGAAAAAGATTACCTGATCAGGCTTCAGTGTATACGGCAGAGATGATGGCGATTATTGTAGGACTACAGTGGGTTGAGGAAGTAAAACCAGACAGAGTGGTGTGTTGTGTTGATTCTGTAGCAGCTCTATATAGTATTCAAAATATAAAATCTAGTAGAGAAGATCTAATGCTAGAAATCCAACAAAGTTTATTTAGATTACAGAGACTACAGATAGATGTGAGATTATGTTGGGTACCTGCTCATATAGGAATAAAAGGGAATGAGGGAGCAGATAAAATCGCAAAAAAATCAACCAGGACAAATGATAAAATAAATATAAATAAATAAATATAAATAAATTGGAAAAGGAGAGGCTAAGGCAATAATCAAAAAAGAAATTATGAAAAAATGGCAGGACAGGTGGGATGTGGATAAAAGTGGAAGGAAATATTACAGATTGCAAAAATCTATTAATGCACAGGGGGTGAATAGAAGTAACAGAAGAGAGGAGAGTGTTTTAACCAGGCTAAGGTTTGATCACACAGGATTAAATAAAACATTGGTTTTAATGGGTAAAAGCCAATCTGATGAATGTATAGAATGTAGGTCCAAGGAAGATGTTGAACACGTATTATTGCATTGTAAGAAATATAGGGATGAGAGGATGAGACTAAATCAAAAGATAAGTCAGGTAGGAAGAAAGTGGAATATTGAAGGTTTGTTAGGCACAACAGGAGATGGGGTAAAGGATGCACAGAAAGCAGTTGTACAATATTTGAAAAATATTGGAATATATAATAGGATTTAGGTAGTAATTTTTTATTTTTATTTTTTTTTGATGATATAGTCATGATAATATCTTCTCATGTTACATACTCCTATACAGTAGGTGGCGGTATGCACCTTTATAGTCATGGTTGCAATCTGCCAAAAAACGAAAAGAAGAAGAAGAAGAAGTAGTTTTTCACAGGAACAGAACCCAGGTGTGGAATGTTTTCTATGACAGATTCCACACAATGTATTTACTTCCGGAATTAGCCTACTGATTTTCCAAGAACATTTCGTGTGTCACTCGTACAAATGCGATCTACTGAGCTGAAGTCGGTGAAATATTACAAAATCATGTGTAAAAGTTAAATTATGTTAAGTATCTTTACGGTTTCCTGTAACTCGTTTAGAAACTGTTCAAACGCTTTGAAACGCGACGGAGCGGTTTAACAACTACAATGGACAACTTTTTCTGATCTTGTACGCACTTGCGGAATTATGGAGACGTTTGTTTTATTTTTTGTTACGTTACTCGTGGATGGTGAGTAGATTTAAATCGGTTTTCGAGTCTATTTAAAAACGATTTGAATATAATATTAACCTATTCGATTTCTGAAGTAATGTTTTGATCTGTTTTATGGCGCTAAAACTCAGAATATGCTTGTGCTGATGTTTGTCCAATACGAACTATTTAGTGATCTTAATTGCAACTCACTTTTTCTTATGCCCAACATACATATATATATATATATATATACACACACACACACCTGCATAATAAATGAAAAGAAAATAGAATACAAAAAGATTAGAAAGGTAGTTAGATTTTTTTAAAGAATAGAATTAGAACAGTGAGTATTAAAGTTAGAGGGTCAAATAAAGATAAATATCCCGAGGGACTTGAAATGTGATCTGAAGCTGTGAAGATTTGATATCCACACACCAATATTCTCCATATAAGGCTGAATAGAAAAGAAATGACAAAGCCAGCATAAATTCTGTCACTATTGTTCCTTAAACAAGAATCTGTGATTCTCAAGCGGTCTCTCTTCTGCAGGTGTGTTTGGTTATACAGATGAAGTGAAGTCAGTGTCAGTGATGGAGGGAGATTCTGTCACTTTATACACTGATCTTACTGAAATACAGAAAGCTGAGCTGATACTGTGGACATTTGGATCTGACAGCACTCGAATAGCTCAAATAAACAGATTGATTAATAAGATCTCATATTATGATGGTCCTTATGGGATATTCAGAGACAGACTGAAGCTGGATCATCAGACTGGATCTCTGACCATCACAAACATCACAACTCAACACACTGGACTCTATCAACTACAGATCATTGGTGGAAAACAGGTCACACCCAAGAAATTCAGTGTTATTGTTTCTGGTGAGTGGTTTTCTTGTTGCAAGCCAATTTGATTTCATTGCATTTCAGTTATGAACATAACAGTCAAAGTAACATGTAGATTCAGCCTGGTCATCATTTGACTTTCACAACTGACTTTCCTCTGAACTGTTATTCTAGAAGCCTCTTGGAGACAAAGGCAAGCTGAATGTATGATTTATGTCGTAAAGAGTCAAATGTGACATGAATCACAGCATGTATCATTCGTGTTCAACGCTGTGAACTTATCTAACTGCATCAGGGTGTTTTTATTGTGACATTAAAATCTATTATGTTCTCTCATGATTTCAGCTCATCTACCTGTTCCTGTCATCAGCAGTGACTCTTCACAATGTTCTTCATCATCATCATCATCTTCTTCTTCATCATATTGTTCATTGTTGTGTTCAGTGGTGAATGTGGGTCATGTGACTCTCTCCTGGTACAAAGGAAACAGTTTATTGTCCAGCATCAGTGTGTCTGATCTCAGCATCAGTCTCTCTCTACCTCTGGAGGTGGAATATCAGGAGAAAAACAGCTACAGCTGTGTGATCAACAATCCCATCAGAAACCAGACCACACATCTGGACATCACTCAACTCTGTCAACCATGTTCAGGTACAGCAGAGCTGATATGTTCATGTAGAGTACGTTAACAGCAATCGTTGTGATTTATTTAGTGTAATGATACTGTCTCTTTCCAATATAGCACCAGGTTTGTCCGCAGGTCATATAGCATTGGTTTGCTTTAGTGTTCTGGCTGTGGTTGTAGTTTTGTGTGGTATTTTCTTTTACTATCACCACAAGAGGTCTACACAAGCAGATCATCAGTGTAAGTGTTACCTAGAGATAAATTTGACACAAAAAAAGATTTAACTTCCTCTTCATTTATTAAAATAAGTGCTTATTCTTTTATACAGGCCAACCTGATGGAGAAGAAAATATTAGGCTAACTAATGGTGAGAGACTGACTCTTGTGTTTATATATTTATTGTGGCTTTATTCGTCCACCGAAACAACAACTTTACAACGAACTTTAACAATAGAGTTATGACAAAGGGCTTCATGTGTTTGTTTGTTTTTTTTAACTTGTAGTTAATGGAAATTCTGGGCATGCTAATCGGCCGAACACTGGTAAGATGCTACATCACTGAATCTCTGCATGTTTGAGTTCATATAAATCCATGCCAGACATTATTGTTGTTTGTTTTCAGCAGATGGAGAAACCCTGGAACAGGAGAGACATTCACAAAACAGTAAGTTACTGTACAACTAGTGAATTTTAATGTTCCCTTCTGACTTTATTCGGCTGATTCCATTTCAAAGTGCATTGCATTTACAACAGTTTGTCCTAAGTAGGGAGTAACTTGCAAAAATGTTAATGCATTCAGGTGCCTTAAAGACCTTTAAAAAGTTGTAGAAAGTCTATGGCAGGGGCGTTAAGTCCTAGGAGGAAAAGGAGGCAGTGTCTCTTCAAAAAATTGGATGAGAAAGTAATCAATATTACAAACAATAATTGCAAATATTACTAAATACACCATTGAAAGTCTAAAAGTCACTTGTTTTTATAAAGTAACACTGTGCCACAGCGACACCCGCAGGTTAAGTTACACAGGAGGCTTGTCTCCCTTCGGTCCATAGACTTTCAACAGAGACTCCTTAGCACAATAGTAATGCCTCCATCACGCTATAAATGGATATGATCGTTTGTGATTGGATGCGATTGGTTTATGAAATAAATCCCGCCTCCTGTTTTCATGTGAGCTCTTGGTTGAATGAAGAAAATTATGGTGTTATTGACTAATTATATAAAGTAAACAAATCTCCAGCTTAGATAGCACTACTTTGTGTCACATCAAAATAAACCTTGAAATGGTTAGACCCTACCGATCTATTAGTCCCGTTCACTATTGTTTATTCTTAGTTCATGTTAAAGTAGTTAAATGTGCCATAGAATGCATTGAAACAATATTTTACATTTTTCTCTGATGTCCTCAGAGTGTGCATATTAAGTGTTATCTCAAAATACCACACAGATTATTTTTTATAGCTTGTTGAAACCACTTTAACTGGTGGTGACCATGTTGCTTCCAAATGCAATTTTTAACTACTACATTCCTATTCACGATTCAAGGCATTATTGTTGAGAACAGGCAGAGACAATGGTAGCTTTAGCAACACTAGCTTTACAGAGAGCCAAGAAGGTCTTTTGGAAAAAAAAATATGTTGCGTGTTGCTTACTTTGTCTGGAGTCTGGACGTTTGCACACAACGCGTTGGTATCATTCCCTCTTTCAGAAACAATTTTTGCACAACTCCAGCGCTGAACTGACCCTTGTTTGTGAGACGGTCTGGTGTAAAATGTTAGCTCAAATGTATAGGATTTTCTTTCTTTTTTTTCAGGGACATTTCCTGAATAAAAGTTAACAACCGTGTTCTCAGCGGTCTATGGAGACTCCTATGTTCGTTGGTGCATCAACACATGACACTTTTAATGGCTCTTTACCGCTGACATTGTAGCTACAGCAGCTACAGCAAGAAAACAGTAATGACAGACCGCTGCTTCTCAATCAGGGCTGTGTATACGCTAATAGGGCAGAAAGTGTCACAAATGAGGGGTTTTTCACTGACTATGTCGTCATAGTAGTGACAAACCTGGAACAGCTAGTGGAGATACTATTTTATTAATTATTGGGATTATAAAACAATGAGCGAGTGGATTTTTACCATTATAGGCTGGCTGTTTTCACACTCTGCGGCCACACAACTGTGTTCAAAAAGTGATTTTTACATTCTATGGCACCGTTAACTAATGTTATCTAATAAAACCTGTAAACCGTTTCCAGAATATTGTTCAAATTCTTAGTGCTTTTTTTTAGTTATTATTTTGGAATAAATAGAAAAATGCTTTAAAAGACTATGAAATGTATAATAAGTATTTAAATGAACTACAAAATAGTTATATTTGTTCTCTTTTTTGATAATATTTATTTACCTAGGAAAACATAGTGTAACACACACACATATATGTAAAACTGCCTCTTCATTTTAAAACACCATCACATGCCACTGGGCTGTGGGAAGAAAAAAATATTTAAAAAAATAATAACATAAAATAAACTAATTAATTGTATATATATATATATATATATATATATATATATATATATCATATATATATATATATATATATATATATATATATATATATATATTCAAGGCAATCTGTTAACTCAAACGGTTTGAGTTAAGTTTACTTGTCGGGTTTTACAGTATTCAAAGATGCCACCTACGTCACTACAAATAGAACGCCGCCATATTTGCGACCGACTCGCCCGGTATGGCCGCCCAAACTGCCCATTTGAATGAGAGAGAGAGACAGAGATACCTGGAGAAAATTTCTATTTTAGGCTCCGATCCTTATTTGTTACCCCCAGTTTTCTTTTGTCCATTATTATCTGCCCCAGACTACCCAAATTGGCCTTCTATGATATATATATATATATCTTGTACATAACCCCTCCCCATACAGTGGGGATTGCTTGAAGGCTTTCAAGAGTACAGATGCGTATCAATATGCTGTGGCTGGATGGGTGAAAAACGTGAAAGTGCGGCACCTGGCCACCAAGGATTTATATTTAATCATGGGAAATGTAGGTATTATAAAAAAAATTTCAAATGTATGATTTTGGTGGTAGTTTGCTCTGACTAGGTAGCGAGTTGTTAGCTAGCTAAGTGGCTAACAGCTGGTAGCCACGGGCCGGCACATGGCTAGCTGTCATTAATCTAGGGTGACCAAACGTCCTGTTTTCCCAGGACATGTCCTGTTTTAACGCCCTGTCCTGGCCGTCCTGGCTGGTTTTCATTATTTTAAATTCACGCTTGCCTTTGCACACAAAACATATGAAACCGGCTTCGGCTTATAATCACCTAAATACAAATAGCAAATAATACAACACAAACGCATCACATGGGCTGAAGGCTTAACTTACCTGACACGAAGTGTTCATTGCATAGTAAGGAGTGAGATGTGGGTGTCCAGTGATCTCTTCGAATGGCAGCTAACCACTTCTTCCTTCTATCCTTTTCTTTAGGTATATAATAGAATAACAATTCGGGGCTCCTCTTTCGGCTGTTCTTGCAGCCAACCGCACAACATATTGCAGGCATATTCAGACCGTCGGTCGCAAAGATGGCGGCGCAAAGCTACAGTGACGTCATGTGAATCGAATGAATATATATATATATATACTTTTCCTACATTTTAAAACTTTTCTAAAAAAAATCAACTTTTTCAAATTCAACTGAAGCCGTTGGTCCAATTTACACACAGATTCAACATGCTAAATTTATAGAGCCTTGTAATCAGAAGTTTAATTGTACTTACTTTTGTATGTTTCTAAGATATAAGCTCGAGATTTTTGACTTACATCTACAATCAAGTTTAATTTATAAAATTTAATTTCCATTTGATAAACTAATTTGATCAAATTTGATAAACTAACAAATTTTAATTAGGGACATTAGGAAAATAAGTACAATTGATTGTTGAAACAACATGTGGACAGTTTTAAGCCAAGTTTGTTCAACCTGCAAGAATCAACCTGATAAATTTGATCTCTAACTTTTTTTTTCAGATACTTTTGTGGAGAAAGATGAATTTAAGTCTGTGTTAGCAATGGTGGGAGAAACAGTCACGCTACACACTGATCTCACTGAAATACAGGAAGAGGAACTGATACAGTGGAAGTTTGCCGATTCCAAAGTAAACAAACTCGCTGAATTTTTTGTCATCGCTAAATGGGATAAAACAAACAATGAGGAACACCTACATGATGACAGCAAATTCAAAGACAGGTTGCATCTGGACCACAATAGCGGATCTCTGATCATCACAAACATCACAAATGAACTCTATGGACATTACAAACTGCACATCACCAGCGAGGGACAGAAGATCTCAAAGACCTTCAATCTTGTAGATCATGTGAGTATGTCAAGTCTTTCACATCCTTCATCTAAATCACACCATTTCTATACATCACTGCATCCCAAATTAATCCAAGAACATCAAACTCTTTTCTTGTTTTTAACTTTTTTTTTCCTTTCTTTTTTATTAAGGACCCAAAGAAGAGACAGGGTACAATCCTGAGGAGAGAAACTTGCCCTTGATAGCAGAATGAGAGTATATGTAATCCATATTTCAGTTCAATTGCCAAAATAATGGAACATAGTTCTACTTATTTATACAGCCATCTAAAATCCCAAATATACTTTGTGTGTTCAGTGTAAGCTGACATGAACTGATGTCTGACAGGAGACAGTGGCTTATTACTGTAAACACAACAGTAAACAGCTAAACCATTGTCACACTGCACGCAAATGCTGAAAAACAATCCATTTGTATTATATTGTATTCTTTCCCCTTATAATTTTTCATGCATTCACAAGGTGTCCTGTTGTTGTTTTTTTCCACTATTTAATTTTAGTGTTTTTGCCATTTATATAGGCCTATTATAATATATATATATATATATGAATATAGGTAAGTAAATACATAAATATACACATTTTATTTATTATTTGAATTTTTTTAAAATTTATTGTTATGCAACTTCATGCAGCAAATATTTTGTGTATAAAGTGTATAAAGCTATCAAAAATATTTCTGCAGCTTTGACTGAGACAGATGAACTGAAGTCAGCAATGGCGGGAGATTTCATTTGTGAACGAAACAGTGCTGTTTGAACATCGAAATGTTATGCTGTTTCAAACTGTGAATGAGAGACTGCAATTTCAGCCTCATTAGGAACAAAAAGTTTTTATACAATTTTTATTTCTTTATAATAATAATAAAAGTTCTGTCAATGAGAGATATAATGATAAAACTTCTGGTATTTTTTATCCTGTCACATCTCAATCATTGTCTTGGTAACTCGACACAGGAACTCACTCTCTCTGAAGTCTATATATAGTGTATGAGGTAAGCTGTGTGAAATTGTAAACATTATCACTTCCTTGAACCCATTCACTGTCGAAAGCTGAAGATGTGAACTGTAGAGTCAGCTGTGGGACTTTTCCGGACTTGATATTTTCTCGATGACAGATCCCATACTTGCTCTTTGAATTTATATTGATGTTAATTTCATTCTGCGAGTTGTCTCTTTAATATCGCGTGGTTTATATACATGATACTGCTGATTGGGCTGCGATTTTCTGACACCCACCAAACGAGAAAAACGTGACTCAAACCCTGTTGCACCCTTTCCAGGAAACGTCGTTCAACCCAGAAACCGTAGTAAAACAAAATGTTCAAATCAAATGTTGACAGAATCATATTATATATATATATATATAACACAAAAGCACAAAGAGTCACTTGATCAATGTCGCAATGTTGTTTTGATTACAGACCTAAAATGTAGAAAATGTATGTATATATATATATGTATATATATATGTGTGTGTGTGTGTACATATTTGTGTATGTATACATATGTATGTATGTATATGTTTAATGAACAATTAATGTAAAACTTAAAATGTTGTGTTTTCTAGTCTCTCTGCATCAGGTAGTTGACTCCGCCTATTAAGAGGCGGATACTTTCACTTTGCGAACCCCGCATCTTTCGAATTTGTCTCGTGCTTTAAAAATGAGATGCTCGTGTTGAATCTGTCAGAAACCCTCACACACTGCAGGATACAACATGTTCCCACAGTAAGACTTTATCCATTTACACTTCACCTCGACTAAAATATTTTAATCTCTATCGTTCATTTTATTATTGTTATTATTATTGAGATTTGGAAGCGTTTTTAGGCTTTTGACATTGAGTTCATGTGTCATTTAGACGATTTTTGAATCGCAGTGGTAGAATTCTTAGATTTCTTTGTTTTTCAATGAAGTAGCCTGTTAAACAGCTAGTTGCACCATTCACGGACAGATATAATTAAATAATAATAATAATTGGTCATATCTGGTATGCGGTAACATTTTGGCTTCATAAGTGTTGGAAAAAAAAGTTACATGATTTTTATGTGTTTTGCATTCCACCAAAATAGTGACATTTTTAACTATTAGGAATGGATACTGGTCAAGCTCGGGGAGTCAAAAAATAATAATTACGGGTAGATTGTTACGTCACTGGCCATGAAAATATTCCACCCTGTTAGGGACATATAGATAGTTATCACTACATGTTAATAATAATAATTGTTTTTGTTTGAAAATCTTAAATTGCAAAAATCTGCATGTTGACAACATGCGTAGTTTTTCTCCCAGTTAAATTTTTTCTTCCTGGTTTACAGGTTCTGTTTCCTCTGTGTTTTGACACTCTTAGATGCAGGTAAGAAAGGAGCTCAGTCTGTAAACTGGGGTTTAGATTTGAGGACACTAGTGGAAATTATTTTACATTGCATTTTTTTTTTTGCTTTACACACACATCTATATAAATATCACGTAACTGAGAATGTCATTTTCTTTTCCTGCATTTACACCAGCACTCATTTTCTCTGTACAATGTCACATCATTAATGACACACAATTTATTATTTGGCTAATGACATACACATCCAGAAATAGTCTAATAATAATAATAAAATAATATTTTCATTCTTGTCTTAAACTTTTGAATCCCACTGTAACAGTGAATAATTAAAATTACGTAACTAAAATAGACATGTTTTCTAGTCTCTCTGCATCAGGTAGTTGAAGGTGGCTCTGTCATCTTGAAATGCAGTCACAGAAACATTTTACTTGAAGATAAACCGCTGACAGTCCACTGGAGACACAACGACACCAGGATTGTTTATGATATTATCCGTGGAAGATTTTCTGTACAGGAACAGGATCCAGCGTACAAGAACAGAGCAGAAGTTTTACTGGAGGAGCTCAAGAAGGGGAACATCTTTCTCAAACTCACTGATCTTCAGCTCTCTGATGAAGGAACGTATCTATGTTTTGTCCCAGATTTGGGAATTGAGCACGGCACACAGCTGGTGGTCAAAGGTGTGTTATAATAACTCCTAATGTTATATATTTTAAGTTCTGTGCTGTTAATCTAAAGTGTAGTTCTAAATAATCAAACATGCTCTACAATATTGAGTGTTGTTTCATGCCAGACAGTTTGCTCACTGCATAGTAATAGTTTTATGAGGTTTTACTTCTAATTTTTTGCTTTAATAGAATGAAGTCACGGTACAGGAACACGTCTGGGCAGGACTCTGCATCTCCTAATACCTTTATCTGGACTGATCCTGCACTTTATCTGAACAGGACTTTCTGGACGCTCTTATTGTCAATGAAGCACTGAGCACAGATCAATGGAAATATGATATCATTAAGATGGAGAAGCATTACTTTTCCTGTTGTCTGTTTTTAAATTAAATGCTGCACTACTGACCTTTTCCACACTCACTCCAACTGAAAAATACATTGTATACATTAAAATGACAACTAAAACATTCTTTCTTTTTAATAAAACACAATTGGTAAGAAATCTATAATGAATCAATTTTTGTGTTCATTAATTGATGTTCGCTCCTCATTCATTGAAAGGTGTATGAATGTTTAGGATTATGTAGAACAGGAAGAGCAACAGAAGAATGTCGGTGGGTCCTCTCGAGCAAAGGATCTACCGCTTAAAAGTCAATTTAAGATGAACAAAGCATTGTGTGTACAAATAAATCAGTCCACAAAACACCATCAAGGTATCACTCCTTATGGTTGAATTAGTCTGTTCCTGTTCAATAAAGACACAAAAGGTGCAAGACTGTTTTCTTGATGCTAAAAAAGTAAAAAAGAAAAAAAAATCAAGCATTGATGCATGTCAATGCAAATATGCAGCACAAATCTGAGTCTAAAAACAGTTCCTTAAAATATAAATATATTCAAATATATTATTAGTATGGAAAAGTGTGAGACGATTCTCTTTATCAGTCTCTTTAATGCGCCAGGATTATCCCGTCCAGACCTGCGCCAAACACAACAAGGACAGGATCCACACATGGGTGACTACTGCAGAGGAAAAACAAAGGGCTGGTCCGAAACAAAGACAGTCTAAGTTATATTTTGTGCTTATACTGTCAAAACACACATGGTTTAGGTATAGGATATGTCTATAATTAAAGTAAACAACTGAAGGAAACAGATTCATGTCTGTATATCAGATGCGTGCAGGTCTTAAAGGGACAGTAGGCTACATGTAAGGGACAGTTCAGCACAAAATTTTATTTCTGTCATTGTTTATTCACTCACATTTGGTCCCAAATCTATATTAATTTCTCTCTTGTGCTGAACACAATAGAAGACATTTTGAAGAAGTTGTGTAACCAAACATTTGCTGGTCCACATTGATTTTTATTGTAGGGGGAAAAAATACTCTGCATATCACTGTGAACCAGTGATGCGCGAGTCAAACAACCCACACCCGACCGACGTTTTCAACTAACCCGGATGCAGCCAATGACTTTGCAGGCAGTGTTTTTGCCCGAAGGCACCTCATGAAACGAATTTCGGACAGGCTTCTGAGGCGGAGTAATGGTTTAATGATCTACAGCTAAATATAGAGAGCTTTGGTGATAACTAAGTGGATATTTCATTACTGCAATATTAATTTCTCGCTAGAAATTACATAAAAGTGGAAAAAGTTGTTACAGAAACATATAATTACACACACAAACTGACCACCGACCGCAACTTTCAGACGCCATCTTTATTTTTTGGCTTAACTCTCACAGAATGGAACGCAAAGGATTGTGGGATATCAAAGGCAGCGAAGGATACATCTATGCTGCCTTCGAAAACCGGCCAGATGAAGGCATCTCAGGAGACAGGAAATGAAGCTGACATTGATTTCGGACGTGCCTTGATGCCTCACGACCTTGGAATGCGACCTCCGAAGGCAGCATTTTTCAGTTTTCGGATGCAGGTGGAGTTCCGATCACATGCGTATGCGGAAATTTCGGATCCGATTTGAGCCTCGGATACGTTCAAATATTTGAACTTCTGCGACTAGACCGTATGCGAATGCCCGACCGGATGTGATGTATTATAATCAAAACTATCGTTGCGAGGTCAGAACCTACCAATATTTTGTTAACATTAACATTATTCTTTAAACACTATTTCTGTAAAATGGTGGTTTATAATAATTATGTCAGAAATTATTATTTAATAATTATTAAACTATTATTTACCTAATGTTTTTATTTTGGGGTCATCTGATTTGCTTTAGTTCATAAAAGCTATCGTACGACTGATCTTAATATTACGGTCTGTTTCCCAAAAGACTGGGGAAAAAAGATCGTCGTAGATCTACGGGTGCTCTGGAGTAATAGTGAAGCCTTAGGTGCATCGTACGAAAAACAGGTTGCAACAGATTTATGCGATCACCTGTCCTGCAGGACAATCAGCAGATTACACCTTTAACTTGATTCAGGTGCAATGTGATTATAATATAAGGATTTGATTGTGCTTTATTGTACACTTTATTACTCGTTTTCTTTTTATAAATTTATAAATGAAATAATTAAAAGTGGCAGAAAAA
The DNA here is from genome assembly GCF_963082965.1 of Carassius carassius. Classification (NCBI taxonomy): domain Eukaryota; kingdom Metazoa; phylum Chordata; class Actinopteri; order Cypriniformes; family Cyprinidae; genus Carassius; species Carassius carassius. Next base: position 5,485,431 of record NC_081770.1, on the reverse strand, counting down.
AAACAGAAAATAAACATCTACATTAAAAAAAACGAATAAAAGAACTAATGTAGGAAATGCTTCAAAGGCTGGGGGGGAAATAATATGTCAACGACTTGCTGAAGTGCACGAAAACCAATAACGTCTCTCTCTCTATATATACTGTATGTATCTAAAGTACATTATAGCCTATATGATTATGTAAAGTATAATACACTTTATTATAATATAATAGATCAATAAGATCAATCTTTATCGGGAATCCCGGCCAAGAGCTCGTATCCCGCTCCGCTCACTCATTCCGTGGGGTCGCTCGCCCAACCCAGAATGGGCTGCCTCCGACTTTTTTTTTTCTTCTAGTCAACTAGTAGTTGTTCATTTAAGCCATTCGTGGACAAATCTCCCCTTTATATTAATTTAATTACGTAAATAGGCTATGACCGCACACATATGGCTTGCCACAAAGAACGGGTTAAAGAAATGATTATGAATGTGTCTAAATTAGCAAGGAGATATTTAATTGTTTAGTAATAAACTGAAGTTGAGGATGAGGACTTGCCATGAACGCCAGAGAGAAATGCACATTTCATATGGATTACATAATAGAGTAGCCTATTTATTTTGGTTTGAATATTTTCGTTTAAAAGTAGGCATTTCAAGCTTTCTGTAATGTATAGCCTATATTTCACAAATCTGTGAGGCACAAGCAGAGTTTCAGTGACCTCCAGTTCACGTGCAATGCATTGCATTGTCTGTTTTATATTTGCTTCTTATTTATTAAATGCGGGCAATTTATTGATGAATCATTGATAAAAATTAAGATACAATGTATACAAAACGAAAAATCTTTTAATTGGAGTTTTCTATAAAACAAAACTTAATGAAGTCGTCAAAATCATGTTTTACCAAAAACAGTTACGTTGCTCCCCATGCAGTCTTCTTTGCTGCCTCCATCTTTACCTGCAGACTGAGCTCGTGCGTCACCTTCGCGCCAGTTATTCAGCCGATAAAGTGTAGGCCTATGTATTTCAAAATTGTGTCTAGGACTATATAAATTACAAAGGTTTAATTGGCATCTTTATTTCAAACGACCTGACCAACTGCGACCCGAATATCATTAAAAATATTTTGGGATGACTCGTGACCACAGGCACCCGCTCATTTTGGATCAACCCGCGCATCACTGCTGTGAACTAGTAACTGTTTGGTTTTCCACTTTCCTCAAAACAGAGTTTATGTTTAGCAGAAGAAAGAAACTCAATCAGCTTTAAAACATCTTTTGAGTCTAATTTAATCTTTGGTTGAATTATTCCTTTAATGTTAATAAAACACCAAACACAAAGAGAAAAATCACTCAATACTCTTGGCTGAAAAACCTATTGTTTTAATAGGAATCAATGTGTATAAATAGTGTTTTATTTCTATATTTGTTCATTCAGTTTTTGTAATGCTCCTGCTAAGTACACCATATTGTAGCCTATAACTGAAAATAAAATGCTGTTTATTTTATTTGCAGGCTATGTGTATTTTTAATGTGTATCTTTGTTATCATTTTTTTAATAACAATGATAAAATAATGACAAAGATTCTTATCTTGGCCCACTTTGGCCTAAATATCCGCCATACTTTTGCATATTTTCATACCTGGAAAGGCTTTGTCTTTATTATATGGTTATTAGTTTGGCTGTAATGCTCAAACAGCTTGCAAAATAGAAAAAACAACATGACAAAGAATCTGGTAAAATCGTGATATTTATATATTTATTGATACTTTTGCCATATATCGCCCACCCCTAGCCGAGGGGGAACAAATATGGGATTTAAATCCTGCCATGATTCAAAACTGAAAATACAGGTCTGAAAGGTTGAAACTAAGTGTTCGAAAACTCAAAATCTTACAAAAAAAAGTTTTGCAAGATCGAAAAATAAGATTTGCAAGCTTGCAAAATGTAAAAAAAATAATAAAAATATCTCTGCAAACATTATGTTGTTTTTGAGATTTCCTTCTTCAGAACTGCAACATTTTTTTACGATGTTGCGCAAATAATATTTCAGAGTTTCAAATTTGTCAGTGTTCTCCCACTGTATTAGATTGTTTTCCAGGTTTGAAACCTTGTAAATGGTGATCTGAAAACTGGTGAGCGAATGTGTGGAATTTTTTTTGAAACTCTGAAAACAGAGTTTTACCACAAAGTGGTAAAAAAAATTACATCTCTTCAAACGTAATTTTGTTTTTGAGTATTCCCTCTTTAGAAGTGCAACACTCTTTTTTATGGTGTTGTGCAATCATTTTTTCAGAGTTTTGAATTTGTCACTGTTCTCCCAGTGTATAGTTTGTTTTCAAGATTTGAAACCTTGTAAATAGTGATCTGAAAACTGGTGTGCGAATAGGTGAAAAAAAGTTTTGAAACTCTGGAAACCAGTAACGTGCGGTGAAATCTTGTCATGGGTAGGCTGTGACCCATCAATGTGTGGAATATATGTTCATATATTCATTCAGTTAATTTAGCAACCCAAGTTCATATCAGGCATCATCAGATCGCTGCCTGCATTCAGCAAAGTCAGTCATGTGAGGCTAATGCACAATAAAATATAATAATCAAATTAATGGACACATCTATCTTATGACTTATACAACAAACAAATGTTTTGTGCGGGACACAGAGAAGGAGGCGGCGCGGCAGCCTATAGTCACTCCATCAAAATGCGCAAACGCGCACAGACAGCCACGGCACACACACACACACACACACACACACTTTTGGTCTGGTGACGGCGCACCAGGCTACAGTCAGAAAACATTGCGTCAGCAGTACAGCTTTAAAGTACAAAAACAGCTTATTCGCTCCTACAAACTGTTAGGCGCACACACCGACACGCAAGTATACTAGATGCTAGTATTCTGGAAGCGCGCGGAATGAGTGAGAGCGAGTAGATCACGTGACATGAAGCAGGCTCGGTCTCTGCCTCAATGTTGATAATTCAAGACAGCATGAGAACTGACTGCGCATGCGCAAATATACATAAACTACGTTCTATGGACCAAAGAGGCACCGCTCACCTCTGCCTCAATGGCCATGGCTTTTGAATTTCCTGCATGAAACAACGGTTTTTAGTAGCAAATAATGGCAAAATGAGTATATTATGTGTATTCCTGAAATTTTTTGTTACAAAAAATAATATTTGGAATAAAATTAATGCAATTAATAATGTGGTGAATTATTAAAGCTCTTGGAATTAATAAATGTAATGTCAACATTTCCTTTGGTGAGGCACTGCCTACCCTGCCTACCCTGACCGCACGTCCCTGCTGGAAACTGAGGTTCGAAAGGGCGAAACTTATTACATTACATTACATTAGCACTCCTATTGCAGACTATTTTTTCAGAGCTGAGTTTACAACACCCACTTTGCGGAGATACGCACACACAGTTGCGAGCTTGCGACTCACGTGATTTGTGGCAGCGTTGTCACGCAGCTCTGCTCTGAAACTCAGACTGAGCGAAAATGAAGCTTCGCAACCTCGCAAATAAAAAAAGCCTAGAGGGAGGGCCTTCTGCTCTTGGCCAATGCTTTGCTGTCTGCTGACGTACAGTCCAATCACAAGTCGTATTTACTGGAAAGGTGGGATTGACCTACTGCTCCGCCAATGACAAAAGCGCACAGGATACGCAAACAGAGGATGCACAGATTTATGTCCACAAGGCGGTCCCGTCGCGGTCCAGTTCTAAAATAAAGGTTTACCCACTTGTCGCTGAAATTCACCATACAATTGCCAACACCCACTGAGTTTACCACTGATAGACCGGCGGTGCATCAGTATACACACTCACCTCACTTTCCTCACACTGTAAAAACGAACTTTTTGGTATAGAAATATATATTAAATTAACCATCATAATTTTTACTTCATAAAATTAAAATTCAATGAGAACTAGAATTTCCTAAGTAAAATTTTAAATATCTACCCATTTAATTCATGTAATAAATTAACTGGTTGTAAAGAGTAAATCTTATTATATATTTGCTTGTAATATTTAAACGTTTCATAGTCACTTCACATAAACATAGTAATTTTAAGTAAATTTTAATCGAAAAGTATAGCGCGTTTGAATCCGCACATGCGTGTTTGGACAAGACAGTCTAACTGCGCACTTTGGATCATCAGAGACGAATTGGCAGGCTGCTGCGTGGCTGCTTTTTGTCGTGTTTGAGGCTTTTAGTGTCTATGGTTTGAGGTTAGTTTGTCTTTCTGTTTTACATTTAATATAACATGGGTCTGTGTGGATTTGATTGATTATTCTTGTTTATTTGACTCAATAAACATTAATGCTCATCTTATAACATGACCTCATATTAGTGTAACGTTAACGCGCGTAGGTTAGGCCTATCCATAGAACATTAGCTGCTATAACCCTATTTACAATCACTTCCTACATTAAATTATTTATATTTAATCGGAACCGTTTTCAATAGTTTCACAAAGCACTGTTTTTCGTGTAAAAATTTCAAACTGATTGGAAATTATTAGAAAATATTTACCGTTGTAACTGCTAGCTAGCTAAAATTAGGCCTTAATATTAATTAACGTAACCACTTTCCTGCTGAAGTAACGTTATACTGTTGACTAAGTTATGGAAAAGTTTGAATGTTCTTACTGAATATTGCTCAGGAACGTCTAACTTACACATAACGTTAAAGCTACATTTTTTCAAAATTATCAGGCGCTGCGTCATATCATTACGACAGCGCTCGAATGCAGAATTGATTCCTCTTTCGCGTTTCCTTGCCCTTGAACGGACACATAAACACAAAATTGTCGTCTCGACAAGTATTCTCTCGTATATGTCATATGTGCACAGCTGAGAAAGAAACGGATATTTGTCAGGTTTTTTCGGTCCGTGCAGTCGGTCTTAAAGTGACAGCACACACTTTATATATATATATATATATATATATATATATATATATATATATATATATATACCGTTTTCTTTGTCATTGATATAAATAAAACAACAAAATACAGCTTTAACAAAGCTTAAACTATATTTAATTTATACAGTGATTTTTATTTTTAGTGTTATTTTACATTTAGGCTTAATTATTAATTTCTGTACCTTAATATACTGTTAGACTTTCAAATAACTTTATTTAGTATTCATCTCTGCTTGTAATTTGCAGATTCTACCCGGCCTAAAAATCCTTGGCATCCATCTAAAAAGCACCATGACCAGAAGCACATTAAAACACGGATAAATCAACTATCAACTTACAGTGTAATGCTCATCGCTTTCAGTTGTAAATTGCACTCATGCCTGTTGCGCATCCCCATGTGATCGTCAAGAAGGAGAAGGAGGGCGGGAGAAAGACTCTCCCCAATATAGTATGTGTGTATGTGTTTGTTCATTCTGTTGTGATAATGAAGTCACTTTAAATAATTTCAGCAATTCTATTTTTGTTTCTCAAAAGACTTATATTTTTTCTTCTAAATTGTATGCATGCAAGAGGACAGCTGCAGTGACATCACTCAGCACATCATAAAAATACTGGTTGTCCATGGTGCTGATGGAGAAGATCCGATCAATGTATCCATCCTTCTTGAAGGGAAGGAAATGCTGCCAGGATGCGGCAATACTGCAAAAGGCATGCATGCTGCTTATGGGCCTGATTTAACTGAATGCACCTTTGTCAAGAGATTACTGAATGTCCATTTTTGGAGGAAGAACATTTTTTGATGACTGAAAAATAAAACTGTTAAATTGTATTTTATTTGTGTGATTTGTGAAAAATATGGAGAAAATTATTTATGTTCATGATTATTTATAAAAAAGAAATTAGCAATGTTTACATAATTATATATAGTAAATGAAAATCTCAACAAAAAAACCTTTAAAAAAATCTACTTATTTTACTTAATTAAATGGTAAGATTTACTTAATAATTTCATAAAAGCAAGCTTCCTAATTATAAAACAAGAAATAAACTTTACTTAATTTCTTTAAATAAATATAGCTTCTAAATTAAATGTAAATAGGTAATTTTTACTTAATTTCTTCATGAACGTTACGTTCAATACTAAGTAGATTTTACTTGATAATGACACGTGAGTTGTACTTGATATTATAGCAGTAAAATTTACTTAAAATATACTTGTGCAAATTGTTACTAGGATTTTATTAAGTAAATCTTACAAGTAGTTTTTTTCAGTGCAGCTGGCGACTCACTTTCCTCAAGCAGCGAACGATTCACTTTCCCCACGACTCACTTTCCTCACGCAGTGCACCACTGACTCTCTCTTCATGTAGAGACCGAATATTACAATTAAAGTGACTTCAATAGTGCATCCAAAAGAATATTTAGATATTATATTGAAATATTCAGAAAGGTGTACAGTGTATTTTGTACTTTTATTAAAATATTTCAGTAAAATTATAAATAATTGCCTATTACAACTTTATGAATGCATGGTTAACCTTTTTCTGCAATCACTATAGGCTATATGTATTGAGACGTTTTAAAATCTATATTTTGTAAAAATAAACCTGAATTATAATCTAAATATCTGTATTTTCATATATATATATATATATATATATATATATATATATATAAAACATAAATAAGTAGGCTAATAAATATATAATGTTTAAAACATATGATAAACTATTTGTTCTCCACCACATGCTAAAATTGATACTGTGTGTGTGTGTGTGTGTGTGTGTGTGTGTGTGTGTGTGTGTGTGTGTGTGTGTGTGCGTGTGTGTGTGTGAAAGAGAGTGCTTTCTGCATTGAGGATATTCTGTAGTTTGGGTAAATCTTTACTGGATTGTCTGTACCCAATCCTTATCTTCAAGAATCGGCTTAAAACACATCTCTTCCAAATGTATTTGACCTTCTAACTTTAACACTCACTATTCTTAAAAAAAAGAATAATATTAAGCTTTCTATTATTTTGTATTCTATCGGTTTTCTTTCATTATACAATTAACAAAGGCAAAAAAGACCTCTAACTCTAGCTTGCTCTATTCTTTTTCTATTCTATCTGTTATCAGTATTTCTTTATTATATTATTTAAAAGCCTTTGTTACGTGTAAGCTAACTGAGACTTGTTATAGCACTTGTATATTTGTTGTTTTTTATTGCTTCCATTGTCCTCATACGCTGTTTGTGACGGATTGAGAGAGGATAGAGCTGACATTTTGAGTCACCGACTTTGCAAAAACCCAACAAAAACACGTCCTAAGAGTCCAAAGCATTCACTTCGCAATGAAGCCTGTTAGAATTAATAAATACAGTTAAAATGTCCTTATAATTTAAGTCATTAAAAAAAATGGTGTACGTTTTTATATTCATTGAACATTAATTATTGAGTATCAGCACGTGCGCGAGCACAAATTTGCTATTAATTTTATAGCTACAACAGTGCATAGGAGCGCAACTGCAGAGCGCTTTGGAAAGAAGGAGAAAGCGACGCGTTTTTAGGCGCGAAATGTGAACGGCCCTTAACACGGTGTTTTGTTCCTTGAATTCAACAGATTTTCAACGAATCAAGTGAGCCAGTGATTCAACAGTCCATTCAAATGGACTCTTTTGTTTCCTTTCTAATAGAATCAGGCCGTTTTAAACGAAAAGATTGATTTGAACGATTCAATAAATAGCCTACTTAAAACCATGGTTTTGCTGTCACCTACTGGCGTTTTTATTGTCATCATTATTTATCAATGACAGGTCTAAACCAGACAAGGTGCAAGTGTGTATACTGATGCACCGCCGGTCTATCAGTGGTAAACTCAGTGGGTGTTGGCAATTGTATGGTGAATTTCAGCGACAAGTGGGTAACCTTTATTTTAGAACTGGACCGCGACGGGACCGCCTTGTGGACATAAATCTGTGCATCCTCTGTTTGCGTATCCTGTGCGCTTTTGTCATTGGCGGAGCAGTAGGTCAATCCCACCTTTCCAGTAAATACGACTTGTGATTGGACTGTACGTCAGCAGACAGCAAAGCATTGGCCAAGAGCAGAAGGCCCTCCCTCTAGGCTTTTTTTATTTGCGAGGTTGCGAAGCTTCATTTTCGCTCATTCTGAGTTTCAGAGTTTCAGAGCAGAGCTGCATGACAACGCTGCCACAAATCACGTGAGGACGCAAGCTCGCAACTCCACAAAGTGGGTGTTGTAAACTCAGCTCTGAAAAAATAGTCTGCAATAGGAGTGCTAATGTAATGTAATGTAATAAGTTTCGCCCTTTCGAACCTCAGTTTTCAGAGTTTCAAAACTTTTTTTCACCTATTCGCACACCAGTTTTCAGATCACTATTTACAAGGTTTCAAATCTTGAAAACAAACTATACACTGGGAGAACAGTGACAAATTCAAAACTCTGAAAAAATGATTGCACAACACCATAAAAAAGAGTGTTGCACTTCTGAAGAGGGAATACTCAAAAACAAAATTACGTTTGAAGAGATGTAATTTTTTTTTACCACTTTGTGGTAAAACTCTGTTTTCAGAGTTTCAAAAAAAATTCCACACATTCGCTCACCAGTTTTCAGATCACCATTTACAAGGTTTCAAACCTGGAAAACAATCTAATACAGTGGGAGAACACTGACAAATTTGAAACTCGTAAAAAAATGTTGCAGTTCTGAAGAAGGAAATCTCAAAAACAACATAATGTTTGCAGAGATATTTTTATTTTTTTTACATTTTGCAAGCTTGCAAATCTTATTTTTCGATATTGCAAAACTTTTTTTTGTAAGATTTTGAGTTTCCGAACACTTAGTTTCAACCTTTCAGACCTGTATTTTCAGTTTTGAATCATGGCAGGATTTAAATCCCATAAACAAACCCATTCACCGAACCCAAATACCCCCACCCCCCGGTCCGCGATTGTGCCCTCGTGACGTCATTTCGATCCTGCCCCTCCAGAGGTCTGTGCATGCCACTGTATGAAGACTCTCACCAAAGCGACGTAGAGTGTGCGCCTTTACAGCAGAGTTTACGGTACATCAACCACAGGTACAATGTACATCCACTGAACTGAAAAATATCACAGATTGCTCGGGAGGGGCGGTTGATTGAGCGCCTGGATTGTGACTGGAGCATTGATGGAAGGAAGTGACGGTAGTACCGGAAGTGATCCGGAGATGGAGGAAGAGTGTAGCGGTAGGAGTTCAGGAGCAAATGATTGGAGTAAAATTGCTAATCTTAAAAGAAAGAAAACCTGTAGACAAGAATCAGGAACTGACAGTGAAAAAGACTGTATGCCAGTAAGGACATGCAAGGATGATTTCAAGGTAATGATGAAGTTTGCAGATGATTTTACGATTAATCCAGTACAATTAACCAAAGCAATAAAGAAAGCAGTAGGAGATGTAGAGAGTGCCAAGACTTTGAGAAATGGGAATATTCTAATTTTCTGTAAAAATTAAAAACAACAGAAAGTGACACAGGGTATAAAATCACTGTTAGGCCAATTGGTGAGTTGGACAGTACCAAGTAAGAGAGTTTGGTTAAGGGGAGTAATCTATGGAATTCCAACTGATGTATCTTCAGAATCAATAAAGAACAATATAAAGGGGGCTAAAGTGATTGAAGTGAAAAGATTGAAATGTGTTCGTAATAAAGAGAGAGTAGATAGACTTTCTGTAATGCTTCAGTTTGATGAAGGAACAATGCCAGAGAGAGTATATATTGGATATGTTAGCTATGCAGTAAGAGCATATGTACCACCTCCAATCAGGTGTTTCAAATGTCAAAAGTATGGGCATGTTGCGGCAGTCTGTAAGGGAAAACAGCGATGTGCTAGATGTAGTGGGAACCATGAATATGAAAAAAGTGTGAGCAAGGGGCAAATTTAAAGTGTTGTAACTGTGGAGGCGAGCACAGTGCTGGCTTCGGGTGATGTGAGGTGCGTTTTCATGTGGACGAAAGGCCGAACCGCGTAAAAAAAGTCACGGTTATAAAAATACCCGTGTCCGTGTGGACAGGGCCTTATTACATGGTTTAAATCAAGGCAATCTGTTTACTCAAACGGTTTGAGTTAAGTTTACTTGTCGGGTTTTACAGTGTAGCATATTTTTAAAACGTATTTAAATATAAAATGTATGTTTATTTGCAACGGTTATGCTAACAACAATAAAAAAAAATAAAAAAAAACATTTATAACAGTAAAACAGCGACATCTGCTGATGGACACATGCTGCGCTGTCACAGGAACATGCCAGCTGAAGATAATGAGGAAATTATGTCGCTCCTTTAGCAAAGTGCATTCCTAACGACTACTTAATGGCACGCACATGTCCTACTCACTCCAAAGTCCCCACTCCAAGGGGATAGGGATGATCACTTACATTTGGAATTTGCCCAGGAACCGTTCGGTACCGGTACTAGTACCGGCACACCCCTAGTCAATAATAAATCTAATTTGGTGTTTTACGACGCACATTATACATAGGCTAAGTTCTCTTTTACTTGTAACTTCTATGCTGTGTCCCAAACCGCTCCCTATCCACTATATAACGCACTATATGGGGTGTCAGCCATTTTGTAGTGCTGTCGGAATTCTGAGTGAACTACTTCATTCCCTACATTTGTCCACTACTTTTTACCCACAATTCATTCTGATTTCGAGTGTACAACCAGGGGGGCAGGGTTTCAAGCACCCCTGGGCGCCCCCGTTGGCTAGCGGACCCCCACCTGCTGTTAGCATTCCATTGAGTCCCATTCATTTTGGATTCTCTTTGACAGTGAATAACTTTACATCTGAGGTGTTTAAAGACTCCGTTTGTCCATTTCTAAAGAAACATGAAAATGTATAAAAGGCTCCATTACCTTGTATCTTACGTTATGGTCCCGTAGAAGCAGTTTTTGTAAAAATAGGCTAACGATTGCGTCATAACCTGCGACTCTCTGTCACACAGTAGAGATATTACCGTATGGACTGGAGGAGAAGCTCGCAGGCAATCTTTTACTGTCTATGAGGCAATCTGGGGGACTTGGAGACATAAAGTCAAGGGAGATAATTAATCAGAATACTTCTAATCCTGTTCACGCTCGCCTTCTCTGCAAGATTCGGTGGGTGATTCAGATTTCTCTTGGCACAGCGATTAGAAGACTTACAGGTTGCTCACGTGAAATCTACCTCTTCAAGCTCAGTTTGAGTCTGGCAGTACGCCCGACCCCCAGGAAGTGATTGATTTCTAATTGACTTCACTTGTCTCCGTTGAATCCAATGGGGTCGCTGTGTCCATTTCTTTTACTGTCTATAGCTGTGTCTCATTTAGAAGGCCACGTCCTCCGGTGGGCGCATCCTCTGGAGGTCGAATCCTCTCTAGGATGCATATACGGAGTGTCCTTAACCCTGGGATTAAACGAGAAGGCCTTCGTAGGACGGACGGAAAAGGAAACAGGAAGTATCATGTTGCTATGCCAACACATAGCGTCGTTGCGCTCTCACACTTGTTAAAGAAAAAAATATTAGGAAAATTATTTCGAAGGTCTCATTCGGAGTGTGCTACTTGCTTTTCTGAAACGAGACAACCTCAATGATGTATGCAGCCTTCAAATGCGACCTTCGGAGGGCGCAGCCTTCTAAATGAGACACAGCTTATCTGCCCTACAAAGCAAAAAGGCAGTAACTGCATTTTTGGTCAAAAATTAGTTATTGTCATTTTCATGACATTCAAGGCATCCTTTGTTATGTGCCAAAACATCTTATCTGAAATGTGTGTCGATTTGGAGAAAAATGGTAGTTGTTTGTACAGTAACTACTTAGGCTGGATGACAGGATAACTTTTAAGTCATTTTTCTCAGTTCTGCACTCTGCGTAGTTACTGCCTTTTTTTTTTAGGGCAGTTATGTGTACAACCATAGACAGTAAAAGAAATGGACACAGCGACCCCATTGGAACTCAATTGAGATAAGTGAAGCCCATTTTTAGCGATTTTTAGCACTTCCGTTTCTGACGCGCAGACTCAAACGAAGCTTGATGACGTCAGCAACCTGTCTGACAGATGTAAATCTTCTAGTAGCTGTGCGTGCAAACTGCCATCGTTAATCTTGCAGAGACGGCGAGCTTGAGCTGGGAGTTCTTTGGCGTGAGTGAGCAGGAGTAAGTATTCTGATTAATTATTTTGTATAGCTAACGCAAGTGAAGTTCTGCTACAAGATGGCGGCACGCGGCCGACTTCAACTTCCGGTCGACTTCCTTCCAACCTGTGTACAACAGATGGACACTCGCTGAAGCACTATTTCCCACAATCCGTCGAGCTGGAAGCGAGAGAGCGAGAGCGAGCGAGTTTGAATGAGAGATGAAGTTTACATCTTTATTATTTCTGTTTTAACGTTTTTCCTACATTATTTATTTTTTTAACAGGTAGTGCAATCTGATGTAAAATTAATGGTCGCCTGAGGACGCTCTACAACCATCTTATCTGAGCTCAAAACGCTTGAGCGAGTGTCAAGATACTAAAACTAATAAATACATAATTATGAACGTGTTTATGTGTGTTTATTTTTGTTCTCAGTACGTTATTTTAATAACATTTAATGATTATGGACATAAAAGCATTACAAAAAAATTATAATAATTATATACCATCGATGAAACCACAAAGCTGAAGCGGAGGTATGTATAACTGCAATATAAAGTAATGTTGAGTATTATTGCTATAAGTATTATTTTCTAAAATTAAGTACATGTAATATAAAAGTACATGGCAATGTTTTTGCAACAGCTCCAAATCTCACACGCAGTGTAGGCTATAGGTCACTGTACGAATCCGTTCACTAATTTATTTGTTCACTCCTTCCTGATATAGGAACTGCCATACACTATATAGGGATTAGTGAATGAGTGAATAAGTGAGCGATTTCAGAACGCAAGTACAAGGAGAACGCATGAAGTGCCCGGATGTGCCGACTTGAGAGACCCATCGTTAGAAATCACAGAAGACGCTGCGGACGGCCGGTGTACGGAAGCCTGCAAGCTTTAAACTCTCTCTCGCATATACTTAAAGTAAACATTTATCGTTTTGTTTTGCTTAATTTTAATAAAGCTATAAGTCAGTTCCCTTGCTCTTTTGAATTTATTTAGGTGTTAATTACATTCGGCGAGCTGTCTCTTTAATACCTTGTGGTTTATATACATGTTGCTGCTGATTGGGCTGACATTTTTTACACAGCCACCAAACAAGAAAATCGTATCTAAAAGAAAAGGCTGCTCACCGTTTTCAGGCAATATGTTCAACCCGGAAACTGTAGTAAAACATTCCCAGCCGTCTGTTAACAGTTCTGGACCAATCAAATCAAATGATGACAGAATCAGCCAATCTGTGTGTGGAGAAAGGCGGGGCATTTTTAAACGATGCACATTTGAAACAAACAGTATATCGTTGACTGTTTGTTTTTATTTGATTTGGAAAGTGATGACATCCCGTGGTAACTAGGATTTACACAAGCTCCAGTCTGGATCCAGAACACCTGAGAAGAGATGATGCTGACCCTCAGAGGACCCCAGATGATGCTAAACCTGAATCAACAAACAGAACTGACAATTATTGCTACATGTGTGACTGCATCATATAATAATTGCTGTTAATAATGTTCATTGTCTGTCTGACTACGTCTTGTATTAATTTTTCAAAAAATCCTGTCATACGTGCACAAAATGGTCACCAATTATAAGCTACTACTAAATATTGTAGAAACGTAATTTTCTGTAAAGTTGCTTTGTAATGATTTGTATTGTGAAAAGCGCTATACGAATAAACTTGAATTAAATGGCAAAATATTTTTAATGAACTTTTATGGACTTGACATGCTCAGCATATTATTTTCCCCTCATTTTTTCAGATGCCGTTTCATCTATCTACTGTTACTTTTAATACATGGTAAAAAAAAAAAAACACAAAAAAAAAAACAGAACAAATAAGATTAGAATACGATGTATTATTATATACTATGTTCTTTTCATTACAGAACTAAAAATGTAGAAAAAGTGTGACGAGAAACAATCCTAGATTTTCAATGCGGTTTCCCACGGTAATAATACAATGTATAATTTATGTGTGTGTCAATATATATATATATATATATGTATGTATGTATGTATATGTTTAATGAACAATTAATGTAAAACTTAAAATGTTGTGTTTTCTAGTCTCTCTGCATCAGGTAGTTGACTCCGCCTATTAAGAGGCGGATACTTTCACTTTGCGAACCCCGCATCTTTCGAATTTGTCTCGTGCTTTAAAAATGAGATGCTCGTGTTGAATCTGTCAGAAACCCTCACACACTGCAGGATACAACATGTTCCCACGGTAAGACTTTATCCATTTACACTTCACCTCGACTAAAATATTTTACTCTTTATCGTTTATTTGTATTACTATTATTATTGTTGAGATTTGGAAGCGTTTTTAGGCTTTTGACACTGAGTTCATGTATCATTTAGACGATTTTTTTAATCGCAGTGGTAGAATTTTTAGATTTATGTCCTTGCAAAAGAAAAATCGCCAACGTTTTTAAATTAAGTAGCCTGTTTAATAGCAAGTAAATAATAATAATAATAAACTGCATGAGGCGAGAAGTTTTGAACGAAATTGCAAAAAAAAAGAAAAAAGACGTGCATAAAGTTCCACGTCCTTTTGTCGTTCATTCGATTGAAATATAGAGCTGTCAGATTGTATTATTTATTTAAGGAGATGGCACGTGTGGCACATCCAAGCCTCTGCAAAGAGTTAAAGCGTTGAAGCTGTGTTTCAGGCTCCCAATCATTAAAGTTTACTGTAGTGATTGGTTTTGTTTGAAAATCTTAAATTGCTCAAATCTGCATGTTTACAAGTTAGCGTTGTTTTTCTCCCAGTTCATTTTTTCTTCCTGGTTTACAGGTTCTGTTTCATCTTTGTTCTGACGCTGTTAATAGATGCAGGTAAGAACGGAGCTCAGTCTGCAAACTGCCTGGGGTTTAGATTTGAAGACACTAGTGGAAATTATTTTACATTGCATTTGTATATTACTTTTTTTTTTTAATTACAAACTATAAACAAAACACAGTTTATTCATTTTATTTTCCTGCATTTACACCAGCACTCATTTTCAATGACCATCTGACAATGTCACATCATTAATGCCACTCATTTATTATTTGGCTAATGACACAAAACCAGAAATAGTAATATTAATAATAATAAGATACTATTTTCATTGTTGTCTCAAATTTTTTAACCCCGGTGTAGCAGTCAATAATTAAAATTATTTAACTCTAAAAATAAATAATAAAGTTGTGTTTTCTAGTCTCTCTGCATCAGGTAGTTGAAGGTGTTGAAGGAAGATCTGTCACCCTGAAGTGCAGTCACAGACACATTTTACTTGAAGATAAACCGCTGACGGTCCACTGGAGACACAACGACATCAGGAACGTATTCGATATTATCCATGGAAGATTTTCTGTAAAAGAACAGGATCCAGTGTACAAGAACAGAGCAGAAGTTTTACTCGAGGAGCTTAAGGGCCATGTCTTTCTCAAACTCACTGATCTTCAGCTCTCTGATGAAGGAACGTATCTCTGTTTTGTCCCCGCTTTGGGAATTTTTCACAGTACACAGCTGGTGGTCAAAGGTGTGTTATAATAACTCCTAATGTTATATATTTTAAGTTTCTGTCTGCTGTTAATCTAAAGTGTAGTTCTAAATAATCAAACATGCTCTACAATATTGAGTGTTGTTTCATGCCAGACATTTTGCTCAATGCATATTAATAATTTTATTTATTTATTTTTTGCTTTAATAGAACAAACATTACCCAAATACGCAGCAGTTCGAGTTCAAGTTCGAAGTCACGGTACAGGAACAAGGCTGAGCAGGACTCTGCATCTCCTAATACCTTTATCTGGACTGATCCTGCACTTTATCTGAACAGGACTTTCTGGACGCTCTTATTGTCAATGAAGCACTGAGCACACTACAGCACTGTTCCCCCAATCAATGTAAATATTGTACCATTAACTGGAGAGACACTGCTTTTCCTATTGTCTGTTTATAAATGAAATGCTGCACTACTCACCCTTTTTTATAAAACAATAAGAAATCTATAATGACTTCGTTTTGTGTTCATTAATTGATGTTGTGTCCTCATTCATTGAAAGGTGATGTTTAGGATTATGTAGAACAGGAAGAGCAAGACAAGAACGTCGGTGGGACCTCTCGAGCAAAAAGGAAGCTGCAAAGAATTATGGGTTAAGAAAAAAACAGGAAAATAACAGATCTGCAGCCAGTATAAACTGTATTGTAGGAAAATAATTAGTTTCATTTTTCCATTAAATCCAGAAAACGATGCAAACCGTGATTTACATCATAGACATCCAGCCGGCATTCGTATGCATCCATAATTTTCATTCAACATTCAACAGCATTCATAACTCTTGACTTTAGTATTAAACACAATGGCTTGGCCGCTATTCTGAACAGACATCCACGCAGATCCAAAGTGTCATATCGTTCATCAAAATGAAAAGAGTTCTTCTGGAAAACTGCATTCGGTTATGGCATTCTGGTCCGAGAGGAAAGTGGCTAGTGCTGCATCCGTCCCCCTTCTAGTCAAAACTTTTCCATTGAGTAATTACAGTAATTAAGGGAGGATCAGCAGCTTAAAAGTCAATTTAAGATGAATTTGTGTGTACAAATAAATCAGTCCACAAAACACCATCAAGGTATCACTCCTTATGGTTGAATTAGTCTGTTCCTGTTCAATAAAGACACAAAAGGTGCAAGACTGTTTTCTTGATGCTAAAAAAGTAAAAAAAGAAAAAAAAAAAAATCAAGCATCAAGCATTGATGCATGTCAATGCAAATATGCAGCACAAATCAGAGTCTTAAAAAAGTTTCTTAAAATCCAATATATTATTAGAATGGAAAGTGCTAGGTGAGACGATTCTCTTTATCCGTCACTACGACCGGGGCAAGCAGTCAGCACCCATGACGACAACCAATCGAGTTGTTCTTTCTGGAGCAGACAGCTTTGCACGTCAAACCTCGTCCTCTACGAAAGCAATGTCCGGGTCCGAGAAACGTCGGGAGGAGGTCTGGAGCTCCTGTGTTTGGGAGGTGTCTGAGGTTGTAGGTGAGGCCGGGAAGAGGAGCTCTGTTCCAGCGCTGATGTAGAGAGACTGGATGCTGTCTTTGCGGCGGCCGGGTTGCTCTCGCCGCTGGATGAGGGTGAGGGACTGGGCTTTGCGGGGAGGGAGGGACTGTACAGCTGGGTGGCACAAGATTCCTGGGGGCAGCTTGACCGTTTTGGGGATGATAGGGTGGCGACGCTGGAGCTGAAGCCTGGGAGAAGACAGTGAAGTAAGAGAGGTGCTGTCAGCCCACATGCTGCCTCCGTGGGACAGGGTGACAGACTTCAGGGGAGGCCAAGCTGGTTTGGATAATCTTGGAATTACGATTGTTTGTCCTACAATAGAGAGACAGAACCAATCAAGCCCCAAAGAAGAAGAAAGCCCAAAGCAGAACCCATGCCACCAACAGTCATAAAAGACAGACAACATGCAGTGTCTTATTCCATCACTGCAACCATGCACAAACACTTGGGTTAGATGAGATCACAACCTACTACAGAGCGGATGGCACCGCCACCCTCTTTAATGCGCCAGGATTATCCCGTCCAGACCTGTGCCACACACAACAAGGACAGGACCCAGACATGGGTGACTACCGCAGAGGAAAAACAAAGGGCTGGTCCGAAACAAAGAGAGTCTGTACCTTAATACTGACCTTCCGTGTCCGAACAGACCGCTCGCTCGTCCAACAGGCTCTCGGAGCTGAGAGACGTCTCCGAGTCCACGTTCTCCTGGTCAGAACCAGGCTGTTCTAGTTCTGGTAGCCTGCAGGCAAGGTCCTCTCTGGAACATAAACCAGAAAACGGCATTCAAGAGTGTGGTCCTGAGACTACTTGTGAGATTTCTTCAACATTTACATACTTTTCCTGCTTGATGGACTTGATCCGCTCCATCAGGCTTCGCTCAGCTTCTGTATCTGAATCCAGGGGCTCATTCTCAGGTACGGCGCAAAGGTCGGAAGACGGCTTCACCCGAACCTAGACCCCAAACAGATACAAACTTCAACTCAAGATAATGAGTTTGACCGATTCTAGCTTTTTACCCGTGTTGCCTCAAAAAAGGAAGCACAGAAAGGTTATTCAGTAATGGGACTACAGTACTAAACATTTTCATTGGACTCAAGTCTGCCCCTATGTGGTTAGTCTATGAAGTTGTAAATCTTCAAGTGTGGCACAACAATGGTAGAGTGAAAAGTGCTAGAGATGTTTCAAAGGTGAGTCAAGTCTGGAAGAAGAGGGGAGGTCTACTGGGAAAGAATTTCAACCACTTGGATGGATGCTATTTTCATTGTGGAACCAAATACAGTTAAAGTCTGTAAGTTTCCATGGCATGAGTTTCAAAGGTTTGTAGAAGTCAAAAACAAAGATTACCAGTCAAACTGCTTATCTTTCTGCATTACTGTCTGTTTTTATACAAAAAAAAATGTAGAATACCCCTATTGTTTAATATTCAGCAATTTCCTTCGCGTAGCTTTGAAATTCATGCCATTCACTGCAATGAGCACCCAAAACCAAAACACATCTCCACCGACATCCACCCGACACCCTTGTCTACAGATCTAAATGTCTACAGATCTAAAATAACACCAACACATGCAGTGGATTGAGTTAGTATTAATGAGGCATGACTTGTACACTGCATGCACACTGGATGCATGGACATGCCAAACTACTGGGATTCACAACACCACAGGGACATACGTACCGCCACTTCTTTGTAAGGAGTGATAAATCTGAGAGGTAAATGCCAGCACTACAGAGACATAAAAACGAGAAGCAAAAAAGTGTTGCGAATATTACTCTCTGAAGTGCCTTATGGAAGTTTGCGGACGGTTGGAGAAAGTGATTGTTCAGGAGGCAAAATATGGACATTTTTTCACAGGCATCTGGAAACCAACCACTTTGAAATAATGGTACAACAATGCTAAAAGACTTTCTGCTAAAGGACAGGTAAGTCAATGAGGGTCAGGTGTACCGTGTTTTGTCTTTTTAGCTTGAGCTGATTGACAGCCAGAGCCTCAGCGTATTCCAGCTGCTCGATCTCCTCCATTTTCTCATTGTATCTCCGGATTTGTTCGTTAATTAGCATCTCCACACAACTGAGGAAAGTAAAGGTTCAGTCTCGACACTTCATTCACGTTAAAAGAGCTTGCAGTGTGGACATGAAGTCCTTACGTGGTGGTTTTGGCGACGTCTTTCATGCTCATGAGCGGGTCGGCGCTGTCTGGACAACGGAGAATACAGGGAGCAAAAACGATGGCTAGAGAGTTTGGCGTCATGCGATTGCTCTTCTCCTCCTTCGCAACCCTGAAATGCAACCAGATCGTTCACTTTATGGCTACATGGTTTTACACTAACAGCATTTGTTACGGACTGCATGTACTCATCTGTACCTGACAAGATGGAAAACCAGTCTCTCCAAGGTGTTGAAGTTGGCTGGTGGAAGCTGTTCCAAAACTTTGTAAATTGCTTGCAATTGCTCTTGGTTCTCAGGCAGTTCTGTGAAAAACAACAAAAGAGTTACTGCATGTCCAAGTGCTACCAAAACTACAGGAGAATGGTGTTGTGGGGGCCAACCTATTGCACGGAGGAAGTCGTTGTAGTACGTGAAGGTCATAAGAGGTTCAGGCAACTCCCTTAGCCACTGTTTGACAAGGCCAGTGACGGCATGGATGGGGTAATCCTCAAGACAAACATTCTCTGGGCCTACACAAACATGCAGTCATTACACAAGGTTATTTAACAAAGTTATCAGAGCGGGCAGGTTAAGCTACAAAAAACTCAAGAGACAGAGAGGCGTCTTCCCAATGTGCCATTGAGCTCTGGAAATATCCATGATGGCTCACCTGCTTCCAACAACTGGTGAAGCTCCTTCATGCGATTGGCTGAGCCAGATTTCCTGTAAATGCCCTCTGTGTACAGTCCGTTCATTTCCACATGTTCCAGCATTATCTCCAGCACAACTGGCACAGGGGTCTTGTTGTTGACCAGGTGGCACACGCGCACACCGAAGTGTTGTGATCCAGGCTCATCATCACTCTAAGCCCACAGCACACAAAGACCGACCAATTGAACAAGATTTCTAAATGACTGCTTCTCTAGAATCCTTAGAAGATTGGATTCTTACCTTCTTGGAGCAGAACGTAGAGCAGCCTATGACAATTTTACAAATGCACTTCTTATGGCAAACCATTTTGCAATCTGTAACAAAAATGAAATATCATACAGTGTTCTCAACCCGAACGAAGGCAAATTAACAGGAGACGCATCAACTTACAACTGCACATGTAGGCCTTCTCCATTCCCCAGATAAAGGAGGTGCACTGATCACAAGACTGCATGATGTTGACTTGGTAATTTGTAAACATATGGTCCAATGGATTCTCCAACTAAATCCAGACAAAATGTTTAGATTTCTTCACAATTCTCAAGGCAGTCAATATGCATCAATGGACTGTTGGACAGAGATACTCACGCTTTTGTCCTTCTTCCTTCTCGTCTTGCGACCTTTGGGTGGCTGAAACAGATTTTACCCAAGTTATGTCAAAAGGATAACATGCATTCAAGTTATCAATAACTGCCATTTTCATCAAATAATTAAGTCTAGAGGGTAACAGGGCATGCATGAACTTTTACCTTGGCTGGATCGGCCTCTTCTTTTTTGATCTCCGCTCTGATGAAGCCATCCAGAACAGACTGGAAAAGATTGACCACCAGTGGAACCTCACCTTTCTGCTTTTCTCCTGCTAGGCTGATCACTTTTTTGTGGTAGCTATTCATCAAAGCCTTATACCCAATTTGTGGTTTCTGTTGTTGAAGAAGAATTTAATAACATGAACTCAAGTTTCTTTTAATGCCCACGATACAACTTGACTTAGCAGACCAACAAATTCACGTTGCATCACAGCTGGATAGGAAACAGTTTATTTGGTCTATACAGTAGTGTTTGCGCTGTAATTTTAGGGAGTGTTGCATTAGATCTACTCACAGAGAATGAGTACATCCCCTTGATGTTTTCTCTAAACTGCATAGTGGCAGTAATGAAGATGTGCTCTGTTCCTGAAAGCTGCTTTCCCCGTGAGCGTAGATCGTTCACCTACACAGCATAAGAGAGAATTGAAGTCTGTCAAAAGTGCATACATTATAGATTTAACATCTCTAAAGCCTCGTACACACCAGGACGATTATTGCGCACGCTTATCGCCAACGTTTTCAAACATCTTTTTTGTGTTCTTAGCCAAGCAATTTTCACTGCTGATGTGGCGAGTGAAAGTGCAAATTCACTCCCTGACATAAAATGGTGCTTAAATGAAAAACAGAAATACCCCGGTACACAAATCCTATTTGATCTGCAATTCCTCTCCATAACAACTTGATTTCTACATTCATCTTGCATTAATGCATCTTCTTGGTCTACTTCCTCTTCGTAGTTATGTATCAAGTGTACTCGGCAAGACTGTTTTATGCTTGAGCGCCACCAAGTCAGTGTGCACACTCACATTGATGCCCTTTGTTTTGTCAAAGCGTTAAACGTGGCAATAATCGCACATGATATTCATCCCGGTGTGATCATCAATATTGCATCAATTATGCATAGCCACACAATCAACTTCAAAAAGTTGAATATCTTTCAGTCCTATCCATTCTTCAGACCTGATTGCCCAGGAACTCATCAAGGTGGCGTAGCTCATTGGCATTGGTGATCACACGGTTCAGAGAGGAGTTACACTGCTCAGAGGCCCGAGTTGTTGAGTGACTGATCTTGATGCTGGGGGTCTGAGCAGGTCGACTCGCATGAAGCTTTGAATTATGCAAACGTGATTGAGAAATGGCTATCAAAAAACAGGGGAAAAAAGAACAATAAATGAAGATAAAAGTATGATAATCAAAAATAATCACATGCTGTCTTTGCAGTATGTACCTTCTTTTTGATCCAAAACGGAAGCTAGGGTCAGGTCTCCATCTTCCGGGGTATGTGCTTCTTTATGTGGACGTTTCTTCAGGATCTTTCTGAAAAACCCTGTAGTCCTATTGTAAAAAAAATGCACCATTGTATAAAATTAGTTGTTGCAAGTTTTGTACTTTATTATTAATGTCCTAGCAAAACAGAAGCATAGCGTGCTGGGAGGTCCGATTAGACGAGGGATTTCACTATCAAAACACACTGAGATTGCACACCTTCACACAAACTATGGAATTTCAGGAATCTTCCTTCTCTCATAGCAGACTTTTTGCATCTATATATGGGAGTCTGTAACCTATGCCAGGAGTCAGACATAAAGAGTATGCACTGCTGACGTAAGCCAGGGGCCGTATTTTCCCATGAGTCCCAATGAGTCAGATTTCCTGTGTGACCACATTCTAGTACAGATAAGACTGTGCAATGGGGTTTAAAGTGTTGGATGAGCCAGTAAGCTCTTTCTTTTTAAGATAGACAGTCTTGCAGATAAGGCCTGAAACATACTCTGTGCAAATATATGAAAGTACGTTTAAAAAAATTACCTTCTTCACAATCTTTTTTTTTTTCTGGGGTAAGCAACAGTTAAATTGGTAACACCAGTAAGTTGGACTGTACCTCTCTGGGGTTGACGGCTGGACAGGTGATGTAACTTGCAGGCTGCGAGTGTCATGAACTTTTTCCTTTAATGTGCTGGCCTTCGATCTTTCAGGACCAACCTTAGTGCTGGACTGTATCTACACCAAAATGTATAAACACAGCAAATGTCTTAATTTTATGCAGTACTGTGTAAAGTAGCATAACCGTTTCTGCTGTTTAGATAGCAATGGCGCCTGTCAAGTTGACAAGGAGAAAAGTTCCTTCTTCCTGTGTAGATAACACTTTAAAGGAAGCTGAAGTGGGTCAATTCCTCCCTTTACTTGTTCCAAACGGAGTAATTAAAAAGTACAATGATTTTTTTTTACTTGTAAAAGAAAAAAAGAATGGTTGGAAAGACAGAAGAAATAAGCCATAGTCTGAAATTGTGTGCCACTGAATTTTGATATTACAGTTTGTCATCCCAGAAGTCCAGTTTTAAAGGCCACTGAGATTTCAAAATTCACAGTGAATGAAGTTTTAAGTTATAGTGTGATGGCATTACAATAACCAATTTTGCAAGTGTCTTTAAACTGTACATATAGGATAACACACAGACTAAAGGCCTTCACTCTGCTTTAGTATCATTTATTTTTACTTAGCACAAGTTAAAAATATCTGCAATCACTGCCAGGATTCCAAGCGATTAAACCACCAGCAGCCCCCACACCACAGATCTCAGGACAGCATCAAATTTTAGGCTGCAATACACCACCTCGAATGGACTCATGGGAGGCAAAGGAATAGTCCAGTACTCTGCATCCTCCATTTCAACACTTTTAATGGGCAAACATATACGTGCAAGTGCGAGCCTGCGTCGCCTGCGTCTTTGATGAGATTTGTCCTGAATTAGCCAGAGAAGCATGATCATGAAAACTCAAGCGACTTTTTAAATTATAATCCTAAAATTACCAAATGTAATGAGAACAGCAGATTGTCCGGTTGCATGGCTGCAGTGGAACTTAACCAGTCAAACAAACTTCAAGAGACATAAATCAATGTATTCCTTAATGTTAACCATTTGGTTAACTAGTTAAATCAAGTCAACGTTACCTGTGATGAATTGCCCAAACCTATTTTGGACACGTCGTCTAATGACATAGAGATCCCACGGTTCCTGGTTGGGAAAACCAGATAGAGGCTATTGTCAGAATCATACAAGGAGATGAAAAAAGATATACAAGAAGGAGAACACTAGAAACCAAACTGGAGAGTATTGACGTGCCTGTCCTCCAGACTGCGGGGTCCTGCTATGAGGTTTTCTGGTTGAGTGCTGCTTCTTGTTGGTTCTTTTTTCCTGTTGGCTTCTTCTTTGGCAAGAGCAGGTTGAGAGGAAATGGAAGGGTCAGTGTAGCCATTTCTTCCAGGCCCAGAAGTAGGCATATCTAAGGCTAAGGTGGAAGGTCGAACAGGGTCAGATGATACATCTTTGGCATCCCTCTTCATCTTGTCTACTTTCCAAGCCACAAAGGTATACTGATCTAACTCTTTGTTGTCGGACCGTTCCTTCAACTTGCCGTCTGCTTTTCCTGGACTCTCTGGAGTTTTGTCGTCTTTTCCAGCCGAAGCGGCTCGCTCACTTTCTCTCTGGTTGTGCTCTAGGCCACGTTGTCTCCTAAGCTCCCGTTTCTCTTGGCATCTAGATGCTGGAGTTTTGGAGATTGAAGGAGATTCGTTTTGGCTTTGTCCGGTTGGGATTTCAAGAGACGTGGGTTTAGCATGTGTACCTTCCTCTCTGGGATGTGCAGAAGACCCATTTTCATTTTGCTTCTGGTGTTCTTTAACCTCAGGGTGAGGACCCGCCTCAACTTGAGGAACCTTCTCGGAATGATTTTGGTCTTTTGAGACATCAACTTGGGCCCTGCCCTTACTTTCAATCTCAACATCCACAGGAGCCTTAGGGCGCTCCAGCACCAGTGTCTCCACATCGTCAGACTTCTTGCCTGGTGCCTTGCCTGGTTGTTCTAGAGGTGTCTTCTCCTGCTGCTCTGCAGCCTTCCTCTTAGCCTCTAAAGCAAGCCGAGCTGCTTCTTCTTCTAGCTCTTTCTGTCTTCTAGCTGCTTCTGCTTCCTCTCTGGCATGCCTGGCTGCCTCTTCTTCCTCTCTGATTCGTCTGGCTGCCTCCTCAGCCTCTTTAGCTCGCCTAGCAGCCTCTTCTGCCTCCTTGGCTCGTCGAGCTGCTTTCTCCTCCTCCTCTTTTCTTCTCCGAGCTTCCTCTTCCTCTCTTTTCCTCTTCTCTTCCTTTAGGGAGTAGTACCTATCAAGACCCAATCCAAAACTTAAGCCAACAATGTGCTTTATGAAAGTAAATACATTTGCTTTCGATTTCTTGTTAATGTGTGTGATGTCTATACCATTTGCGAGCCGAATGCCCTCTTGCAAGTGCCTGTATCTTTTTGACGGATGCTTGTGTTCTTCGATATTCTGCTCTCTGTTTGGAGCCTCGCCATGCTGACTGGATCAGAAGCGCCGCTTGGCAGAACTTGTGTTTGCGATAGCTGCGCCATGAGCGCTGCACACAAAGTCAATCAAATCCAATACCGGACACAAAACAGCAAGAGTACAGCCCAAACACAAAACCAATTTTGACATACCTGGATTAAGATGGCTGCCTCTCTCATTCTAATAAACTCCATCCTTTGTATTTTAGCTCTAAACCAGCACTGCAAGAAAATGATTTTGCGCATGACGTCCTTGTGGAGGATGTCCTGAAGCTTTTGCCTTTCCAGCTCTTTGAGATACACCTGTAGAAAAGCAATATTACAAGAGATAACAGCTAAAAAGACCAAACCTAGAAAAGTTGTCGATTAAACGGTTTCTAGGAAAAATGCTGACCTTGGTTTTCCCAATCTGGTAGGTAGTGTGGTCAAAGCCAAGCCTGTGCAATAGAGATGATATGTCCTCCAGGGACGTAGCGTTCTTTGGCAGCAACACACGAAACTGCTCAGTAAACTCCTATAATACAGAAAATGAGCTTTGTTTTTTTCTGACAACCAAATTACACACTTACATAAACTTTTAGGGTTAGCGGTTCATTAGGTCCTTACCTGAAAGGTGTATTTGGCTCCATAACCTGACCGTCTGATGCGCACTGTTTCCAACATGCCTGTGTACCGCAGCTGCTGCACAATGAGAGCTTCATCAAAGCACATTTCCTTCTGAACATCAGAAAGAAAAAACGAAATTAGATCTCATATCAAAGATTTTGCACAACAGAAACAGATTGATGAACTTAAAATCAAGATCAACTTGAACAATGACGTTTCATTTGCACCTTCTCAGCATTAGAGCGAAGGCATCTGATGAAGAATGGTTCTGCCTTCCCCAGCGTTTCCAGAAGCTTACTAAGAGATGTCTACACGATAGAGAAAATCATAATGTTGAGTGGAAGACAAGTACAAAACCACAAATGATGCCTTTGGGCCAATTGTACCACTGGCGTATAATATTCATAGCATTCCCTAATGCTTACATTTGAAATATTAGTGCTTAAAATAGAGTTTAAACTGTTCCAAAACCTAGTGAGATTTTTGTAATTCCTTTCAGGCTACTTGCAATAAAGGCAGATACACAAACAGCTCTTCTCATGCAGAGCACATGGCACAATAAGTTTGATTTTAGCATGTCGCCAAGCTAACAGCATGTAACTCTAAATGTTAAAATGCACTGTAAACAAATACTGGCTAAAATAATATTTTTATATTTAGACTGAACTATTGTACCAACTTTAAGCACTAATTTAAATATACTTGAAAAATTAATGATTATGATGGGACATTGCTTTTGTTTTTGCTAATGCTAATCTAATAAAGCTTTCTTTTTTTTCTTTTTTTTTTTACTTGAAACTGGGCACTGATGCTGGGAGGACGTTTCTTCTTGTGTAGATGAAGCAAAGACTTGGTGGTGCGGTCAAGGAGGCCCACTACAAATTTCAGCGAACGAGAGTCCAACAGGTTCTGCCCAAACACACAAAAAACAGAAATTCAATCTCTCACACAAAGAGACTTTATTTTGCCACATGAATACCATGGATACATGACGACATGGAAAATCTCATTCCAGCCTAAGCTACAGCGGTAGAGTCATCAAAACATTTACCCAGCACCGCACATGTAACGGAAAGTCATAAACAATCGTGGCTAAACTTTACACTATTTACCAGTGGTGATGGAAATGTACCAGCTGTGCTGCAAATGCTAACAACTTAAAGGTGCTGTAAGTGATTCTTTTGAATTGTTCAGATTAATACTTGGTTACATGTGTTTATGGTGGCAATCCTATATTTACAAACCAAGCTGAATTTTTGTACTGAAACCTTAAACAGCCTACAGTTTAACAGTTTCTAAGCAGTACACAATAATGGTTAATTACTATTAACTATCTTTGAGTTTTTATAAAGTTATAGAGTACAGATTAGGCTATGTTTTTTTAGTTTGCATGCCAACATTTTTGCAACGGCAGGGTTGATTTGGAACTTCTAGTCCAACAATCTCGACCATGCAGATGTTTAAGAGGGGTCTGCAGAGGACTTGCTCGAAAACAATGTCTCCAAAGAAGTGTGTTTATGGCTGTGAGGGAAAGATAACCTCGTTCAGCCCCCATAAAACCCATTGTTATGTGAAAAGTGGACACAGGTTTTTTTTTTTTGGTGCAGCAACGGAGTTTCGCAAATGTGTTTGCATGTTCCCGTCATTTTGGTTATGAAAGTTTTATAAACAAGCCCCAGTTTGACGATAGATTTGCACATCGTTTGATACTGAAAGATGGAGCAGTCCATGCAATAAAAGATCCCAGTCATGATTCAGAACCACAGCATTAAGTATAAAAGCATCAAATTTCTGTGTTTTGTTGGCAAATCAGTGCGCAAGTGCTCGTAACTCTTTAGCTCCGCCCACTGCATGCCTCCAGGAGATTGACTGATTTTGGAGAGAATCGTAAAGCTGTATCTTTCTTTTATAAATCTGATAAAACTAAAGACTGTTTGGATATGTGAAGGATGCATATCCTTATATAAGAAAACTACTCCATAGGTACTCAAGGTTAAAGTAAGATTGGGCGAAACTGTGTGTTATGCCCCCCTTAACATAAGCTGACACCACCAATACCAGTGGAAGTTACAAAACCAGCGGAAACCACTTGCAGCATCTTGAAAGTCAAACACTAAGACAGAATTCATTTAAATATGCATTTAGATCATTTCAGCAAACAAAATCATTACCTTAGGAATGAGTTGCTTTGTCTTGGGGTTCTTGTTTTTCCTGTAGGGAAGGAGGAAGAGGAGGTTGATGGTTTGTTGAGATAAGTGAAGTGATATTGCGTGTTAGTAGAGTGAGTCATGCGTGGCTTGCACGACGTAAGTGAACATATGCACTTAAGAAGCATTTTAAGAAAAAAACAAGATTTGTTTATGCAATGGTGTAGAAAAAGCCAGATCCACATTTGTTTAACATCCCTGTTGAAATCCAAGGATTCGCAGTGCTCTCTGGGGTTAAATCTAGCATGCATACACCATAACAGAGATCATAGTTTTGGAGGAGATAAGAACAGGGTGGGTGGGAGGAATGATGGACATTTTTATTGATACACAACTAATCTGCGGCATTCCTAATTTGGAGGACAAGTTAACGATTCAAGTGTGCTCGATGGCTGTGGTCAACATAAGCCACGTTTCTGAAGCTTTCTACAGCTCATAAAACATTACAGACTCAATGGGTGGGTCTAATATAAGTTCATGCAGCATGTTAGCATGTGGCTACCATTCCGAGCTCGAGCGCTAATGAAGATCACACTGCTTTTGGCTCATAAACTATGCATAAAATGCGTTCCTCTAACATACACCACTAGGGAGCCATCTAAAAATAATTGGCATACTTGTTAGATGGATGTTATAAGTGCAGGGTTAGGGCGGTTAAACAGTAAGTCACAAGGCGAGCCGACAAGTAACGGTGCATATTTGGGAAAGTTTGGGAGTAGGGAACAGTTCAGAACTAAGCTTAGCAAAGGGGCCTCAAGCAGTGGCTTCGATGCCAACCAATGATGTCAAGGCATGAAGGGTCAGCAAGGTGGACCCATCCATTCTGAGCCAGAGGGGAGTCAGCGGTCAAACTCACTGGAGGACGTGGCGCGGGAACCGCAGGCGACCCCAGGACTGCAGCAGCTTACGTGGATCTTCCCCATCCAACTGCAAGTCCTTAATGGAATTGATGATTTGGACATGCATGTCCCTGATTCAGCCCGGTGAAAAGGTAGGGGGAGGAGACAGAAGGAGTGAGGTGAGGTGAGTTGAACGGGGAAGGGAAAGTACAGGAACCCAACACCAATGTTGTTAACCGACTTTCGTGAAAGAATACACCCTCCACCACAAAAAAAGGAATCACGTACAATGAACAAATGCAGGCAAGTGTGTTAAATTCGAAAAGGCCCTTCATTTGGTGAACTATTCCTTCAAGCTTCAGTGGTGAATCCATGCTGTTTTGACCTGACGGGGTGTTAAAACGGGGGTAGGCACCCCCATCAGCAAAGATCTGGACTCATGCACTGGTTCACTTACCACTCAGATCAGAACAATAGGAGGTCAAACAGGTAGGATTGGCACTGGGGGCTGGGGATGCACTGCTAATAGTGCATCAAACCAACCAGGAAGTGAAATCACTTCCCTTACAAAGGACGCTTTATGGTTTCCTTCCCACTTGGGAGTACTTACAGGTAATAAACCTCAAAAGGACCCAACTGGGATTTATGAGTGTAGGTTGAGGATTTCTTTGAGCAAACCAGGTTAAATGCAAACTCTGGCTTGCCCTTTGATCACATAAATAGAGAATAGTGCTAGCTTCTGGATTCTGCGAACATCTGAATGTAGTATTTGAGTTTGCTCAGAATACCAGAAACCCAGCCTTCCCAAGCTGCCAAGCTCTCCCCATCTGACCTCAAATGTTCTGCTCAAGTCCACTTACTTCTTACTCTCATAACTAGCAAAGATGTCCTCAAAAGCCTCTAGAGGGCGCTCCTCTGAATGATCAAAGGAGAAATCAAGCATAGGAGCGTGGCTGTAGAAAATAAACACCACACACACAGTCACTCGAGGGCGAACGCCACCAGCAGGTGCTGATCTATGACCAGCTTTATTGACCGTACGGGTTAAACTTTAGTGAAACTGATCAGAGGTCAGTAACTGAGGGGAAACCCTTGACAAACACCAGAGGAAACGCAAAGGGACATTGCAGGAACAAGTACATTTATTAACTTGATAATTCCCACACAGTATCTCTCAGGAACATGTCCGGGGACATATTTCAGCGCAAAATGAAATGAAAAAAGTGAGAAATTACATTTTGCATAAAATTATACAGACCATAATACGTTGGCGTTATGATACTTTAGTGACAGCTAAGCACATCCCACCCAGTTTTTATCACTGAAATGTGAGAAAAATAATATGATTTTAATTGCATTTGTTTGTTGCATTTTTTTAGTGAATTTGTATACTTTTCAAGAAAAGCTTTGAAGCTCCGTTTCATTTTCTCCATGCAAATATATTTTCCTATTTACTTCTTTGGATTTTGAGAAGAAATATGACCTGGACATGCTTTCATCATAGATTTGCTAGTTCCATAAATGGGACTTAGCGCATGAGATTACTGTGAGAATGGGCCTGCAATGTGCCTTTGTGGAGCGAGCATGGTCACATGATCACCTGCCACACAAAGGCAACGAAAGGACAGGAAGAGATCAAGTTCCTCACAATACTTCCCCTCTCTCTCCCTCCCTCTCTCTTCAGTATCAATCTCTTTTCTAGCCACAGCAGCCCGAGTCCAAAACTTACCGGTACATCCTCTCAATGGGCAGGTTGGATCTCTGTAGCTCTCCTAGAGGAACTCTGGAGTTTGGTCTGACCACACCTGTACATCCAAAACACACAAACACAGACAGCGTTGACGGCATGATTTCAACATCTCGCAAACAATCTTACTCATTTATTTTCATAATCCCTTTTTAGCCTAATCATTCTGAAATCCTTGACTGTTTGCGTCACCGGGCTAGCTTTCTCACGTGCAGGATATAAATAACACCACCTTAGACCAAGTTTTGGGCTAATCTGGAGACTTGTGCATGATGCTGCATGGGTTACCCTCAGTCTTGGCTGCCCAGCGGCGTCCGGCCTCGTTGAAGGCGGCCAAAGCACGGATGGAGGCGCGCAGGATTCCCCACCGGAACATTGCCACCGGGTCCATCCCGATCAGCTGCCGGACGTAAGCTCGGTCGCTGCTCCGCAAGAGAGCCACGATATCCGGACGCATGTGATCCGTGTTCTTCTCACGGAAATCCTGTTGATATACAAAGAGTCATTGTACAAAAGTTTGTTTTAAATGCATTTAATAGAAATGTGTCATTTTTAATTTTTTAACCAACCTTTAATAATTTTTACTTATGCGTCATTAAAGGAATGTTGTAAACATCAATAACACAAATAAATTAAATAAATATTAATGCATAAAATCGTAACATATATAATGTATTAGTTTTTATTATAAGTTTAAGATGCTAATTTTACTGTGTCAATAACAAAATTATTTGGCCTGACCTAACTAGCTAGCAAGCTAGCTAGCTAGCTAACTAGCTAACATATAAATAAGTAATTTTTTATGACCTTAGCAATCAATACTTTATGTGCCATTACAATCACTTTGTAAAGGTCAGCCTAAAGGTATTTGTATAATTTAGCATGGCCAAATAAAATAAAAATTCTAATAAATATTAAAATAATGATTATTCTAAAAAAAAAAAAAAAAAAAAACGAAATGCGTCACATTTTATTAAAATAAAAGCACAAATCTTATTTATAATAAAAATAAAAATAAAGATTTCTCATTCTTTTCCTCAGTTGCTATTACCTTAATCTGGTATTTGACCTTCCCAGCAAAATGGAGGATAACGAAGGCTGGCTCCAACACTGGAGTCGCCACAAAGTAATTGTTCTGTTGGTGCTGCTGTTTGAACTTGGCCAGCAAGGTTTTATCAGTGGCGTGAGGAAAGCTACAAGGAAACAAATGATGTACAAGCACAAAACATTGGTGGTAATCTTTAAAAAAAACAATAAAAAGTTCAGAGAGTCAGATGAGCGGTCTGCTCTTACTTGCTCTCCTCATCGAGTAAGTAGAGGAGTCCAGTGGGCTTCTTGCTGATGAGGTGAATACAGCCGAAGTTATCGGTGTAGTCGATGTTGTGCCAGGTGATGCCCTCGGCCTGATACTCCTCCTGCAGGTGGACCAATCACACATTGTGATCAAATCGCCACTAACAACAAGTTCATAGAGCCTTCTGGATGTTTCACCCCTTGCAAACCAGTCCACTAACCTGTTCAAGTTTAAAGATGTGCTGGTTGAAGTAATACTGGAGCTGCTCGTTGGCGTAGTTGATGCAGAACTGCTCAAAGCTGTTGGTCTTGAAGTCTTCGAAGCCAAAGATATCAAGCACACCGATAGATAAACACTGAAATGATGGAGAAACCACATGATTATGGGACCTTGAACATCTTTAACACAGATTCTGATCGTTGTGGTTTCATCTATTGTACCGAAACGGACTCCTCCATGTCTCTCTTGTTAAGCAGCGCGTGATTGATGCGCAGGACGATCCAGTCGAACAGGGCGCTGTACAGAGACTTGGCCATGGAGTCTCGAGCGGTGATCGCCTGCACAAACGACACTCGTTCAGCTACAAAACACCTGGACGCTCGGCTAAAAGCGGCATATGAAAACGGACGACTCTAACGCACCTCGCTGTGGCTGTAGGGCAGAATCAGCTTGTCGTTTACGGTCACCGTTTTCCTCTTCGTAAGAGCCTCCACCAACAGCTGCTCCTTAACCTGGACAACAAACAGCACAATATGACACTCGAAATATCCAACAAACTACAGCAGGAAAACCATGCGCAAAATTAAGATATCATGTGATCAACTCGAGACAAAAATGAAGGAAAATCAGTTTTTGCCAATTCAGTAGGTCAACACAATACCTATTCAAAATATTCCAAAATATTTGTATTTTATTTTACTTAATTTTTTCTATTGTACAGTTTGAATAACAACATTTTAATAAATACATAAATATATATATCAGTAAATAAAATGAAAGAATAGTAAAAACAACAACAATAACAATATAAAAAACTGTATATAAAATAATGATCATATTTATTATTCTTAAAGATTATTAATATTTTATATATTTATTTTACTATTTAAATTATTACATTCAAACAAATCAAAACACATTTCTGTTGCAATAATAGTATTGTACTGCAAAATACAAAATAAGATTTAATAATAATAAAAATAACAACAATAAAAACATTAACATTACAAATAAAACATAGATAAAATATAGGAAAAGAAAAATCATTAAAATAATTACTAAAATTATTACAAATATATATTTTTTAATAAATATATTATATTTCTATTTTATTTACATTATAAAATATAACCAATAATGAAAAAATACTATTGAAGTAATATAATTTTAACAACAACAACAATAATAAATAAATACAGATATTCAGCTTTTATTTTTCTCAGATTTCATCATTACAAATTTCGGGATTTATCCAACCATTAAACATGTATTTTAACATTTTCACACGTTAGTTTAAAATAAAGTAGCTGAGGTTTTTTTTTTAGGCGACCTTTATTTTAGAATGTATCCCTTTATTGTCATATTGCAGCCCCAATAGCGCTGTATGACAGATCTATCGCTTATATTTAGTTTTTCCTTTATTTATCATTAGTATTCATAAAAATACACACTATATTATGAAACATCTGATATTCCCCAATTCTGAAATATATGCGAGTAAATCTATTTGGTAGTTTAAACACTTTCATTTCGACTGTGTTAGTTGATGAAATCTGTATAAATGTGTCAAAATCCCACCCCTGGTGGTAAGTTGTGGAAATGCATGTACCTTTAGCAGGTCCGAGAGAGTGGAAAGCACCTCCGGCGGGCCCACTTCCAGACCCTCCTCTCGGCCGGACGACTTCTGACTGTACGTCACGTTACCCAGATACAAGATGGCCGACAGAACGGAGAATATCCTACGAGGAACGCAACGAACAACATAACGTCTCAGATACTTCATTTCCTTCTCCTTGCAGTCAGAAGACATTTGTGGTAAGGGTTTGACTCACTGTCTCTTGGTGGCCGGCAGGAAGCCCACCATCTCCATCGCCTGCTGCAGTCGCTCGAAGTCGTGCTGAAGATCGTCCGCATCTTCTATCGTAAAGTTTTGCTGCAAACAAAAACAGAAAACTGTTGCAATATCAACGGCATATATATATATATATAAATAATGTGTATATGAGCGCGTTTACCTGTTTGAGGTAGAAGTATTCTTCTGGCTGCAGGAGTCTGAATTCGCGTCGCTCGTCCTCTGACGAACCCACCAGAAGATAATAAAACACATGATAGTTCCTGAGCGAGGAGTAAAAAACAGACTGATTGAGCTTGAAAAGGTCTTTTTCGACATGATTTAAAGTAAACAACAGTCGAGCTACTGCTTTGAGAAACTTGTTAGACTTTAGGTTTAGGCTTGGGTAGACTTCAAGTTGTTAATATAAGGCAGGTAATTTCACTTGATTTTGGACCGATTTAATTTGATTAACTATTCGAACGAATCAATTAATTCATAAATCATAGCTCTATTTATTTATGCTTTTTAAAATTAAAATAGCCCCACAACCACCCAAAACAAATTCTACACACACACACACACACACACACACACACACACACACGTGTTTGTATAGGCCACTTTTGGATCAATTCATTAACATAATCCATCTGACTGATTTAGTTGATTCATTAATGATGGTACTCTTTAATTTTGTTTTGTTTTTATTCCAACCCAAAAATATAATTTCATTAATTCATTCAAACGTATTTATATATATTCTCATTTTTAATGCCGTTATCTGGTTTCTGTACCGAATCATTTGCATGAACCATCTGAATGAATCAGTTCGTTCATAAGTGATGGTCCTATTCGATCTCTGCTCATTGAAATTAAAATATTCAGTCTAATACAGTCTTTTTTTAATGCATTTAAAACTACGTAGATACTAAATTTATTTAGTTGCACGTTAAATTTGAAGAAGATCAGATCTTGTTTTTGAACCGATTAATTTACAAGACTCAGTTCACTCATAACTATGCGTTGTTTCCCCGATCTGAGTCATTTGAATGAATCGGTTCACTAGAGTACATCCCGGAAGCACATGCTGCTTATCTAATGAACCAAAGCTATTTTACAGTGCGTTTCACACTATTGAGTCTCTATTTTTAGGCGGTGTTTTTCAGGTTTTGCAGGCTGCTGGTGATCTGATCCGAGCTGATAATGATGAGGTTAACGTTGCAGACATGTCTGTGAGAGCGATGGCCCGACAGATACGCTGGGAAACATCTAACCAGCCAGGCTTTCATCGCGAAGCAGCGACGTTTAGCCGTACCTCTCGTTCTTCTCTCTCGACACCAGACGGGACTTCTCCAGCAGATACTTCTCAACCACAGCCCTGAAACACAACGACAAACACCACAAACCTCAGTCTGCGCACACATGTCCTGAACAAAACCCTCTTTCCCATCATTCACTCTCTGGACAGGCACTTAAGAAAAAAAACTACAACAAAACAAATCAAGCAGATCTGGGATGGATCACAATATCACAAACTTTCTGATCCGTTTACATACTTTGTAATATAAACAATATTTCATTTTCACGAAACATGCATTTCTACACTACATTTTATTCATGTATTTACATATTAAAAGTGTGCATGCATTTATTAACATCTACATGTATTTATTAAATT
Organism: Carassius carassius; assembly: GCF_963082965.1. NCBI lineage: Eukaryota > Metazoa > Chordata > Actinopteri > Cypriniformes > Cyprinidae > Carassius > Carassius carassius. The sequence goes on along the minus strand of NC_081770.1, from coordinate 5,449,876 downwards.
ATTGCATTAATGCTGATTTAAAATATGAATCTCCACTTTGTTTATCTGTATTTGTTTGTTGTTGATGTATTTCTATTCTAGAGTTGTGTGTGTGTTATTAGGAGTCCTTGTTGACTTGATGAGCCTCGTTCAGTGATTTAAGCTGAACTCTCTCGGGCCGGGGGACAATAGACAGACTGAGAGCGTCCCGCCGCTTTATTGACTCTCGGCTCCATCACACACACTCATGACCTTTGTTCACAAGCACAAAGCATTGTGGGTAAATGACACACCAATGTTTGGTCGGGAAATGTCCAGGTTACATTACGGTGCAAACAGATGTTTAGGAATTTGGTATTTCTTGAAAGAAAATGAAGCACATCATTGACACATCATTTATGTTTATTTCAAATAAAATATTCACTGTAATGCAGTTTTTTATATTCCAGTTATCTATTCATTTGATTTTATTTTCATATAAAATTTATGGGTATTTTTTACTTTATGTATTTATTAAATGTATTTATTCAGACATTACATTTATTTACATATTAAACATTTATTTATTCATGCAATTTACTTGAATATAACATTTATGACTGGCATTGGTCATTTATCACGCAAAAATAATTTTTTTTTATTTAAAAAATTGATTTTTTACAGAAGTAATTATTTTTGCCGACTTAAATCAAGAGGTTTTTTTTCTTAATTTATTCATTTATATATTATATTATATTAATCATTTATCACTATTTATATATTAAATGTATCCGTTAATCATTCATTCATTACATTATTAAAATAACTTATTTATTATTTAAATTGATTCATTTAGATATGAATGAATCAATTATATATATATATTTATTTTTTTTATTTACTTAGCTAGTTATTAAATTTACCTATTTACTTACCAACATTAAAAACAAAACATTTTAATTGCTATTCAATCGTTCAATGATTTATTGCTTCATTATCTGAAAATGTTTAAATGAAAATCACAGGCTTTTTCTTTTTCCTGCACAACCTTTCAGTTCAGTTAGATTTTTTCAGGGCCAAACTGGTCTGGGAATCATTTCGCTCGAAGCTCAAGTAAACATCAAACCTCTCATGCGGATGGAAAGAAGCCAAAAAGGACGACTACAAGCAGATGAGAACAGAAACTGGCCAGATGGTGGTTCAGATGACATGAACGAACAATAAACCACGGAATCGATCTCAGATTAGAGCCAGCAGCTCTTCTGAGGAGGAAGAGGAAGTGACATCAGAGGGCAGGGTGTGTGTGTGTGTGTGTGTGTGTGTGTGATAAAGACTCTCACCCGCGCACCACGCCGCTCTCCAGGTAATTGACCTGGATGAACTTCCCAAATCGGCTGGAGTTGTTGTTGTGGGCCGTCTTTGCATTTCCAAACGCCTGCGAGAGACAGAAGGAGAAAACCAGGATGTGTGACTCCATAAAATCAGATTTTGTAAAAAGACAAGTGGTTTTGTTTTTTTACAGCAAGATATGCATATGTGAACAAAATATCCAGACAAATAATCCTTAAAAAACTAAAATGTATTTATTGGTTTAAAAGTGTGCCCTTAATCCAAAACATAACATTTTGATTATTAATAATTAAAACATTATTCATAATATCATTATAATATTACCTAGATGCATAAGAATAATAAATTGATATTGTATTATTATTATCATCATTTGATTAACATCACCAATTATTAATAATAATATTGTAATTAACATGGCATAATAATAATAATAACAATAATTATTTTAATGGTCTTCATAAGCAGCGTAATAATTCATTATTACAATCTATTATTAACAATGCATGAAATTGATAATAATTATATTATTATATGAATCATTATTATTATTATTTACAAGTTACACAACAACGATAATAATTTTTATTTTAATAATCTTTTATTACAATATATTTAATATGAATAATAAATTGAAAAATAATAACATAGAAACAAAAATATAACCATAGCTAAACAATATTAAACTATTTAATTCAAAACATACATGTAACGTTATTATTAATTAATAATTTATTAATGTAAATAATAATTATCCTTATTACTATTAGTAACAAGAAAAGAAAAATTACAGTATTTAATAAAATATTTAATTTAACTTTCTGTAAAGATCTATATAAATATATATCTTATTACTAATTTATCATAAAAAAAAGAATACAAATATAATAAAAACAGCAGTAACAGATACTAACAATAATAAACTGATTTTATTTTATTTTGATTAAAAAATTATTATGATTATTATAATCATTGTTTCGACAACAATAATAACTCCTAATTTTATACAATTTAAAAAATGAAATACGATAATTAAATTCAAAATGCAACTAATAACTATATTACTAATTATTAAGACACTCATTTTATATTACTTTTGTCATTTTCAATTATTATTATTTTTATTTCATTTATTTAATGTTTTTAATTAGTGGATAAATACACGTATAAATAAAACACAAAATGCATATATTAATATAAATCTTTTACAGAGAGACTGCAGAGAGGAACGGGTGTATCATAAATCAGATTAAATCACACTCATGTGGTTTCAGACGGTCAATAAAACAAACTCTGCTCTGTATTTGTGTCAATCTGCCTGAACGCGTGGGACGACGCTTCTACACAGCAGTTTGAGGTTATCACACGCAAGACCACGAAACCATCTCCTCCTCCACAGTTCACACCTCCATCCAGTGTGGGGCGTCCCGTCAGCCTCCGGCCCGGCCCACAATGCACTGCAGTGTTCGAAGCCCCGCTGCGCGGGAAAGAAGCTCTCCATGCTAAAGAGGATGCTTTGTGCTAAACAGCGGTGGGAAGGGCGCTAACCTAGTTCAGATCCCCCGCGCTCGACCTTTGACCCGCTGCCGAAGCAGACGGCTGAATATTGGGCAAAGCTTGAGGGGATACTGTAACCAATCAGGACTGCTGAACAGTTCACCCCAAAACAACGATTCGGACACTGATGACTTCATGACGTTACAGAAAATATGAAAGAATAAATAAACTAATACACAAACAAATGACACTGTCGTCATTTATTTTTGTTCCCAACAAGTAAGTAAAAATAACAATACATAAATAAAATAAATAACAAAATAAAAATAACAAAATCTTAAATTTTAAATTATCATAAATGGAATTTTATTAAAAAAAAATCATAATAAAGCTTCTTTATTATTAAAATATTATTATTATTATCCTTTATAATAATATTTAATAAAAATAGTTATAATACTAATAAATATAATTATTATTATTACAACATCTGTTGTTATTTTAAAACAGTTACAATTATTGAAAAGATTAAGTAAATGTAAATAAAACCATAAACACACAGAAACAAAAGCACAATGATATGAAAAAAGTGAATAATGGCTAAATTAAAATAAATAAAAAAAATAGTAAAAATATATAACAGTAAATAAAATAAATAAATTAATAATTAAATAAGTAATGATTAAATAAATAAAAAATATGTAATGATGAAATAAAAAACAAACAAAATTCAAAAATCATTAAACAAAAAATAAATTAATGATTAAATAATAGGTAAATAATGAATCAATTAAAGTAAAAAAGAAATAAAAAATTAAGTTCATAAATAACTTGTAAATAAAAAAATAACAAATAAATGGTAAAAAAAGAAAATATGCAAGCAAGTAAAAATAAATAGATGTAACATTTAAAAGCAATAACAATAACATTTTTGGAACAAAAATAAGCTTAACATAAAAAACAGATTTTTTATTTTATAATTTTTTCCCCAAAGGCAAACAAAATGAAGCATTTCACTCAAATCTACCTTTTTATCTCGACTTTAAAACAGATTCTGGGACTGAACTCGTGGAAACACACATTCAGTCAAATTCATGGGAAAGATAAAAAGCGAGAAGCGAAAGATCTGTTTCTTTAGTCGGTCAGAAACGCTTTGACACGAGCGTCCGTCGATCACTAGACAGACAGCGCAGCACAACTTCACTCAGACTCCAACACGTCGTCGTCTTCTTCTTCATCTTCAGACTCCGGCTGACTGACGGATCGGTCGCGAGGCTACGAGGAAACTCCACGACCGCGGAGGACGCTTTCTGTCAGAGTGACGCAAACGCTGAAGCCTCTTCTGCAGAGCTGCCAGAGGAAATCATCTGCAGACCTGTCTGGACTAGTTCTTATTATTTGCTGTTATCTGGAAGTCAGCTTTCCACAGATTTCCACGACAAACCACGAGGTTCTGCTTCCGTAAAGAAACTAGAGCTCTGATAATAATTAGATAACATTACATTAACATTTATCAAATTAACGGCGTCAGAACTCCTCCAGTTTGTGCTCTGAGAAATACTAGCTCAAAGGAGGGACTAAATAATGACATAAATATTCATATAATTTGTTTGTTTTTTTATATTTTATTTTCTTAAACATTTTATAGTTGATCACTTATATTATCATATAAATAATATTTTTATTATAAAAAATATTTACATATTTAAATATTATTTTAATATAGTATATATTACTTATTTACAGAAAGTATTTTATATTTACATACATTTAATAAATATCAATATACTAATTTCTAATTATTAATTCCTAAATTACTAATTTATAATTTAGATTTAGTATAATTAAATTATCATAAATTCATAAAATATTACATATAATTGCAATGTTATGTTTATAAAACTTTAAATAATGTATGATTTCTACAATAATTTCAACTAAAATTAATAAAAATGTCATTAAATAAAAATAAATAGACGATGTGTTAATTTATATTTAACTATACATTATATACATAATATTCAAAAGTGCTAATGTACATAGGTTTACATAAATATAGATAATTAGCAATAAATCATATTACATATATATACACAAACTATATAGGTGTATTTAAATATTAATGAATAAATATTAATACAATACTTAACAAATAATTTACCTATATGTGTAAGATACATAAAATAATTATTAAATTACTGCTAAATCATCGCATAACACTAATGTAGAAAAAACATTCTAATGAATATAGTAATGCACACACATACTAATGTATATACAATGCAAAATATACAATACTTAAATCACAAAAGAACATTGTATATCCAAACACACAATGCAAGACTATTCCTTCATACACACACACACACACACACACACACACACACAGATGCCTGAACCGAACTTTCACCCCTCTGGTGAAATCCAAGCCATCCATACAATGCATCAGGAATCAACAAAGGCCCTATTCTCAAAGCCATTTTATTAAAAGGCCAGGAGAATCCTGTTCCTCACAAACAACACTGTGAGATGCTCACATGACTGTTAAATATAGCTGCTTCTCCTTTTCTTCACCGCCTCAGAGCCAGAGCACAAACATCAGGCCGAGACGATCTGGCCATCTCTTAAGTGAGCTGCATGACTTCATTCATTTTCCGCGTCTTCAGCAGGAACACAAAAGCAAGACACGGGGTGGGTTTTGTTCGGCATTGCCATATCGGGTTCGCTGGTGACAGTGTGTACGAGCACTAATTGAGATCACTGACACAATAGGATGTCGACGAACATCCTTAAAGCAGAACGAGGCGACAATTCATTAGCTCATGACAACAGTTTGCACACTATCTGAAATAAAAAGTGTGTGGAAACGTATAGATTTTCTGCAACACGGACGGAATTGCGGAATCCCAAAAAAACCCCGGATTTTTTTGTATAATGCAGAATTTCACGTAATATGCCAAATTTGAGATAGGATAAATCAAATATAGGTTAGTGTGAATGAATGGTGCAGACGCGCAGTTTCGTTTACTGCACACATACTGAAGCAGTGTTTTCAGACTCTGACGCCTCAGTGTTCGAGTTCATAAACGCATAAGAAATCTCTAAAACTGCTCTGAGAGTCACTTCAAGAGCATTTTACTGTTTCTTTTGAGTAAAACTATTGTCATAATGCTACAAACCTAAAAGGTCTTCACTGCAACCCGACAAAATAAATGTTGGGTTTAACTTGAAGAAACTTTGACAGAAATGTATTACTTAATGTAATGATGGTACTACTACTAATACAAATAGTTATAAAAACTTTTTTTAAAGGAATATTTAGCAGAAAAATTCACAAAAAACTAATACTACTACTAATAATAATAATATAAAAATATTTATAAAACCAATTAGATGCTTTTGATTATTAATAAAGAAACCATTAAAATGGAATCCAGAAAATTAAATGGAAAACTGAATTTGTGAATTTTTTTTTTTTTTAAATAAAGAAAAAACATTTCATAGGGCCTTTAAAATATTTTAATAAATTGCTGTTTAATAATTTGCAATTATTAAATATGCCTTTTGATTAATAGTTTTTTTTAATTTAACCATTCAAATAGATTCTTGAAAAATTTTAACTGGTGGAAAACAGAATCCAGAAAAAAAACAAAAATGCAAAAAACATAATTTGGAAAACAATAAAATGGAATTTGTGAAAAAAATAAATAAAACCGATTTCATAGTGATGTCTGCCCTGGCATTAGCGTAAATTGTCTTTAGGGAATGAAAAGGCACATGAAGCGCTTAAGAAAATTTGTCCTAAAAAGGGTGCAGCAATAAATCGCTCTAATGAACACAAACGTGATCTGAACTCTTCAAGTTACAGTGTTTGACTGCAGTTTAAAAGGATTCTAATACACTCAGCTCTGTAAATGAACAGACCGTTTGCTGTAAACTGGAGACTACCGAGGTTATTAGGTCTCCAACGCGACTGTAATCACAGAATGGACTCTTGGGACATTTTATTGTAGACTTTTCCACATGTCGACATCCCACGTGTCATATTACAGCCGTCCCACCAGAAATAGCTCAGACCGTCTCAGGAGCCAAAGTCCACCACACAAGACTAACACAAAGCCGAGAGATAAACAATGGCCATGAAATGGAACAATACTCTGACTCTCGACACCCAGTGAGCAGACCGGCCAATGGGGAGCTCTGCAGCTACCACTTCCTGTTGCAAAAAAACTGCTTCCTGTTGAAGTGATCAGCCAGAGGGAAGTTCCTGTCTGCAGGCAGCAGAAGCATTGCTTTAGAGGACTCGCATGTATGCATAAAAAAGAGCACTACGTGCAATCAAAAGCCACATTGTTGCACAGGAACATCTGAAAACAGAAGGCAAAGATGTTTGCAGATCTCAGTGCAGAGTCTTCTAACTCTCCTGTCATCTGATACTCAATGACGTAATCTATAAAAGCCATTTGGAGCTGGAATTAAAAGCTCATTTTTGGCTTGATGGATTCCAAACTGTTTTCCTGTAGGCCACTTTACCACATGAATAGGTCAAATAGCGCGGTTTACTCACCCTTGAACATGCTTCATCTGGTATTTAGTATGCATGCTTTGACGTGAAGGCCAAATATGCGCTCAAACAAAGCAGAGCAGTTGTAGGAGGGGGATTACGAAAGAGAATAACCAGTCGGACGTGTTGATCAACGACAACAGGTGCCAAACATCTCTGTTTACATCATGCAAGTTGAAACAGAGACAATAACATGCAGCTTTAAAAAGAAACGATTGTAAAATTACAGTTTACATTGAGTCATGGTCCATGAATTTCCTTTTAATAGAATTTAAAGGCAAAACCAAGTCAAAACTATTTGTGGCTGGGTGAGGTGCCTCGGTAGGCGACAATTAAAACCAGTGAACTATTTCAAAGTTGAAAGTTTGGTAGAAGAAACTGGGACTTGGGCTGAAAAGTGGCAGAAATTTTCAAGAAAATTCTGTAAACATTCCGGAAACTTTTAGAAAAGTTTCCAGTAGGGATGCACCGATATTAAAATTCTTGGCTGAAACCAAACAAAATGAAACACTGAGGCAAAGAAATATGAATACGAACATGTTTTTCCCCCTATGCGTTTTATTTGTGCATTTTGCACGTATTGCGCCAATTTTTTTTCACCATTGCATTCATTAAATGGCCTAGCTAAAAAGCCTTTTTACTGTTTTGTCTTGCTTTTCGAAGAAAAAATCAATTACAAAACCACGATTTAAAAATACTGAACATTGTTTAACCTTTCTGGCAGACATTATCAACAAATCACTGTTTAACTTAAAATTAATAAGTTAGAAAAAAAAATATTTTGTGGCCATTTATACATTTACATTACATTTAGTCATTTAGCAGATGCTTTTATCCAAAGCGACTTACAAATGAGAGCAATGGAAGCAATCAAAATCAACGAAAGAGCAATGATACGCAAAGTACTACAACAAGTCTCAGTTTCAGATTAACGCCGTTTTTTGAGACCCCCTTGTTGGATAAGGCATGCGATGGACACTTTGAGCAGCAAATCAGTATATAAGAAACATTTCTGAAAGGCCCCGTGACACTGAAGACTGGAGTAATGATGCATAAAAAATTCAACTTTGATCAAAGCAATCAATTATATTTTACTATACGTTAACATACAATGCAATTCATGCATGTATTAGAAAACCTAACATTCTGCAGTTTAGGGCCATTTTGTGATTACAATCATCATTTTGTAACCAGCAGCAGACACCCTTCCTCTTCCCTTCGAAAACATGAAATGCAGTACTAAATAGTCTTTTGCTGTCAGTGCTTGTAATGATTTTTGTGTCTTTCTCTGACACTTTTAAATGCTTCCACACTGCCAACATGTATGCAGCATTACAAAGAGTGCATGTCTCTCACTATACACTGGTTGCTACTTGATCGCGTCAACGAAAATGCTTAGCTATCTTTCTCTCTACATTTTCAGCCAAATAGTTTAGGTTGCCAAACATTCGGTGCATACCCAGTTAGAAATGGGACATCAGCTGATGTATCCACTCAAGCAGTCACAATAACCAAAAGAACCACTATTTAGACACGTGGAAAGCTGGACAAGAAGGAACTTTGCATTGACTCACATATGGAAACATTTCTCTCTAATACAACTTAGAGAATGATAAAAGGAATACTGTGTCCTTTCTTAAAAATCAGAACCAACTGAAAGTCTTGGAAGATGGATGAGACAAATCAACTTAATGGGACCATAAAAGGAAGAGAAACCTCAGAGATCTGACTGCCTTTACACCACAAGTGCAGAGAGGCGGGGGAATATTTAAGCCTGTAGACACGTCTGCCAAAGGACAATGACTGTGCTGACTGCGGAGAAATGACTTCTAGTTTTCAGAAACCACAAACACCGCGGAAAGCTTCAACACAAAACCTTTCATCTCTTTCAGGACTTGCTACACAAGCGAACTTTATTCTGATAAAGGGGGCTGAGATAAGAAATGACACTAAAGGATTTCTAATGACATCATGTGTACAGGAAGCTTCTGAGTACTGAGAAGAGATACGAATCTCAGAAGCCGAGTGGGTTGGTTTTGTCTGACTGATAACTTGAAAAACAGCCCTTGTACTGTATACAAGAGTGAAATCTCGAGAATAATGACTTGAAAGTTTAAATGACTTTAAATGCTAACCCTCTAGCTGTGAAAATATCCCAACATCCACCATAGCCGTTCTCCAAATGCACTCTTGAAAGACTCGAAAGTTAGTTTTTCCGAGCACGAGAGTTACCACTACCATAAACCGCCATGAGATCAGAGTTGGGGGAGGGTTTCTGCTGATTTTTTGCAAAATGACAGAATGTGCCTGAACAGGTTTATGGGAAAGAGCTATAGTTTTAAAGCAAGAGACATAAAACAACAAGAACTGCATGAGACATGACCCCTGAGGAAGGCCTCCAGATGTAGGTTAGCCGGTACTGCAACATGAGCTATGCAAGGTCAACAAGTATGTGGCTATTTTTTAGGGTTAACAAGTTCTAAGGTCGGGAACTGCAAACCACAGACCTATCAACGGACTTCCTTTATCTTAACAATAGCAGTAAACAACAAAACCTGTGAAGGGTTTTAAAACTCTAGAGACTTGAGCTTAGAATGTTAACAGCATGAAATAACAGAGCAATTTGGCATTATGAGAAACAGTCTGCAACTATCCCATATCCCAGTAAGTCCTCAAACAAATCCACTGATTCTGAATTCAATTACTCTAAGTGAATGTTTAAAGCAGAGTGCTTTTCCAGACACTACAATTCCAAAAGTAAGTCTCCAAGGGATCAAAGTCATACACGAAACTAAAGCAAGAATCTTAAAAACAATAGAATATTGCACAGACATCCAACATTGACAATCAAATTGTAGGGGTCTTACAAATCATTACCATTTTTTGGGGTAGACATGTGAGGTGCAAACCCATCAGTTAACTTCCTTTACCTTCACCCTTTCAATACACTAAAACAAAGCATCTCAAAGATTTCAAAACTCTGGAGACTTAAGCTCAGAATTTCTCCAAGAGGATGTTGGTATTTTCCCATTTCCCAGCAAGTCCCTGAACGAATCTACTATTCCCGAACTTACTTATAAACGAATGTAACCAAACCAAGTTTGCATCAAGGTGGTGATGATGATGATCTTACCTCCAGCACAGGTCCAGCACCCAAGATGGTTCGTTCCACGCCGCTTGCATAACCCTTCTGGCTGAGAGCTGTCAAGCAGTGAATGAGGAAGTTAGTGCTTTGCGTTTTGCCTGATCCGCTCTCTCCTGAGATAACGATACACTGGTTGACACGTTTGCGCAACATGGCGTAGTAGGTTACATCGGCAATGGCGAAAATATGAGGTTCCAGCTTGCCCAACTGGTGGTTCTCGTACATTTTGACATATTTGGGGTTGTAAATGGGTAAGAACTTAAAGGGATTGATGGCAATGAGGATGCTTCCAGCGTATGTATAAATTTTCTTCTTCTGAAAACGAATGCAGAGGTTATCCAAGATGCTGTCCTCATTGAGGACAGGAAGGTTGCAGAGGTCCTCATAGTCCTCCTGCTGGGGTGGGAGGAAGCCCCGAGCAACCAGTCGCTTGGACTCCTGCTCGTTCCCTACGGAAGGCAGGTGCACGTAGCAGATGGAGCCATCATTGTTGCGCTCCTGGAGGAGGAAGTAAAATCCCTCTTTCTGAGAATGCTGATCTTGGGCTTTTCTCGGCCAGAGAAGGACCCTGTGCACCGGAAGGTCGGTTGATTCAAGCACCCACTCCTCCCCTCCACACTCCTTCACCTCAGCCAGAACGTAGACCTTGCTGGCGTCCAGTCCAAGGGTCGCTGCCGCATTCCGTATGACGCTAGCTGTGGTGGCCTCCTTGGTGACTCTGAGTGTACAGCATGACGCCGTCTCCAGAGAGAGTCGGGGGTAGATCTGAAGTTCGTAGGCCTTTCCATCTTGGCTAGTCGTCCCATCGCCATCTTTGACACTCATTCTGACTCAGGATGAGCCCCTTCAGCATTACGCACTGCCTTCACAAACACCATCTAGCACCTGGAAAAGAGGATGCAAAAAATTAAGACTGTTTTTTTAATGAGTTTATAAAACATATGGGCCTACAGAATACTAAAATGGTAAAATAAGATAGACTAGCAAAGAAATAGGTGTGCAGCTATCTTGAGTGATTAACTGATAACTTAATCGCTCTTTTGGAAAATACTATTTAATACGATTAATCATTTTATTTTGGAAAATACTATTAAGGTACAAACTTAGCCTCGTGGGCCACATGGTGACATACACCTATCATAATATAAAGGAAGAAATGCCAAAAAAATTAAAATTGAAATAAATAAATAAATAAATAAAAGAACTAGGCATGCAACTAATACAAGTGATTAATCAATTACTTTGATTAATTTTTAATTTTAATTTAATTTAATTACGGTTTTACAAAATACCCACTTTGTCTATAAAACATACAGACAGGAATATTACTGTAAAATAAAATAGACCAGCAAAAAGTTAGGACTGCAACTAACATGAGTGATTAATCGATTATTTCTTCAATTAATCACTGTTTTGCAAATACTCACTTTAATTTAAAACATACAAATAGGAATATTACAGTAAAATAAGGTACAGACTGGCATAAAAACACCTCAGAATAATAGAAAAAGCCATCATAGACACATGAAACAATACATTAATTGCCACCTTTAAAACAAACCACTTTCTGTAGATAACTCATCATCAAAGATCACTGCGTGTCATTTTATGAATGCAATATTGATCCTAGCCCAGATTTTCAGCATGGCAAAGTGACATTTACTGACAAAGGTTGTCCTTGACAGCACAAAGAGCCAACCGGCCAATAATGGCGTATGTCAACAACCATTTTCATTGATTTTATTGATTAGGTTTTACAGTCCTACATTCCATTCTGGCCTACTTTGTTTCTTACTATTAATCTTTCCCTTTTAGTTTTGGAACAAGTCCAAGTCAGTCTCATGTATCTCAATTAGATCAATCATTTGTAAACAAGAACTTAAGGATTTAATTAAAAAACAGAGATAAGGGGCCATTACATTACTAGTGCTCTTTGGATGAACTGATCTCCCCTACCCTTTATTTTTCAGGCCTGCAACTCCCGATCTGACCTTATTATTTGTGGCATCTGACTCAGACTAAACAGCTCCTTTATTTAATCTGCCTAAAGCATGTCCCTGCAATAAACTCTGATCACGAGTGGCAATTGCATCTGTATAGCTACATCTCACAGGAAACTGTGGTCACAGTTAGTCAGTGTGCTGGCGTGAATCTGCCGTGAATAGACAGCACGTCTCTATAAATATACAGTACCAAGCCACAGCTGCTACATCATACGGTGTCAATATCGGCATGGCAACTGCATCCCAGCAAAGCAACATAAAAGCAATAGAAAGCAATATCGTCACATGGTCGTCACATGGTTTACGGTCGTTCAATACAAGTTTTTACTTTAAAAAAAGACAAAAATTTAAATTATATTTAACAGAAAAGACAATACATTTACTCAAGTAGAAAATACAAGATGATTAAGTGTATAAAACAAGATTTAAAAATAAAAATAAGGGAAAAAAAACGCTCTTTAAGAAAATACTGCTATGCAGTTAGTAAGGAAAGAGGAAATAGCTAACCCCTGCAAACAAAGTTGCTCAATGTGCAAACAGAGTGAATCTCATTTTGCACACGCCACTTATAATACTGGCCTTTGGTTATTATTTCTAAATGCTTTTGAAGTGTACTACATAATAGACGGTATAATATTAATCCAATGAACCAAACAATCCCTTCAATGACCGTTTTTTCCACAATTAAAATAATTCCATCATAAAAATAATCTAACATCAAAATGACTTTAAAATTTTAATTTCAATGCACACTCCAAATTTAAAATATTGGTCATTATTTTTTTAAAGATAAAATACGATTTCATGTTCCAGTCAATTTCCTATGGAGAAGCAAATCAAATTCCAGAACATCATTCAGAAATAAGTCACTTTCAGAAGTCCAATGCTTGGGAATGCTCCCGAAGGTTTCTTGAAGAACCAAAATCTGACCTACCAATCCAATCTTATCCAACGCTGTCTATTCCATTAACAGATGACCAAATTCTGGTTTGGCAGAGTCACTGCTACCCAGCAGAACAAACGAAGCAGAACACTGTATGTTTGTTTTGACTGTACATTTGAGGATGCAAGTTATTTCCTGTGAAGATGATAACCAAGTATCTTAAACAGCTGTCAGCTTATAAGGAGTGAAATTAAGTTACTCTGGAAAGTCCTTGTCAATGAATGGACGTATTTTCTGATGGTTCAACATAACTGGCCATACCATTGAGACTGGCATTTTTATGCAGGATGAAAATCAAATCATTCCAAGGGCCAGAAAAAATATTACCAAGTATGACTTCTTTTGTAAATTACGAATACAAGTAAATACTAAAAAAATAAATATCAAAAACAATATTTAGTAAAATAGTGAAAAAAATACAACAGAAAAAAACTGTAAATAAAAAAATACTAGCTGAATTTGCTGGTAAACAATGCATAACTATAAGATTAAAAGTGTTCAAAATGAACAGTGGAAGTTTTTAAACTTTTCCAGCCTGGTTTCTCAGATGGGTGAAAGTAGGCCATCCTCCTTACTTGGCTGTTGACCATAACCAGAATCAATAAAACTCCAAGGCATGCATAAAAGTAAGTGACCACAAAAACACCATCATCATTACAGCTCATTTTGAGCTGGCCTGAAATAGACCAGCCAGGTTAACTCTTCTCTTCTCCATGAAGAGCTCAAGACTGGGGGATACAAAACATGAAACACCACTGTGAGAAAGAAAATAATTCAATTCAAGAGTGAAGAATTAGAACAGACATGCATCTCAACAACAAATAGTGAGACTAATCTGCATCTTGTATAGGTTCAAAATAAGTTCCATTCTAACTGAAATGGAACTTATTTGGAACATTCTACAAAGGCTGTGACACTGACACAAATAGTGCTCCACATCTGATTCCAATAGTTTAACATTAGGATGTTGCCAAGCTACTGCCACAATACTCTTTAAAACATCAGAAATATATAGAGAACACCTAAAAATTAGGTAAAACAAACAATGTTTATAGAGAATCAAATGTGTTTAAATAAACTTTTCTGCAATTGAAAATTTTGTCTACCAACTTGAAATTTAACAATACAAAAAAAAAACAAATAAGGATATTTCTCTTGTTTTTCATCCAAAATAGCCAAGAATCCTTAAAAATTCTGTAAAAAAAAAATATTATGATTATTTTTTACCTTTTTATAGCTATGTATGTATCGAAGGGAAAAGTCCTATATGCCTTTGTCAGTCGTCATAGCTAAAATTTTCCACACAGTAATAAAATTAATTCGTAGTATATATCCAACTATATATATTTTTTAATTGAGAAGCAACCTGCATAGATATTAATAATTGTTTTTAGATAATGTAGCTTTACTACTTCAAGTGTACATTGTATGAAAGGTTATCACCACCACAGAATTAAAAAAAAAAAAATATATATATCACTTTTTTTTTTTTTTTTACTGATATTTAATCTCGCAATTCTTAGAAGACAGGGAGAGTTGTGAGATTTGGACTTCCAAGAAAGAAAAAATAAATAAAAAATCAAGCTTGTTGCAACTACGGAATAATAAAAAATTATATATAAAGGTTGTGACTTTTTATTTCACAATTCTGACCTTTCCCTCTCACTTTTATCTTTATCTCTTAACTGTTTTTTTTTTCCAATTCTTTTATTCAAGTTTATTTGTATAGCGCTTTTTTAAATCTGGAGTTAATACTTCTCAGTTTATATAATTAATTAAAAATATATAAATATATAATAAAAAAAAGAAAATCTCACAATTTTGCAACTCTTTTGGAAAAATGGCAAAACTAAAAAAGAAGAAGGAATAATATAAAGTCTCTTTTTATACGTGGAGGGGATACACTTCCCTAATTTTGTGTTACTACACTGTCAGACTGTCAGATCAATGTCAGACACAAAATACAAAGATGCAAGATACAAACTATGAAAATCAAGACTTAATTTCTTATGCGGTATTGCTTCCAAAGCAAATGTACTTCATTTTATATATTTTAGTAAAAAAATAGCAAAAGTTATTTCAAAAGCAATCAAGAGTTCATGTTTAACAGTGCTTTGTTGCAATGCATTCAAACTAAATTTGGTAAATCAATGTCTTGAAGATGTTTTCAGCTAAATGACTTAAATTCATTGACATGGACTAGAACAAGCAAGTCGAAGTCACCAGTCAACCATAAAAACCTGGAGCAAAACTGTTACTTCATTTCAAAAGATCACCAGGATCGTCCCTCTCGACGGTTTTCTCAGAGGAAGCTCAACTGACTGGCAGCGAAACAAAGATTTTGGCCTCTTTTGTGATTTCTGAGTCTCCTCAAGAGCTAGATCCTCATGTTTCTCTGCCCGGGGCCTCCTTCAACACTTCCCTCAGACAGACACATATGTGAGCTGGCCGAGCTCCCGGGGGAGAGAAGAGAAGAAGAAAACCCATGAGGTAAATCAGTCCCAGGTTCTTTATGGAGCGTCATGAATGAAAGGCCCATTGAAGTGGAATGTGCGGCTGAAACAGAAACAGGGCTTTTGTTTTAATATCACCTCCATTTAGGAACCAAGTCTTTTAGCAGACGCGTGGGCAGAGCACAGACAAACCTCCACGGGATTCCCTACGGACGACTTTTCCTGCAGTTTTAGGCCTACGCTCAATGCTTTTCACTTGGAGTGAATATGCAAGAGTAACGAAACCTCCCACGTGTGTCTAGATGTGACTCTTCAATGCAAGTCTGTGGGATTTCACACCTGTTTTAACTGTAGCACGAACAATGAAGTGATAACTACATTTACATGCATTGTCTGGAAGATTGTTGTTTGTAAGCATCTGAAACATGCGGCGACTTAATGTGTTCGACTTCAGCTCATGCAAGATTAGAATGAGTTTGTTGAGACGTCTTTAATTTCAAAACATCTCTTCTGGCTAAAATATGACTCCATAATCCATAATAATGCTTCCTCCTATAAAAAAAGTGACCTTGTCTAAATCAGGAGATAAATCTGCAAAGCCCAAACAGCTCTAAACAGTATATATGGGTATAGTTTGAAGCAAGAGCACAACAGGAGATGGAGTTTATCACTGGAGGAAGCATTATTATGGGCTCACATTTTAGCTAGAAGCAACTGTTTGAAGTTAAAAACATCTTGATGATGGATTTGTTTCTTACTAACACACACCTTTTCTCTTCTCAAGGTGTTAACTGATGGACTGGAGTGCTGTGGATTATTGTAATGTTTTCATCAGCTGTTTGGACTCTCATTCTGACGGCACCCATTCACTGCAGAGCATCCACTGGTGAGCAAGTGATGCAATGCTACATTTCTCCAAATCTGTGGAAGAAAAACTCATCCTAACCTTGCAAAAAGTTGTCCTAAAACCAAAATGCGTTCTTGTCTTAGGACAACTGATGAACTTTTTTGATCCACTTCAAATGCTGACTACTGTACATCTCCAATGGCCTGAGAATTAGCACATTTTGGGGCAAATTGTCATTTTTGGGTGAACTATTCCTTTAAGAAATAAAGATCTTAAAGCCCATTTTAGCTCAGCTCAGCTAATGCTTCAGTTTCACAAAGCACGCTTGTGTAAAGTAAAGCCCTCCAACTCCGGTGAGAATTCAACACCAGCCTGAGTGGAGCTCAATAAAACATTGGCAGTAGTTTCCACAGCGGGACGCGATCTCAACAGCCCAGACCTCCTGCAGCGCTGCACATGTGCTCCAGCTTTAGTTTTACCATCCTACTGCAGTTCATCACTGGAACAAGCACCCACTGTAGACCCAGAAAACCCTACTAACTCAAAGCACAAAAACAGATCCATAAAGTGGATACAAAGACGAAATCACTCTTCAATTACAGTCCACACTACAGACTAGAGATATGTGTTACTTGATTTAGGGTTGCACACACTTATCAAAAAAAATGACCAATGCGGAGATGTCCTAAAAAAACAATTATAATAATAATTCGTTATTTTCTTTCGTTTTATTGAATTTTTAAATTTGCATTTGAATCTCAATAACAACAAAAGTACATGTCTCATTTCAACCATAAATTAAAAGAATATTAAAAATAAAGCTTTTTAAAGACCTCCTTTGCATGGTGAAATTACATAGAAATGTTACATTTATTTTATTTTTGTCATTATTTTATTGCATCCAAAATAAAGGATTTTGTTTGCATAATGTGTGTGTATGTATATAAATATAGTGTTTGTAAAATATTTACATGTACATATTTATATAATTTATATTAAATATAAATATATTTAATATATAAACATTTTTTTTATATATGCATGCATCATTTTATTTTGGAAGCCATTAATCATTTGACAGCTCTAATTGTATTATTTTTCTAATATTACTATGTACTGATTTTTGTATTTAAAATTTTTATCAACAAACGATTCAACAACAAATACTACTAAAACTTTATATATTGCAAAACACAATAATAGAACAAAACAATGAATGCTTATTTTTGAACCACTTGCAGGAACAAATAAAATAGCATTTTTTGTTTGCTTGCTTTTTTTTAAACTAATTCCTCACACACTTAAACAGTCTTTCTATTGTTCAGACAAACAGATCAAATGACACACATTAACTTTATACAACAAACAGCTCTGAAAAAGAAAGAGATCTCACTGCTGAGCTTTCTTTCGGAGCTGTAAATCACAAAAACGACTCTTTGTGTTGAGTCCTAGTGTTAGCTGCTCTGATCTAGTGCCTGCTTTCAATTTTATCGATGCACTCTGTGCCATTTGCATGCAAACGGTTATCGTGGACGTGCCAGAGAAAACACAGGCCTCATATACGCTCCGGGGCAGAATCTTTGTATACAATCCTGACAAAAAACATACAGAGACCAGCAGCCAGATACACAGGCAACATATGAACCACGAGACGTCAGACCAGGATAACCTTACATTTCAACCCCAAAGGTCACCGCTGTCCGAGGGGAATTGCTCATTATGATCTAAAGAGAGCAGAATGTGCATCTTAAATGCAAAACCATGGAGGAGCATTGGGATTTGGTGCATTTGAGTCTTAAATCTGCAGAAAAACATGAGCAAAAATCATGCATTTCGCAGCTAAATGCACAATCAAACAGGCCAACGCTGTTGTACTTCTAAAAAGTCATCAAACAGAAGCCAGAGCTGCATCATGTCATCCGCTCCGCTCTGAAGACATCTTGAAGACATTAACTGCTCCTCCTAAATCTCCCGATATTAGGGCTCCAGACGCTTTCCAATCACTGAATGTTTCTGTTGGTCATTACACGAGCTCTGGGATTAGCTGGCATATCCAACAGGAATGTCACGTCAGCCTCGCCTCACCTCCATGACTTACTTCTGCATGTGTGCTGTTGGGCATGAGAAAGCTGCAGAAGAAGACCAAAAACAAGACCTCTTTCTCAGCTGTTGTTGAGGGTTGATGCTTTCTCTCGACTGATTAATGATCGATTATACTGGGAAAACAAAAACAGATTTTGCATGCACTGTCGTCCCAATGTTTAGGGTTTGTAACATTTTAAATGCTTTTAAAAGAAGCATCTTCTGCTCACCAACGCTGCATTTATTTGGTCAAAAATACAGTAATAGTTTTGCTTTTTTAAATAGCTGTTTTCTGTGCCATCATATGTAAAAATGTAATTTATTAGCATGATTTAAAGCTGAATTTTCAGCATAAGTCTTCAGTGTCACGTGATCCTTCAGAAATCACGTTGATTCGCAGCTCAAGAAACATTTCTGATTTTCATCACTGATGAAAACAGTTGGGTTGCCAAATATTTTTTGTGAAAGCTGTGATGCTCCTCATTTGACAGGATTGTTTGATGAACACAAAGTTAATTTGCATTAGAAATTATTTGCAAACGTATAAATGTCTTTACTGTCACTTTTGATCAATTTAAGGCATCCTCATTAAATAAAAGCATTTTTTAACAGACAGACCGATAGATGAAAAGTAACGTGAATCTTGTGAACAGAATTCAGGTCTTATTTAATCCCGAAAGAAAAGTGTAAATTATAGAAAAATAAAGCCTATTTTAGTATCATATATGTATGTAGGTATTTATGCATGCATTTTGACATTATATTCAGGATTACTGCAAACATTTGCCATATATATATATATATATATATATATATATATATATATACACAAACACATGTATATATTTTTTTAAATCCATTATATTTTTTGATATTTATTTCAATTTTAAATGGATTTAGATGCAATAATGTAATAAAATAAATACTGCCATGATAAAAAAAGGGTAATTGTAATTTGCAAAATAAACAAATAAATAACTTTTTTTTTATATATAATAATAGTTTGAATTACGGAAATTTGTATTTTGTGAGGAAGAAATGTGCATAAGTGTCATGAAAATAGTGTCACAATAAAATGAAATAAAAATCCCCTTTTTATTTAGGTGAAACACGGCCGATCATCGTGTGCATCGAAGGCCCATTTGTCAAGCATTAAACCTCCTGCGGCGTGTTTCCATCAGATGAAGAGGAGGATGACGCAATGTTTGCGCGTTCACTAAACAAACGGCGTCGCGAATCAAGCAGAAGTCAACAGAGCGCGCTCGGAGCGCGTGCAGCTGCGCGGCTCGTCATGAGCTCAGCTCTGGGGGACGGAGACGGAGACGGAGGGGGCGGTTTATGGAGTCCCTGGCACTCGATCTGCTCCATCCACTTTCCATTGCAGTCCAGACAGGCCACATCCGGCATGAGATCAATGGGCAAGTGGGTGGACTGACATCAAAACCACACCATTACCAACCAGTAGACTCCCATCCATCTCCAGCACACACGTTAAATAATAAATGCACCGTTATTCATGACTCAAACACCCCCAAACCAGACTAACACTGTCTAGAACGGGTTAATACTAAAACAGCAACCGAATGCATGTCAGACTCAGAGCAGACTCGTTTTTTTGTGCGCTCTGTAATTACAGTTATTTATAAACTTGGACAGAGGAGAAACTGCTCGCAATCGCATCCAAGCGGGTTTCGCTCCGCTTTAACCATTTCTGTCCGTTCCCACCGCGCGTGCGTCACACCGAGTCCGCACCGCGAACTTCATCTTTCCCCTCACACACCCATAATGCACTGCTGTCAGGCCACTCCGGGGCACCTTCTAGATTAAAAGGCTGTCTTCACCGCAGAGAAACAGATGAGTGACCGGATCACAGCGGATGCTTCAGGAAATCAGGGAAGCATTGCCATCTGCAAATCTGGAAGGTTTTCGAGAGGAAGGCGGCTTCTGTGAAGCTCTTGCAGGGGAAAACGGATCTAATTCTTGCCATCTGCTCGTCAATACTCATTAGTGGACGAATATGAAACCAATGGCTTCATGTTCACCCACTGCAGATGAAAATCTAGAACTAGGCCTCATATAAGACTGGAAGGAGCCACTGAATATTCACAACATTTGGTTGTAATAAAAAAAGCAACAGCATTAATATTGTGATTATTTAATGCACATTTGATAAATATGCTGTAGACGTTCTGTCATATCTCACAACTACAGAAACTAAAAATAGTTTTAATAGCATCTCTTTAAACTTTAGTAACAAAAAAATTGCATTAGATTTAATGTTTTGGTATACAAGTAACTGCACCCCAAAGAGGTTTGATTCAAAATGTACAAAGTTGACAGTTTTTGTAAAAATAAATGCAGAAAAAAAATATGGTTTATTTATATGCAAAAAAATAAAATAAAATAAAAATAAAATAATAATGGTAATAAATATATATTTATTTATTTAGATTTACTTTTGCCAGGACGATTTTTTTGGTTGTGGACAAAAACAACAGGGGAAAGAAAAATAAAACATTTTTGAAAAAGATTTTTTTAGACAACATCATAAACATAGTAAAATTAGATGTTGAAAAAAACATAAGTTTGTTATATTATTGCACATAAATTAAATAGTTTTATTTAGTAAAAAATAAATAAATAAAAATGAATTTAAATAAAATGAATTATTTTGCAAATTACTATTTAAAATTATGAGAAAAAAAACTTTTACATATGAAATGTAATTGAAAGCTGAACGACAATGTGATTTTTTTTAAAGCTACACTGTAAAGTCTTATTAAAATGACATGTAAAAAAAAAAAGTCTGTTTATTTTAGACTGTGTTTGAATTGATCATTCTTCTGGCTGAGGACCAAAAACAACACATTTAAGCCAAATCAAAGCGCAAACATTACTTTTGAGATGCATCTCATCTCTCATAAAAGGCTGTAAAACACTGTGATATCTGTAAAGCTGTATTGCCCGGCCCTACTTCCAGGTCTCTCATTCAGTGGTTCCCTTTCAGTCGCATGTCAGTGCACATATGGTGCAACAAAAAAAGCTTTGTGGGCCTCCCTCTCAACTTCACAATAAAGCTTTAAAATAGAGACTGCAAAAAAACGAACGAGTGAGAAAGAGTAAATAGGGCAGGGAAACCCAACTGTCTAACACTCCTGAATTTCCTATGACTACATCTGCATTCATCAGTGACTATCAACTTCCTGTTCACGTCTACTAGTCACTGAAGAGTTTCTCAATGTGAACCCATCCCCTCTTTTCTGTTCACAGTCATGTCACACAAAGACGACATTAAAGCCAACATGAAACTCCCATGAGATGCTTTTCTCTTCATGTGTAGTCAGGAGATCCTCTTGAAATGACCAAATGTGATCAGAAATTACCATGAAGATGAACATATCTTTCTTTGGAGTGACATACACCGATGAACTGTTCACAGTAAAACCAGGAACGTGGATTGAAAGAGCAAATGTTGGTTTCATGTTGATGTGAAAAGGTGGTTCAATTCGGTTTTCTCTTGCTGCATTCACAAACAATATTAACTGTGAAAAACATTCAACACTAACTCATGACACGTCGAAATTACTTCTCTCGCTTCCTGTCAAGTTTCTGTTCTTGATGATGATGGGGTTTTTCCATGGCTGTTGAGCACAGACAGTAGGAGGACAGAAGTCAGTCAGTCAGATTTGGAAAAAACGGCCAATCCTGAAGTCCAGGAAAGCGGTGACCACCATCCCATTGGGTTTTCAAAGAGTTACAGGGCTGTGCATTGTGTTTTTACTTTATGATGCTAATACGTGAACACTTAAAGCCTTGTGTGCCCATAAACTTCAATGCGACCATAAACTGTATTATGATATCCCATTATATTATGACACATGACAACACAATGCAACAAGTAGGAGGTTCAACCTTAGATTCCGACGGCGTTTATATCAGATAAATTCATTTACCGAGCACAGATTGTCTACAGATCATAAATCATACACAACTATGAAACCAGAAGCGCGGATGTAGAATGAACAAATTAGAACAAGGCGGGAAATGAAAGATGAAAAGTTACATTGTAGCCGGATACATTCTAAGGTTCTAACAAAAGCTCGATCCGGGAAGTTCGGTTTATTTTCAGAGCTTTCGCCGCGAAATTATCTTTTATCTTTTGTTAACGCGACTTTGAGTTAGCTTTCAGCTAAACGGCTATTTTTCCTAGATAATATTCGCGTTTTTTAGATTAGAAATGTTTTTTGGGTGGTTGAAACAAAAGCCTTTTGACTTCCAGCCACTCGGAAAGTTTCTGTTCGCCGCCGCGAAGCTGAAAACAGTGAGATATTAAAAACAGCCGTCAAACTTACCGTGGTGTGTGAATGTTGTGCCGAATAAAGCGTCTCATGTTAATAAGTGAATAAATGTGGCAGCTGGTCGATTGTCTGCTGTGTGTTTGTGCATACGTGTATGCAGCTCCGCCTCTTCATCCAATAGATCGACTCTTCATCAAACTCATCCAGACAGGTTTATTTCCACCCCTGAGGTCACTTTAAAAACATAACACAGAGATATGGGTCCGGAGAGGACACACGGACATGGTGAATGCGATCTGGGGGCTTTGTGCTGGAGGTCTGTTTAACCACACAGTGAGAGAAACTAGTCTCGTGCGGACAGAAGCCGAACAGCGACGCCCCTCGGACGGAAAGAGAACTGCAGCTGCAGGGTTACTGTTCCTTAAAGGACTAGTTCACTCAAAATTGGAAATTTGCTGAAATTGTACTCGTCCCCAGATCCTCCAAGGTGTAGATAAGTTAGTTTGTTCATGAGAACAGATCTGAGAACTTGCTCACTAATGGATCCTTTGCAGTGAATGGGTGCCGTCAGACTGAGAGTCCAAACAGGTGATAAAAACATCAGTAATCCACATGTGATACGCATTACTTCAGCTCATGTGCTGTGAAGTGAAAAAGTTGTAAAGTTCGTGTTTGTAGCTAAAATAAAATAGGCCTAAATCATTAAGGTGCTTTTCTTTCCAAGTTAAAACATGAGTGCAGTGATGTGAAAAAAGTCCTAAAAAGCTCTGTTGATGGGTTTTGATGTTAGAAAACTACATAAAATGGATTATATCACTGCAGGAAGTGTTATTATATATCATATACTCATATTTTGAACAGAAGAGATGGTTTAAAGTTAAAAACACCTCAACGACAGATTTGTTTCTCACAAACAGGCAGGTTTTGGCTTCACAAGATGTTAACTGATGAACTGGAGTGGGGTGGATTACTTGTGGACTTTTTATCAGCTGTTTGGACTCTCATTCTGATGGCACCCATTCACTGCAGAGGATCCATTGGTGAGCAAGTAATTTAATGTTACATTTCTCCACATCTGATGAAGAAACAAACTAATCTTCACCCTTGCACATTTATTTTGCATTATTGGCATTGAACTGCAAACATTTTGGCAATAAAGCACAATTCTTATTTCTGAGAATTGAGAATCTAAAGGTGTGCAAAGTGCAAACCCTTGTGGATGAATGTGTGTAATACAGTTTGTTTAAAAAAAAATATCTCAAATGTAATGACATGAAACTACAGCTAGATGTCGGTACGAAATCAGATATCCTGAACAAGTCTGTCAGACCAGACAAATGTCTGTTACTAGTAATAATAACAAAAGATACTAGTGTCTAATAAAAAATTACTAGCACCTAATGAATAAGTACTAGTATCTAAAAAATAAGTACTAGTATCTAATGAACGCTCACTAATAATATTTGAATAGATACTAGTTACTATTGCAATAATGACTAGTCAGAAATGATATCAAAAACAGCATAACTACGAGTCCCTGTTCATTTGGAGATATCTCCAACCTCATAAAGAACTAGTGAGAATGCATTTAGAGATATCTTCATTTAAACGAATCATAAACATGAGAACATCTCCACCGTCCAATCAGAGTCCACATGGTAATACAATACATTATTATGCAGAATTAATTAGATTTTTAAGTAAGGCTTTGTATGTTAGCTTGTCTTGCTAATTAGTTACCATGAAAACACAAGGAAAGATTACAGACCTGTTATCCAACAGAAGTTTAATGATGTGTTTTAGTCCAAATTCACTTCACAACATCAGTCAAGTATTTGAAATAACATATTTTTGTGATTTGACACGGTTTTATTAAACAGAATGAGGCAGAAATCATGCCACCTTATATTATTCTATACAGTGACAAAGGTTATGTCGATTAGCATTGCTTTTTAAATATACTTTATTCTCATAATAATACCCGAGATGGCTCGAAGAGCACAGATTAAACCATATATTGTCAAATTGTACAGCAAACCTGTTTTTATTATTATTATTATTTTTTTTTTTTTTCATTTTTGGCCTTCTTTTTTTTTCAAATAAAGAAAATATTTGTCTGAAAACCATAAGTTTTGGATTTTGTGTGCCCTGTACAGAACATTAATATAAAAAATATTCAGAGTGTGTCGCATCAGTGTACCCTGTACAGAATATTAATGTAAAAACATTCAGTGTCTTTAACACCAGTGTACCCTGTAAATAATATTAATTCAAAAACATTCAATGTAGCACCAGTGTTATATGCAAAAGAAATAATAATAATAAGTTAATGTACAGCCTGGAATGAAATTTATTGTTTATATTGCAGGAAAAATAGGAAAATAACAGATAATAAAATTGGTGTCTTATCTCAATACTGCCAGCAGAGGTCACTCGATGACCAACAAACACATTAGGCTACCAGGTTTACAAATTACAGTGTTTACAAAACTGACAAAAATAAGTTTTCTATGTGCTTGTGTACAAATAATTGTTCCCTTTCCGTGAGGTTTCCTAAAAAAAAGTACATCCATCCCCTTGTTTCTGTTTCCTGTCTAATTTCTCTCCTATATGTTGCTGGCTCATTAATATTCAGCACACGATTACCATACTGGGTTGAAATGAAAATTTAAAAAGTACTAGTATCTATTAAGTATAATTATAAATAGACTACGCTACTAGTCACTATTTGAATAAGTACTAGTACCTAAAGAATAAACACTAGTACTTAATGTAAAAGATACTAGTATCTAAAAAAAAGTAGCCTACTAGTACCATGAAATAGATAGCTAAAGGTTAAATGTTAAAACCGCTTTCCATACGTGCAGTGAACAAAACGAGAACCGATATAAGTCTCTCCCACATGCAATCGGACGGTCGGATGTATTTCTGACATTTCAGAAATTCTAGTTGCTCCTCGTGAGGGTATAACACACTGGAAGCAGAGCTGCGAACCATTGCGCTTTTTTCCTCACTGCGCATGCGCGGAAATAGAATTTTAAATAGGCTATTTAATCTTTAATACAGCAAGAAAGAAAACAAAAAGAGGCAGATATTTTTAGAAATATATATTATTAGAAATATCAACCGTTGTCCATCATTTTGCAATAAGCGATAAAGACAAGCACGTCGGACTTAAGTTTTTTTTTTTTTTTTTTTTTTTGTAGGTGTCCAGGTAAAATAGCACTGCACTGTCTTCACTGTAAACGGTCAAACCAAAATTTATTCAGACACCATCAACATTTCTAAAATTATTACAATTTATATGCTATATGAAAATGGTAATAAAATGTGACAAGAACTCAGAGTTAAACTGTGTCAGAACAAATTCGTCTTGATAATGTCAGATTAGTTTTATGGAAAGGTATGTAAAGGATTACAATCAACCCAAACTTCAGACAACTGTCAATATGACAATATTTACACAACTATTAATACTTTGTTGACTAATTTCCAAGCAATGCTTAATTTAGTTTAGTTAATTTAGTCAGTCTGTGGTGTGAAAAGGTTGCATTAGCAATTCGGAAAAATAAAACACGTAAACAAAACATGGTGAGGTCAAAGTGTCTGAATGTGGTTTGGCCCCAAGGTGTTTTTGTTTGGTTTTGTTTCTATCAATTTCACTAGTAGTCCACTGTATGAAGATTTTTTTTCCGTTATAATATGGAACAGTTCACTTTATTTTGCTGTCCTCACTTACATAAATGAATTATACTGTCCTGTACCTACTAGAGAAAAAAAAATTATTTATATATATATATATATATATATATATATATATATATATA
The DNA here is from genome assembly GCF_963082965.1 of Carassius carassius. Lineage (NCBI taxonomy): Eukaryota > Metazoa > Chordata > Actinopteri > Cypriniformes > Cyprinidae > Carassius > Carassius carassius. The sequence continues at coordinate 5,422,909 of NC_081770.1, read as the reverse complement.
TATATATATATATAGTAGTGAGTGATTTTCTTTCTTTCATTTTCTTGGATTAATGCCATTATTAATGCTGACATCACAAAGCCTGCGAAACAAAGATGGCAGCCCCCACGGATAATATTGCCTATGGATGCAGTGTTTATGCAAGTGGTACACAGTGAGAAATAGACTTTAGGACAATATAACGTTGCAATACAATTAATAATCTAGCTACAATTCCTTTACAGCAGCTGTCAGCTAAATTCGGCTCGGTCACTTTAAGAGACAATGCATCCAATATAATACACATCTGATATTTTCTCAAATGTTTATTTTCACTTAAGACGTATTCACTTCAAGCGTATTGAGACTCGTCTCTCTGCATGAGCCCTGAACACCAGAACACTGCAGGTGCTGAAGTGGGCTCTTTCACATCCTTTTCTGTTTTAACTGTGATTTGTATTTGTTCGTTCAGGAGGAACTTCGAGGAGAACTTCTTAAAGGAGAGCTCGATTCAGTGTTGCTGTCTGTGAGACGCGGCTATCTCTCTGCGTGCGCACTGAGCGCCAACCTCCCGCACTCTCTCGTGAGGCCAATAAGGAAGTGACTAAAACTGCAATTCATCGACTGGCATCTTGAGGCTGGCTGCAAAAGGGAGTCAGTTCCATAGACTCCCCATGTTAAAATGCCCAACTTTACAGCAGGAAAAAACATGTTTACAGCCTGGTTAAAAAAATGATTTTGGTCTAAATAGCTAATTTTGCCCTTCATGACAACTGTGAGGGGGGTGAATTTTTTTATAACTCATCCATTTAAATTATATTAAGACTTGAAGTTCTGCATAATTAAGGGCGTGGCCACTTGAGTGACAGGTGGATTGCCGCTGCTGACAATGCCGTTGTGCTGGGTGGGTGTGGCTTCAGCAACTAGCTCCCGCCTTTTTGCCCATTTTTGATTGTCCGGGAGAGTCGCGCGGTGACGCGCTGCCAAGATGGCGACGGCCAGCTCTACACACTTTAGGCTTCAAAAACACACTTCAGGAGTCTACGGGTGACGTCACGGACACTACGTCCATGTTTTTATACAGTCTATGGTGCGCACCAAACACAGCACGCAAATAACCAGCTACTCAGTTCAGCTGTTCCACGTCTAGTTCTCAGAGTTGATCACAATTTGTGGGTTTCTGCTTGTCCACTCACCTTTGAGGACTGACCACAGGTTCTCTATGGGATTAAGATCCGGGGAGTTGCTTGGCCACGGATCCAAATTTCAAAGTAATGATCTTTGAGCCACTTCTTCATCACTCTTGCTTTGTGACATGGTGCTCCATCATGCTGGAAAATGCACGGATCATCACCAAATTGCTCATGGATCGCTGGAAGAAGCCGCTCTTGCAGGGCTTCCTTTATTCATGGCAGTGTTTTTGGGCAGAGTTATGAGAGAGCCCACTCCCTTGGTTGAAAAGCAACCTCACACATAGATGGTCTCAGGATGCTTCACTGTTGGCACAACACAGGACTCATGGCAGGCTTCACCTTCTCTTCTCCAAACAATTGAGTTTCCAAACAGTCGGAAGGGAGCTTCAACAGAAGAATTAACTTTGCACCAGTCTTCTGCTGTCCAAATCTTCTACTTCCTGCAGAATTTCAGTCTGTCCTTTATCTTGGAGAGAAGTGGCTTCTTTGCTGCCCTTCTTGACACCAGGCCGTTGTCCAAAAGTCTTGTCCTCATTGTGCGTGCAGATGCGCTCACACCAACCTGCTGCCATTCCTGAGCAAGCTCTGCACTGCTGGAGACACGATCCCGCAGCTGAATCAACTTTAGGAGACGGTCCTTGCACTTGTGTGCCCTGGAGCCTTCTTCACAGCAATCGAACCACTCCACTTGAAGCCCTTGATGATCCAATAAATGATTGATTTAGGTGCAATCTTACTAGCAGCATTATCCTTGCCTGGGAATCCCTTTTTTGTGCAAAGCAATGGTAACTGCATGTGTTTCCTTGTAGGTTACCATAGGAAGAACAATGATTTCAAGCACCATCCTCCTTTTAAAGCTTCCAGTCTGTTATTCGAACTCAATTCCAGTGGCAATGTTTTTGGGATTGAGTTCATTTTCATGACGAAGGGGGACTTTGCAATTAACTGCATCTGATCACTCTTCAAAACATTCTGGACTATATGCAAATTGCCATTATAAAAACGGAGGCAGCAGACTTTGTGAAAATTAATATTTGTGTCATTCTCAAAACTTTTGGCCATTGCTTTAGGTTGAGCATGTAAATCACGAGCTTTGACTTTACATCGCATGTGATCTGCTCATACAGTGTGAGCTGGTACCTTGAGGAAATTGCACAGTGCATGCAGCATGCAACGTAAATATTCAAAGATTTGTGAAAAAGAATGTCCCACATTTATAAGAACCTTTTCCACATCTACTCGCTCTTTATTAGTGTATTCTGTACATTTTTATTTAACAGCTCTAAAATAACAAATTGAGGTATGGGAACGATGCCATGTAAATTAAAACTCTTATATTTATGTTTCTTCAATCAGTGTCATGAGGTGCATCCCTGAATGATTTTAAACACAACCGAAGGAGGAACTCATGCATTTAGGCGTGTTGTTAAAAATAAAAAGATTTTTATGATCATGAGACGTGTAAATTCACTCAAGTACATCCAAATGGTTATGTTTTTTTTTTTTTTACGGAAAGTTTGCTTTTAAAGTCAAATCTGAAGAATGGATTCATGCACAAAGATTAAAACACCCATAAAAGGCATTTTTGTGTGGTGTGGAGCTTTTTCTAATAAGGCTGAATCCTTCCCCAAACTGTAAACAACTCATTTGTCACGCAGGTTCAGTTGGTGCATGCATGATCGAGTTTTATAGTGAGACAGTATTGCTTTATTGTGACTTTCTCTGATAACACATTTTTTTTGCGCACAAGCGTCAACAGGGCGTTGGTAACTGTGAAGGGTGTTGTTTCTTACAGGATGTGGTAGTTTCAGAAGGGCCCCCTCCTTTATCTTACCCCAACATTTAAATGGTATAAAACAATACAAAAATTAGGAAAAGAAACCTGGTAATTCCACTCGGGTTTATTTTAAACCATTTAAACCATAAATTGGATTGCTTTCACCCTTGATCGCCCACAAGTAAATGCAAAAAAACCCTGAATGCTTTCTAGCTTAATAAGGTTTACAGGTGAAACTAACAACTGAGTGAATCATTGCACATGCAATATATTTATGATCGCCATGCATTACTTTGTCAATGCTGGGAAAATCCATTGATTGAAAATTGAATGCATATAAAACAGACATGCAGATGAATGTGTGTGTGTGTCTGTGTGTGCTTGTTTAACTAGTTGATTAACTACTTATATACAGAAATAATGTGACAACGCACTAGTGAGGACATTTTACTGGTCCTTACTAATCAAAAAAAGTCTTATAAATCGTTTTTCTTTCAATTTTGTGTTTTGCACATGTTTATGTGACAAGAAGGTTTGGGTGTTGGGTTAGGTGATAGAAAGTCTGTGCGATGTCTTCACTTATATAGTGAAACACACACGTGTGTGTATGTGTGTTTCCACCCAGCTGGGTGAGGTGAACTGAAAACAGTAAGGGAGGAGGCCACTTTACTAGGTCATCAGGTCTTCCTGTTTGCTGACTGGCTTCTGAGAAATATCAGTTATAGCAACTTTAAAACTGTTGTAAGAATTTTTTTTGTAGCATCAGTTATATTTAAAGGGTCTTGAGAAATTATTTCACTACTGCGACACATGCTGGCTAGAAACTGGCACGATGACTTCCTGTAGTAGTATTAAATCTTTATCGTCCATTTATTGCAGTGTAAAATATATTAGTTGCACATATAAAACTGTAAATTGTTTAATAAATTGAAGCTAAAATTGTTTTACAATTTTATTTACATGCATTCAATATAGTTTGTATTTTATTTTTTTAAGTGTTTTATTTCAATTAAGTTTATTTTATTTTCATTATAATTCACTGTATGTTTTTGCAAACAGCATACAGGTGCCAGATCTTTCCCTAAATGTACTAAATTCATTACCAAATCTAAATGCATGCAATGCAACAAGATGTTTCTCATGGCAATCCATGATTTGTACACTTTCTGGGAAGATGTCACAATTGTGCATTTTAGAAAGTGTAGAAACTGAGAATTTTTGCTTTCTCCATTGGGTGTGTCTAATATCTGCAAGAAGGCTTCCTTCCTTGTTACTGCAGCATATATAATCGTTCAGTGAGCCAGCGCTCGAGCTTTCTGCATCAGAGCATGGCTCAATACCAGTTACACCAGCATCACAGATAAGAGGTGAGTTCAGACCCACCAGCTAAATGTCATTGGTTTTTATTTGAAAAAGATAAGTAATAAAATTATTAACATTTTTTAAAAATATATATATTTATTAAGTTTATTATGAACTATTTAGTAGTAATTTGAAAAAACAAAAAAATATTTTTTTTATTATTTAGCTTAAATAAAAACTTTAAAATTAACCTATATGTGTGTATTTTAATTTAAAAGATTTTTTGTTATTTATTTATTCATTGATTGATTTATTGCATTTACTATGTTTTGGGTGGTCACGTGTTGGCTCTTTAAATATGCCACATGCGCCCTCTTAACCACAAGTGCAGTAGTGAAACTAGAGAAATTTAAATGTACTTTACACATGCAGAGATTAAATTAGGTCACAATTATGATGCGTTCACTTCTAAAATATTGTTTTTAAACAATATATATATATATATATATATATATATATATATATATATATATACATACGATATTTGAATAATTCTTTACTATTCTTGTCATTATTCTGTATATTGTAGGCAGTGATGTGTAATCTAGTGGTAAATCTGGTAACCGAAATGGGCTCCACAAACTACTGAAATGACACCATTGTGCACTTAAGCAAGACATTTAGTGCCAGCGGGACGTTCCCTGTGATGTGAACTCAATTTTAAACCAAGATTGTTTTTTACAACCACATGATAGCAGGGTAGCTTAGTAAAAATGAATGTTTATATTCCATCACCTTTGGGCCGATGACTTTAACAAACATGACGACCCTCATTTGGCATACACTCCTAAAAATAGGTTCTTTATTAGTTTATTGTATCGCTTCTTTATTGGCATTGATAGTTTCATTGAAGACCCTTCAACATTCATTGAATCTTTCCATTGTCTTTAAAGTGGAAAATGGGTTCTTAAAAAAATAATTATAAAGAATTGTTCACTAAAAGGTTCTTTGGGGACCCAAAATGGTTATTCTATGACTTTGTTGTGAAAACTCCTTTTTGGAACCTTTATTTTAAGAGTGGCAAATTTGAATCTTCAATTTTGATGCGGTTCAGAACCCAAAAATAATTAACTGACTGTCAAATCATCTGTTTTCCATCAGGTCACTCAGAAAGAGGGCACGGATATTCCTGAGAAGCCGGAGTCTGATTGCCTGGAGTCGGATTGCATTGAAGACTGAAACGACCCCAGTGAGATTCAACTCCACGTTCCAGCTTCTCAAACCATGGAGGTCCTGCGTTCTTTCAGCTCCACCTCTTCCTGTCTCGACATCTACAACAGCACCAGCAGCAGTCTCATCCTGGAGCATTACAACTACACCGGACGCCTTCAACACCGCAAGCCCTCAAAGAAGGGCATGAGCGCCATCACCATCCTGTTCCTGTGCATCAGCTTCTTCATCATCCTGGAGAACCTCATGGTGTTGCTGGCCGTGCTGTTCGGCATCCGTCTGCGCCACCGCTGGATATTCATCTGCATCGCCAACATCGCACTGAGTGACTTGCTGACTGGATCCGCCTATGTGGTTAACATCTGCATGTCTGGTGACCACACTTTCAAGCTAAGCCCAGTTCTGTGGTTATTCCGCGAAGGACTTTTGTTTGTTGCCTTGGCGGCATCCATATTCAGCCTGCTGTTGATCGCAGTGGAGCGCTATGCCACTATGATGAAGCCCGTCCAGCGGAAAACTGCCACAAAGACTTACCGTATCTACATAATGGTGTTGCTCTGCTGGGTAACAGCGCTCATAATCGGATTCCTTCCGCTGATGGGTTGGAACTGCGTTTGCGATCTAAGAAGTTGCTCCACGCTGCTGCCACTCTACTCCAAGAGCTACATCTTGTTTGCCCTGGTCATCTTCTTCATAATCCTGCTCACAATCGGCGCTCTCTATTTTTCCATCTACTGCCACGTCCGCAGTAGCACCGATACCATATCTGTACGCAACAGCAAGCGTTCGCTGCGCCTCCTGAAGGCTGTCATCTCCATCGTTGGAGTCTTCATGGTGTGCTGGGGTCCTTTGTTCATCCTCCTGTTGGTGGACTTCTTCTGCTACTCTCGTAATTGCAGCACGCTATTCAATCCCGAATGGGTTATCGCCATGGCAGTGATCAACTCGGCCATGAACCCGCTAATTTACTCATTTGGCAGCCTGGAGCTGCGCAAAGCCATTGCGAAGCTCCTGTGCTGCTGCTGTCTGAAGGCGGGACTGTGCGACCCCAAGACTTTCATGTCCAAGGAGACTTCCAGCACCTCTGGGAGTCGACGTAGCAGTCTGCGCAACAGCTTCAGCAAGGTGCGAAACCTGAGCACCAGCCCTCAGCCCGAACCCAAGAATTATAAGAAACCACGCCTCAGCTCAACCACTTCTTGTTTATCTGCATCGAGCGGTTGAGCTGTAATGGGCAGGTGAGTTTCACCTTCGCCACAGGAACTGCACCTCCTCAATCACACCATCTTTGTGGGTTCAGTGACGTTTCACTCTTTGTGGATCAGAAGTCAGCAGATGCGAGTTTCAATGCTGATGGACAAATGCAGAAAGGACTGTAAAAGTGAGCAACTGTGCAACAAAAACATAAAAACCAATAAAAAAAAACATAACTTGAATGCATTTCTGTAAACATGTGAGCCGAATGCAAAGGAAAGCAATCAGAACTGTAAAATTCTCAAATGCCAACTGCCTTCTGTTGTTTTCAACGAGAATGTACAATATTAACGTTATAATTTAAAAAAGATATATTTTCATATTCTAAATAAAGGGATTTTTTTATATTTTAAACATGCACTTTTGAAACGATTTTCAGGGAAATATATTATGTGTATACTTTGTCAAAAGTTTGTAAAGGAAATAAAGAAAGCATTGATTCATAATGAGAATGTATGGTTTCTTGAGGATTCTGAATCAGCAACATTCATTGAACAGAAGAGGGAGACAGCATACAGACTTCTTCAATGCTTCAGTACTTCATACAGTACAGTCATTTCAAATACATCAAATTCTGATGAATAATGCATACGATATTATACAAAATACACAAAATAATAATATTCGCTCGTCAAAAGATTCCAAGTTTCAGTTTAAGCTTTATATGACACAACTAAGAAGTAATACTTTTAGATTAGTGTAAAAATTCACATTTTGAAATCCACTCAGCGTTCACTAAAGTGTGCATGGGAAACCACAGCCCTCCAAAAATAACATGACAACCCTTCTTAAAACCACCTGGATGATCCAGACAGCAATTGGAAGAATGCATTATGAATGGAAGAAATGAATAGAGCCACACCACAGATGATTTTAAAAGATGTAGCCTACATGTCCACATACAAGTAAGGTTGCCTGAAGAACTGTTATCATTTGCATATTAGCTGTAATATTAACTTAGACGTGGAAAATATACACAAACACTGACTCAACATGCCCCTGATTAGCACACACCTTATGTCCGTTTGTGATCCTAACTGATGCAAGCAACGAAATGTTTCCTTTAGGCAAACACATGTAGCCTATTATTACAACAAGGGCAATAACTGTAATGATAACGTATTTAATAAGCATTCTAATATTATAATAACACTATTGTGACCCTGAATCACAAAACCAGTCGTAAGCAGCATGGGTGTATTTGTAGCAATGGCCAACAATATACTGTATGAGTCAATATGGTCAAATTTTCTTTCATTCCAAAAATCATTAAGATCATATTTCATGAAGATATTTTGCACATTTCCTACAGTAAATGCATCGAAACTCGATTTATGATAAGTGTAATGCATTGCTAGGAACTTAATTTGGACAACTTTACATTTTTATTATATTGTTATGTTATTTTTTGCACCCTCAGATTCCAGATTTTCAAATAGCCTATTTCAATCTCGGCCAAATATCGTCTTATCATAAAAAAAACCCTACATCAATTGAAAGCATGTATTGAAAGCTTTCAGATGATGTATAAATGTCAATTTCACAAAAGTTACCATTATGACTGGTTTCATGGTCCAGGGTCTCAATCTACATTAAATTTACATTTACTCTTATCCAAAGCGGCTTGCACTGCATTCAAGGTTCACCTTTTAACAGTTCTTGATTTCTCTGTCTGCCAAATGCAAAACTATAGGCTCATTCCTTATTTAGAGTAATTCAACTTTTAACAGAAACGATTTTTTCCCCCACCAGAGCAATAAAATACAGCCAATCAGAATCCACCCAACAGTAAAGAGCGCGGAAATTTAAATCTGCAGTTGTCATAACAACAGCGCGCGCTTATATAAACAGAACGTTATTGTCCGTTGTTGCGGTGACATTAATCATTCGTGGTGTGAACTTGCCTTAAGACAGAGAGCCGCCACGCACCGGAAAACACGTTCCTGAGATGACTCAGTTTAGTTTACGAAAGCGTGTTGTAATGAAGGAAACACGAATATATGTTCTTCTCATTACAGAGGGCAGGAAAGGGTTAACCGCGGTTGCGTGCAGACAGAGCGTCCCGTCCCGCCATGATTACACCGCTTAGCCTCCAGGTGTTCTCCAGACAGATAATGAGGAAGTTCTCGGTGGGTCCTCGGATTAAGGTAGTTCGGCGGTTTCTGCATATTTGTAGTTGGTTAGCTTGACAGCAGTTCAAACCTTTATGGAGTCCACGCAAATGAATTCAACATTTCAGTTAATCGACAATCCAGAGGAGAAATCAAGACAGCCACAACATTCCCATTGTCTAGTGTCTTATTTAATTAATATAATTGTGTTGTTTTGGCATCTTTGGAAAAAAACATCTCCATCAATCAAATACAAAGAACAGATCAGATAAACGTGTTCCCTGCTTATTATGGTGATTTGCATATCATTTCACTGTGAGATATAAATTTGGCTCTAGGCACCATAAACAGGATTCTTCCATTTAGGACAAGAAATTAAGCATGTGTTTATCGTTATTCAGTTGCTACATGATTTAACTTGAGAAATGCTTGCCAGATCGTCGAGGATAAAATTAACCCAGTCGTTGCCTGAGAAAACAAGCCTAAGTAATGTCTGCATGCTGATTGGAGGAGAGGAAAACATGCTGCATGCTGATTGGACGACTGTTCGCCTGTCGCAAATGGACCTCACAGGCATTCATGTGGTGTCAACATGTCTTTAAATGTATTTTTATAAATATGTGGAAAAGTCGTACTTTCAGCACACATGTGAAATCCTTTTCTTTTCGCGCTGAATCGTGATCCAGGAGGATCTACGGACACAGCGCCGCGGGTTTCTCAACGCGGCTTTGCTCCTTTATTGCACAGCTGGTCTTGTTCAAGTTAAATCAATTATATAGTGCACAGCTCTGGTCTGGACCACGAACACACTGACTACACGGTGGTGCAGGGAAAAAAAACAACAATATCAAACAACTTAAGGAGGTCACGTCACGAAATCTGGTCAGTCTCTGAGCGCATGATAAAAGGACTCTGAAATCGCTGTGAAACTAAAATAAGAGGCTTTTCGCTTTTATCCCCGCAGCTCCTTCCCGCTGATGCATTTATGACCTATAATTGTTTCTGAGCAGCACAAATCTTTCCAAGTAGCTGTCAATGCTGCAGACTGAGGAGAACGGTTCAAGTAAGGCCAAGAGACCTGCAGTATGTCTCTCAGAAACTGTCCTTCAGAGATAACAGATCAATGAACAAGACACTGTCCAATTATGCAGCATTTTGAGTAGTATTTTATTAGTTTTATTTTTTAGGACTAACACACAATACATTTAAAAATGCGCCATAAACCTTAGCAATGACATACTAATGCCATTAGTATAATACCAAAACCACACACATTTCCAATCTTCTTTACAGTTGAACCTTTTGAATTCTTGTACATATTAGACAAAGAGAACTACGAAAATGCTATTTTATATTTATGTATGTATATCTAAATAATATCCGATTAATTAACTTAAAATTTGTCCAGTTGTAATCCTTCCTCTAATGGTTCTGGTAAGATACAGAAAAGGAAAAGCCAAAGTTAGCCTCAGAAAGTTAACAGTCTGAATTAGATTTATGATCTACCTGAAGTCTTCCATTTTTTATGTGCGTAAATGAATATGACACCGCCACCTAAAATAAGTCTCCCACCATGATTAATTCGAACTATCTTTAACACGCAGAGACACTGCTAGTGTTTCTCATGCACGCCGAACATGAGGTAAAACCATGCTGATCATACATCTTCAGATTTCAATATCGTGCATTCCCATGGCATGCGTGTGCTGAGAACAATATGGAATGGATATGGTTTTAATAAGTATGCAAAAAATTGGTTAACCATTCATATTTCATTGAGGTTGGTTCGCTTGAAAACATGTTTTATATTCAGTGATGACAGATGTTTATGTAACCGAGAAAAAGAGAAGCACACTTCATGCTAACTGGATGAGAGTAGAGGAATCTGTGTGCTGATTGGAGGATACTGACGCACATTGCATTCTGATTGGAGGAGAGTGCAGCAGTGGATATAGGGCTTCACTCCTGTTCCTGCTGAACTGAGCCAGCATTTATTCAAGAAACTGATACCAGTTTAGCAGGCACAAGAGGGCACAGCCCTTTATTGTTTTGTCAACACCACACCATCGCAATTCTTCAAATGATCTGAGAGGATTTGTCTGGAAAAATAAAAGGTTGGTTATGACATCACATTTCAGGGAAGCCATAAGTTACCGCAGCTGGCAAGAGCAAACATCTACAACGACAATCCATCATGTTCTCAAACATGTTTTAAGTTTAGGTGCGGTTGTTCAACAAATTTTCAATGGCGAAATTCAGTCACTTTAGTATTTAGAAATATTTGCCCATGCAGATTTCGCAATGGGTTCAAGTTGGTCATGTGAATTTGCCAAAGCTGTTCTTAAATACATGGCAGCTCTTTTTACAATAGACATATTGGATGTCTCTGCCTGTAAAATTTCGCTAAGTTGAAAACTTTATTTCTTACAATTTTCCGTCATTTAGACAAAAATACTGTATAAAACACACTTGGATTTAACCCTAAATTTCATGGTTTCATAAAGGTACAAAATGATCTGAAAATTTTAAAACGTATGCCAACCAACTGGCAACCTTTCAGTCTCTCTCATGAAACCAACACAGAAGTGACTAAAACTGCAATTCATCGACTGGCCACTAGAGGTTGGCTCCAAAAGGGAGTCCCCATGTTAAAATGCCCACCTATATAGCTAACCTATGAGGGGGTGTTTTTTAATTTATTTATAACGCATCCATTTAAATTACAGTAAGACTTAAAGTTCTACATAATTAAGGGCGTGGCCACTTGAGTGACAGGTGGATTGCCGCTGCTGTAACCGCCATCGAGCTAGGTGGGTGTGGTTTCAGCAACCAGCTCCCACCTCTTTTCCGATTATCCGCGAGTGATGCACAGTGACGTGCTGCCAAGATGGCGATGGCCTGCTCCGCCCACTTTGAGCTTCAAAAATGCTCTTCAGAAATCTAGGGGACAGCACGGACACGACATCTATGCTTTTAAACAATCTATGATGCCAACGGAAGAGTATGTGTACAAACTTTTTAATTAATAAAAAATTATAATAATAACGTTAAGATAAATAGGCACAATATGTAGTACTACTATTATATGCATAAATGAGTAACATTTTAACTGCTTTGTGATAATACATAACTGTCATTAATTATATTAATAATTTCCTAAAAGAAAAAACTGAAAAGGATATTTGTTTTTGTTGATGCTCTTGTTCACATTGCGTCTGTATTGAAAATTAACTGTGATTTATACATTTGAAATAATATATTTATTTAAGGAACATTTTGTGCATTTTATAATTCCCACATTATAAAACATGCAAATAATACTCACAGATTCACATTAAGGATCATTCTATGCACTTCCTTATTAATGAGACCTATTGTCTTTAAAACATTCCCAAAGTCACATTAATGCTAAGTTTTAGTATTATTATTATTATTATTATTATTATAGATGTAATAATTAACCACTTTGACTTTTTTTAAACAAAAGTTTTTAGGACCAAATTCATAAAACATAAAACTAATGAACAAATGAACACTTAAACAAACTAAACAAACACATTCCTTGGAGGGATTTCCCACTTGATAGAATTTGCATTCTACTTTCTAATTGTGTGGTTTAATGCAAATCTGTAACGACTTTCATTTTGACAGAAAATGACAGCAGGACAAAAAATGTTCAACTCAGTCCATCAAAGTGACAGATAATGATTCATGGTAGATAATGATTCTTGGAATATCCACACCTTGCAGCTTTCAAACGATTGTGTAAACAAACTAACACAAAATAACTGGTCTAAATGTACTTGAAACTTGTGTGTCAGCACTTCCATTGTGTTCGACAAAGTGATTCGTACCTGAGCTATAAAATGAAAGCTGACACATTCACATCATCTGCTCCGGCTAATGGTTCTCAGATATGCTAGCTGATGCTAACTAAGTCTAAGAGCTCAATTTTCCCTCTCTTGTGTACATGTCCTAAGTAGGTTCACATTATCTGGCACCCCACCCTTAATTACACCAAGTTTCTGCCCTTCCTCACTTTGATGTCAGAAAAAGTAAGTGGACATCACCTGTCCACAATGGGACGGGCGGACTTCACGGTACACATATCGTCATTCAGTTCACTTCAGGCACTGAACTTAGCCACTGTGAACAGTATTCTTAAGGGATCAATGCTCACCAATTAGCTAAGCTCTGCGCCTTAAGCAAGCGATGACCTGCTGGACGAACTCGAGATGGAAAGGGTGTGACAAACGAGGGGTATTAGCTAGTAACAAGATGGATTTAGTGTTTATACCTACTATACCTACACTATATTGAGTGTTATATATCACTGCAATTTTAAATCAAATAATTCTTAAAGGCATAGTTCACCCCAAAATATTTGGAACACAACTTAAGATTGTGTACTCTCAATAATGGTGGAAGAAATTGTTGAACAAAGTTGTTATTTCTGTTTTCTTTGCACCTAAAAAGAATTCTCATTGCTTCGTAAAATAAAGGTTGAACCATTGATGTCACATGGACTATTTAACGATGTCCTTACTGCTTTTCTGGGCCTGGGAACATTTCAGTTGCATTGCTCTCAGTGGAGGGTCAGAAAGCTCTCGGGTTTCATCAGAAATATATTCATTTGTTTTCTGAAGATGAACGAAGGTCTTATGGTTTCGGAAAGACATGAGGGTGAGTAATTAATTAATATTACATGTATATAGCATTATATTTTTATATAATTATTTATATATAAACACAGTATCAAGACCATAGTACTAGGTCACTAGGGGAGGCTTTGGGACTGTAAAAGCTCATGCAGAGCATTTTTAACTTAGGATTTTTCAGTCATTTATAACATACCGTCTGATATCAGGCCTAAGCGCTGTGGGTGTCAAATGAGGTTTGCATTCTTTTTGAAACTTGCCAGATGCCCTTTTGCCTTCGCCGATATTCCAGTAAGCCATTATCTGTCATTCCTGAGGAAACATGATATTTCCAAAGCGATGAGTCACTGTTTGTATTATTGAATCTGAAAAACACACCAAGCAGTTGCACTCGCATTAAGGTTACATAAACAAAAACTGAATCTCAATATCCTCTAGCAAGCAGTCTGTTAAAAAAAGAGAATTTTACATTTTCAGAAGAACATGTGCGTGTTTGTTAAGGTAAAACTCACTAATACAATGCAAGAATGTTTTTGGTGATTGCAAGGGTGTTGCTGTGTTTTTAGTGGATTTAACACATTGCTATGTGATTGCTATGATGATTGTTCATTGGTAAATGTGGAAAGGGCTCTATTTTGGTTCTTCACGGGTCCTCCTGGGATATTTTTGCACATTTCATCAACCACCGGCCAAAAACAAGTCCAGCTTCTTAGAAAAGCAAGCAACCAAAGTTTAATTCTCACGGTTAGGTTTTTTTAAAAATCCATAACCCCAAGAATGAGCATTAGTAATAGTCATGCTTGACTTATTAAAGTAAAATCATTTCCTAGGTGGAGCAAGTACATTCTGATGAATGATAAAACCAGCACAATAAAAACAGGAATGCACATTAATAAAGTAAACACAGCCCGTGTTGACTATAAGCTACATACACACAAGTGCCCTGACAGACTAATTCAGACAAATCTCTGTGCTTTTTACAGGATCTCCAAAATACAGCCGATCGGGAGCTGGATACGTACCAGCGGGAGGCTTTGTAGGTGTGGGGGACCTGAAGAACTGTGCAGGAGTGGAAATCCCTGGCAATGTGATTTTCATTTCTGTTTATCCACCAAATCACGATGCCAGGAACCCTCCCCACCACAGCCGCACCTCCCACCCACCCACTTCACATCCAAATGCTCTACAGCTGCCATCCAGCTGTGTCCTGGGGCGGCCGGTACCCTATGGGGAGAGAGGGAGAGATCGTCAGCTTTTCCAAACCAGGTTGGCTTTGTTGGGTTCGACCCCTGGTGGTGGTCTAAACCACTCCACTGGATATTTTCAACAGTCTCAGAGACAATACGGTAAAACTGTAGATTTGAGGTAAAGCTACTCATAATTGAACAGGACAGTTCACCCCAAAATTAAAATGATGTCATTAATTACGCACCCTCTTGTCGTTTCAAACCTGTAAACCTTTGTTCATCTTCTGAACAAAAATTAAGATATTTTTGATCAAATTTAAGAGCTTTCTGACCCTGCAAAGATAGCATCCCAGAAAGGTAGTAAGGACAACGGTTAAATAGTCCATGTGACCTCAGTGGTTCAACCATAATTTTATGAAGATACGAGAAAACTTCTTGTCCGGGAGAGAACGATTTCATTCAATGATTTCTTCTCTTCTATTTCAATCCTCTACGCACATTCACGACAGTACTATGATACATGCCTGTGTATTTTTCTGCTTGTAAACAAGGAGCAGCGCAAACGTGTTCTATGTCAGCAGCATCAAACGAACGAGTCGCAGATGGCAGCGGTGACTGACTGGAAGAGAAGAAATCATTAAATAAAGTTGCTATTTTTCTATTCTTTGCACACAAAAAGTAGTGTTGTCTAAAGTACCGACCTCGATACCATTCGGTACTGAAATTTTAAAAACATCCATTTCCCACTTTGAGCAATGTTGAGCAGATTCTTAAACAGCGATGATTGTTTTCACGTGCTCAACAGATACATCTGTGATTGGGTTCAATGCTCACTGCTTCATGCTCTTCACCGAGTGCTGCTCACACGACAGCGATACCATTCGGTGCTGAAATGTTAAAAATGGATCCATCACTGTCAGCAGATCCCTAATATGTCTGCACATAAGACGGGGATCCGCTGATAGATGTGGCTTTCAAACACTCTCGTGTGTTGCTGTGCGAGCACAACAATCAGCGCTGTTTAAGAATCAGCTCAGCAGCACTCAAATCTTAGTGGGAAATTGATGTTTTTAAAATTTCTGTACCGGATGGTATCGCGAACGGTACTTTTGACAAAAAGTTTTTTCGCAGCTTCTGAAAATAAAGTGGACCACTAACATCAAATGGACTAATGGACTTTTTTTTTTGCCTTTATTGCAACAGGAAGTAAAATGGGAGAGAGAGGGGGAGTGGAATCAGGAAAGGTCCTCAAGTCAAGATTTGTAGATTTGTCCGCGCACTGCCCACAAGGCTATGTCAGCTGACATGTATACTATTTTAACTTGTTTTTTTTTTTTAGAATGAGTAATAATGATTTTTGTTCAGAGGGAACTATATTTTTTAAGCTTTTAAAGTTTAAATATTCAACTTTTTATGTTAATTA
Source organism: Carassius carassius (assembly GCF_963082965.1). Lineage (NCBI taxonomy): Eukaryota > Metazoa > Chordata > Actinopteri > Cypriniformes > Cyprinidae > Carassius > Carassius carassius. The sequence continues at coordinate 5,406,795 of NC_081770.1, read as the reverse complement.
AATATTATATTTGTTTCACCAATTGCAGATGATAAATGAGTGTTCAGGAAACCTGTTTGGAAACGGTCATTATTTAGCCATTACGTTGAGTAGTACTAGTGACGCAGAAATGACATTTCAGATTTAAAGTAGAGTGAAGAGAACACCTGGAAAAGTAGTTATGAGGAACTAAATTGAGGATAATTTATTTTAGAAAATTATGAGGGTTATATTATTTATAAAAACATAATGTACACAAAAATAATTTATAAGAAATAAAATAGTGTATTTTGAATTTTAATAGTGAAATAAAATTAACATAAATTTAATTCAAGTTTGCTTCCTAATCTATTTGTAACCTAATAATCTATTTAATAAACCTGGCATTATATTATACTTTGGCTCTTTGACGAACTGCTTTTGTTCCCTTTTTTGTAAGCACTTTGGATAAAAGCCTTACCTTACCATAGTGAAAATTATTAATAAGTATTTCAGTCTTATGTCATCTAGTTAAAACATCTAAAAGCCTCTAGATACATTTACAGTACTTCTCACTTAAAACAATGTTTTCTTTCCACTCAATAACATGAAACCTGACATTTTCACATAATTTTTTACTCTGAAAGTGTCTCCACAGCTTCGCTTGTCACACAAAACTATTATATTACTTCAAGAAACATAAAAAGAAATCATTGAACAACTACTCTCTTGACACTAATAATTTTTGTGATTTTTGTATCTTGACAGACATAGAATAAATTTCAGTGCTTCAGAATGAAACGGAAATAAACAAGATGAGAGTTTGTCATTTTTGGTGAACTATTCCATTAAAGTTGCACTGCTTTCCATTTCAACATATTTGGACTTTAACTGGACTTTTTTGAGGACAACTGCCTCCACAAAAGCCCCGATCCAAAGGGGAATACAATGGAAACCACAGTGTACTTAAACCTGGAATGCAACAATCTCCTTCTCGATATAAATTGTCCTTCTTTAGCTGATAGACATTGTCTGCCCGAGAAGAGTCCAACATGATTAAACAACAGATGTTACGGTGCAGAGGCTACAGATACAGCTGCCCAGTCAGAGTTCATCTTTTCAAAACTCCTTGGGGAAAAAACATGGCTTGTGTTTTGAATGGCTCAAGACATGAGCTCTGCGAACAGCTACTGGACAAATTTGTTCCCAGAATCCTATTTTAAGGGCTCTGTAGCATTTTTTTTCTCTTTCTTTTCCCTCTTATGGAGTGAAATGTCCACCAGAATATAAAATGAGGGAAGAGGGGGTGAACATGTAGAAAAGAGTTTGCTATGGTCCTGTGCAAAAGTGGCCCAATGTCTCGAGTCTCCTTTCATGATTGGAACAGAATGATCCATTAGATTTGGACATTCCTAGACTGGAGGATAGACAGCCGAATTTTAAAGCCATGCCGACTGTGCTACTTTCATGATTCAGAAAAATGCGATGTGTTATTGTTTTTTCCACAGCATTCCTAGGCCACCCTCGTAGTGATGTCATAATGGCACGATTGTGCCCCTGTCTTATAGCTTTTTGCTGGTGGAGGAAAATATATTTTGCTATATTTTTCTAGCTGAATATGTTTAAAATTTTGCTGATAGCAATGAGGAAAAAACAAGGGTTTTGATAAATGGATTTCCGTGGCTGACTTTGATTGTAAGGATAAGGATTCGTAAAATATTTTAAATGAACACTTTAAATTATTCCTTCTTCTGTTGAACGAAAAAGAAGATATTTTTGGATCAACATGAGGGCAAATAGCTAAATGATGACAAAATCTTATTTTTGGGGTGAACTATCCCTTTAAATATTTATCTACCATTAAAAAGTTTGGGGGTCAGTAATAAAAAAAGAATTATATAAGTTCACTTTTTTTTCGCCAAGTGACAGTGAAGTTGCAATAATATTATTGAGCACAACTGTTTTCAATACTGATAATAGCAGAAATGTTTCTTGAGTAAATCAGCATTTTAGATTTCTGTAGTATCATGTGACACCGAGGACCCTATTTTAACAATCACATGTATGGTCTAAAGCGCTAGGGGCAGGTATGGCATCATGTAATATCCATTATGACATCATTATAACAAAAGAAATACATGCGCCATTCAAAATAACAATGTGCCTGAACACATCTCATTTTCAGACCAGCATGCCAATGAGCGCACAAATGGGCATAAATTCATTAGCTATTTAAACAATGTGGTGCACGGCGTGAACATGAGAACTGCGTCAGGCTGAAACTAGCAAAAAAACACTTGTGGCGGATGTATGATAGGGCCCTGAAGACTGGAATAAGGATATGGAAGGATATGGAATATGGATCTTAAGCTTTGCATCATAGAAATAATTTACGATTTCAAAATGTTAAACATTTCAAACTTTTGAACGGTAGTACGTATTTCCATGATTTTTCTAGATCTGGAAATCACAAAATCCCATTTTCCCACATGATGTCCATTACAAAAAGCAATATTTCTATGTTTACATTATATATTACCTCAGCTATATTCCGCTATGTGTCTTTGTATTTTAAACAAATGCAATAGTGTCGGTGTACACTGGGTTTACAGTGTAGCAAGCTTTCTCCAGGAAATTGCTAAAGCGGTTGAGGGTATGTGTCAGTGTTCTGTGAATAGGACACTGTGGTGCCAAATATTTTCCAGACAGGGAAAATGTATGTTAACAACTAGCCCCCTTTCCTACCGTATAATCAGGGATTGAATATTATATACTAAAAAGTGTGAAACTAATGAATTAGGAAAGGAGGAAAACAGAAGCTGAGAAACAGATTCTGTGAGATCTGCTTTTGAAATACGGGAATTTGCTGTAGATTACAGATTTTTCGTTGCCAAATACATTCTAAAGGTCACAGTAAAGTTCAGAGACTAACACGTTTTATTGTGAAACACATCATACAGAGATAACAGCTTTACTGAGCACTAAATTTAAAAGCAGAGGTTTTAAATTATGTAATACCATTTTAAATATAAGAATAGATTCTAATATGATATAGATGAAAACAGCATTACATTTGCATTGATTGGTCAAGTACATTCTGCATGGGAAAGCAAAGAAGGAATTCACATTAGCTTTTGTGGAATTTCGGGATTTTTTCTTCTTTATTAAAGGAATAGTTCAGCCTTGCATCGTTCCAAACCATAAGCTATTATGTTTGATTTTTATTTTTTTGAGATGGTCAATCATATGAATATAAACAAGCTATTGTATAAGCAAGAGCTGCATAAATATGCTTTAAAAAAGTGTGTTCCACACAAAATATAACAACATTCAGGTTTAAAATGACATGAGGGTGAGTAAAAATGAATTGCTATGAATTTTGGATGGACTATCCCTTTAAGTCGATATTCCAAATAATGCCAGCACCAAACAGCTCATGGCCGGACTGGTTCTGCTCTGGTGAGCAGCCATGCAGGAAAAGGTCAGACAAAATCTCTGAGACTGATTGGATAATGGCCGCATGGCCTCATGTTTGGGAGCCATTAAGACCAAATGATCTGCGGCAGAAATGTCAGATTCTAAAAACATGTTTTGCACTCTTAAAAATAAAAGTCCTGAAGAGGTTTTCATAGCGATGCCATAGAAGAACCATTTTTAAGTACAATTAAAAGTTCCATTTAAGAACATCCACTATAAAGAACCTTCCTATGGAATGGAAAGATTCCATAAATGTGAAAGGTTCTTCATGGAACTACAGATGCCGGAACCTTTATTTGAAAAGTGTAGGGCTGTGTTAGGATGTTTCCAGTGCCTTCTACCATGCTGGGTTTGATGTATATCACAAACAACTCTCAAAGGAAAAAAAATGGGGAACATAATCTTTCAGACCACGTTTTCACTTAAACCTGACAAGTACACAGAAAGTTATGGCATTAAAGGAAGAAGAACTATTTCTAGGTCACAAATAAAATGCAAGGGAATGATTAACATTGATCATGTGACTCATAGTACAGATAGTTGATGAAGCTCAAGATGCTCTTTGGATCATGTCAAAAACAAAGGAGATAACGCGCCTAAGACATTCTTGTTCATTTTTCAGTTCAACTTTTAACTCAATTTGTTATGCTATTAATATGATTTGTAATGGAAAGTTTAATTAAATTAGAAACACAAAGGTCTCTGACATTTGGATACCACTCTATTCACTCTAATGCGAAATATGTTTTTGCACGTAATATTGCATTGCATCTATAAAACACATGGAAGCATTTCTCCAAATCCGCTAACCAGCCTGCTAATATTTCCTCCTCATGAGAGGCCACAGAATCAATGATTGTAGAATAAACACCATTTAACCCTAATTTTCTTTGAAGTGCACATGATAGAGACAGCCGCAATGCATATTAAACATCAAGCCGTGTTGGAGTGGAGTGTGAAATCCGTCCATTTCAAACACAAAAGGAGTCTCAAATTCTGTTTTGTATTTTTCATTGCAAGCTGAGCAATGCATTACTGTCCTTGTCATGTAAGTACATTGACCTGTAGATACAAATTTTCAGTTCTATTCCTGATCAGTACAGCAGTCACTTATTTTCCAGTCACATTTCGTTGCACAGCATGGCCCTTCTGCCATTTCAGTGAGACTTTGAGTAATAAGTGTGCAATATCTTTTGATAGATGGGACATAAAACAAATGAATCTAGCAAGGAAGTTAAAACGAAAGGACTAAGTGGAGACCCGCTGACTCACAAGCTGTCCAAAGTACTAAAAACGTCAAACCCCAAGCCAATGCATTATAGGCCCATGTCTCCACGTGTGTGAGCTTGTACTTCGTCAACCGCAGCCGAACTTTCCAGAGGGTCTGTTTACGGCATGCTTGTAAAGTAAAAATTCAGCAGTCTGGCCTATCAAAGTCATTTCGTGCCGTGGTTTGCGTTTGTCTGGTCGCCTAATTCAGTCCTTCCAACCACATCCCATTCATAAAGTACGGAGTTTGAAAAGATGCATAAAATTTCCTTCTACAGCTTCCAGACTTTCCAAATGGGTTGTAACTCACTCTCGTACACATTTAAATATTTATCAGGGTCCATGGTCCCTGGGCTTGCACCTTGTTCAATACAATTCAATACGTAAACTTTGCAATTACAATGCAAAGTGCATGCACTTATGTTTAACCTGAAAGTCTGACAAAGTATAAAAAATTGATTTGGAATGTTTCAGTTTCATTTCAGCTTAAATTGAACTTAAAACAGAGATCAATGTGATGAAAAAAAAAGTTAAAAATAAATAATAAAGTACATTCAAAGATAGATAGATAGATAGATAGATAGATAGATAGATAGATAGATAGATAGATAGATACTAAATGTACCACAACATGCAGCATATCATCATTAACTAAAAAGTAATTTAGCATGCATTACAGAGGCACTTACCGTGTTAAATCAAGTTTTGTGACCGAAGGGTTCACATGATGATGTTGGAAGTGAAGTGAACCTCTCTAGATCATGTCATTATACATCGAGCTCCGACGCGAATTTACCAATCGCACTATGGTGAAGGTTTTCCTCTTAGTATTCATGATCCATGTATTAGCCTTTCGACGAATACCAAGCGACGTCAGAAAGACGTTATTAATATTTAAAGCACAAACCGTTCCTATTGGCAGGCCAGCGGGAGACGTCTGAATAAATTAACAAGAGACTCGTTTGCCATTGGAAGACTATCAGCTACGTCATCCATATCTACTTAATATTCAAGAGATGAACGGTTGCCGCATGATTGGGGATTCGCGCGCTGCCGAGCTGAGGTAAGGAACTGTCCAATTAACAGCTAAAACTCTCACTAAAGCCTGATGAATTTGTTCCCAAACCGCACCAACGCTGTGAATCCATCATCCGAAAGAGAGAGAAAAAAAGAGGAGTGAGAGAGAGACATGTCTAATTATTGTCCCAAAGGATCCTCACAGTCCATTTATGAATCACCTCAGCGCTTTTTTCTCCAGCTCCGGAGATTTCTTCACCATGGCGATAGCCTTCGGCCAGAGGAGAGAAGCTTTTAGTGCTTAATGCTCTATCTCTCTCTCTCTCTCTCTCTCTCTCTCTCTCTCTCACCTCCTTGCCCCTCTTTTTGGCCTCCAGACTATTTTATTTCTTAAAGGAAACGTTCACCCAAAAAAGACAATTCTGTCATAATTATTCACCTTAATGTTGCTCCATTCATGGATGTTGTTCTTTTTAAAGTGGAACACGGAAAATACTTGGAAAATCTTCACAGCATGAGTGAAATACACTATTTTATTAGTGTTTAAAAACTTCACAGTCATTGACAATATGAACAACGGATGGGAAAACAACAAATTGAGGGTGAGTAAATAAAGACAACATAAATTTCATTTTAGGCTGCATTGTCCCATAAAGGAGCACTGTTTGTTAACCGATCAGAATGTGAGTAAGCATTTTAACCTTCTGCAGTAATAATTTTAGTTTTATTTACACCATATTTAATGCTTATATGTTTTCAGAGGGACAAAAAAAATGGTCGTTATGGTCCAGATCAAAAAGTACGATGGTAACCATTACTGACGAGTGGACAAGTGTTGTCTTTCATTACCTTTTTAAACACATTGGCAGATGATCTCAAGAACACTTAAAAATAAAATAAAATAAGGATCTGAATTTAATAAGGAAGTGTTCACATGAACTGAAAATTGAAACAGTCCCATCAATCTTCTTTCTGTAATGCTGCAGTGAAACCTCAGCTATGTTGGAAAGAAATGTCATGGAGTGATGTAAATGTTGTCAGTGGCCATTTCAGATCTGCATCATGATAAGTATGACCACCCGAAGTAGCGTACCAGTAACTGTCAAAACATTCAAATTTTGTGGCAGCCAAACATGTTTTTATTTTTTACCACAACATTTCTTTCAGATTGTCTATGAAAGCCACTGAATGATATTCGCAGTGACATGGAGTGAGGAAACCTTCGCCGCCCTTAGTTTGTTTGTTTTGCCGGCCTGTGTGCCAGCGTAGTGAAGAAGAAGTATGGCTTGTTTTGGTCCGAGTGGGCAGTGGTTGTTCGGATGCCATGCTAGCCCGTTGCGCTGCTCGGAAAGAAACGCCCACACACACACACACACACACACACACACACTGACACAGATGAACAAAGACACAGTGCCGTGTACATCGGAGGCCTTGGTGGTATGTGGCAGATACCCAGAGCTGTGTGTGCACTCCAGTGTGCCAAGAAGAATCCCTCTGTTCATGAGGTGGACCGTCACAACAGACTAAACAAGGAAAAAGGTCTTTCTCTTGTGTGACTTGAAAAGAATTGAAGAATTAAAGGCTTTGCCGTGGCATAGACCATGAAATAACAAGACTCCTCTGTCATAAAAGTGGCTTGCTAGGTTTGCCCCAATGATAAACTGGTTGGAACTGTACAATTAGCTTCATTGTACATCACTAATTTCTATAGAACTACACAGGTTGGTGAGTCTCCACCATGTGGTCAAGTTGGAGAAATGTTGCCAAGAAAAACTGATTCCCGGAAATCTGTGTCTGCAGAACCCCAACAGTCTGCACTTTTTGGATGTACAGTCGGGCTGTATACATGAGTTTTGTAAATTTTTTGTCTTCCACATTAATATGCAAATACATCAAAGCTGTGGTGCAGTGGATTGCGCACATACATACAACATATATGTGCTCTTTGCTTAATGGGATCACACTCTTGTCAGCGATCCTATAAAATAAAAATAAAAAAAAGCCCCAAAATTTAAATAATCACCTGGAAGTTGACATGTCTTGAATCTATTTCAATCTTCATAGAAGGCAGGTAAGTCTAGCATATTGTTTCGTCGCTGTCCCTTTTGAAACTTTTTGCACTTCATTTTCTGGATTTTCGGGGCAATAATAATGTCATCTTCCATTTCCATTGGAGAACAAAAAAAAGTTATTTATAGTAGAAAAAGGTTATTCAGATAATTCAAATGTTCGTCACACTAAGAAAAATGGTTCTTTTAAGAACTGTTTATTGAAAGGTTCTTTTTGAAACCAAAATGTTTCCTCTATGGCATCGCTGTGAGAACCCTCATTTGGGACCCATATTTGTTTTATCAAACTCGCAGTGAACTCTGCTCTGTTAATATTATTCTTCCTACTATTTGTTTATCTTTTAATTATATATTGTGATTCATGTATATGCAGTGATTCATCAGCGGCAACGTGCATCCTCTCGAGCAGATGAGCATAAAATCCTAAAAGACTGCCTGCACTGGAGTCTCCAGACCACAGATGGGCCTCCACATCTGGCAACCACCCCTGTGCTCACATCAAAGTCCAATCCTGGACTGTGAGGACAGGTGGCGTGGTAATGCCGTTCAAAGAGGCCTGTGGACATCCAGATTTCAGTAGCATATGCAACACCCTTCAGTGGGATGGTGCAGTGGTGTATTGCATTGCTTCTTGACGCGTGCATCACCGCAGCTGATCTGAGATCATAGTTTCGTCTGTCCTACTGGGACCACAAGCCCCCTCCACCTTTAGGAATGTGCTTGACGTGGCCAATTCATCATCTCTCCCTCGCCGCTCCATCATTCACACAGGCAATCCATCAAGACCAGACGCTGAGACAAGGCAGTGGAGAAGAGAGCAGCTCTGGATGAAACGCTAAGGCTGTCTGCAGCCATTACTCAAGAGTGACGCTTGACGTTACCACTTCAAGTGTAGTGGTGCAGTTTTAATGCAGAACTTTTAATTTACAACCCTGTCCTCTAAACACCATATTGGATTCACAGAGAAAGTGTTGTATGTTTAGGAAAGCACTTTGCTTCTCAACAGTCTGGCCTTTGAACTAGACTGTCATTTAGACTTGCTTTATATATTAAAAAGAGCACCATTTGTTCTGTGTGTAAACACGGGTGGCAGTCTGGCTCGTTTTCATCATTTGTGGCTTTGAGGTTTCTTCATTTCCTGTACGGAGCTTTCCAGATTTGTGTCTGGATCACTGACAGCATATCGAGAATATACAAACACTTCCTGATATCTCCAAATCCTCAGGTAGTCCAGAACTCATGGCCAGTAATTAGGATCTGATGGTGGGATTTAAATAAGGGATTCAATTCCTTGAACTTAAAAGGATCCAGATCCTCCCCATCTGTTTGAATTTGGTTAGAAAACCGATATCAAAGAATCTTTTATCTCAAGCTTTACAAATCGCAGTTGATTTGAGCGAACAAATACTTCACCCTTGAAATTACCTTGAAGAACCTATCTTTTGTGTATCTTGCCATGATACATCACTGAATCACAAAGAAGTGCGAAGTGAGATTCAAGAGGCCAGCAAAATATATTCCAGTCCTACTTTTTCTGTGAGTAAACATGAAAAGAAAAATCCTTGGACTCTCAAGATCTGTGCTTTTCAAACTATAATGGACTTGTTGTAATATCAATAGAGTTGTTTTTTTTTTTTTGGTTGTCGTTTTTAAATCAGTTAGTTCACACTGAGATTCACACGTTTACAGATTGATTCAAAAACTTGTCCAAAACAAGTGTTATTGAATTTGGAATACATTTTTTTTCTTGTAAATTGACTTTAACAAACAAACAAAGTGTGCCTATTTATTCAGTGATTGTTGGGCAACAGACTCTCAATGCACGAACGTGAGCTTTGTAGATTAATTTAGACGATAAAAACACTTGAGCTGTCAACAAAATAAGCGTGGGACTGATAAAATAGAGAGTGTCACAATGGCATGCTAACAATGTTATTTTAGTTGAATATTGTGACATTTTGCAGAAGTAGACGATTTTATCATTGTTTTCTTCTGAAAAGTGATGTGAAACAAAAGTCTTACTCATTGTTTGTGATATTGCGCTGCATTGTAGTACTACGCAAGACAAATGTGTGTTGCACAGCAGCCAATTTAAATCAGAACACATCTGATGTATCATAATAGATCTGTGCCATACACATAAAGTTTGTGGGGCAAATTTCTGTCATAGTGCGTCTTCTGTTTGTTGCTCTAAAGGTCATACAGTGATTTAATGTCAGGCCTGAAGCGTTTTTATATTAAAAGGCAGACCATAGACAGCATGTCCTGCTCTTTGCTCTTTTAGAGTAAATGGCTTCTTTCAGAGCCATATGGGAGTATAATTGCAGCGTATTCAAGATGTTAATATTACAGTAACTGCCAAGCCCACACACATACCTCTGACTTGCTGCAATCTGTTTTGATGCTTAACCAGTGCTTTCCCAGCCAACAAAATTATGTTTTAAAAATATTTTGTTCTAAGAACATTCCTGTTATGTTCTTTTTCTTTTCTTTTTTTAAATCATTTCTGAATGTTCTTATTTTAAATTGTATTCTTGGTTATGTTCCATTTTATTTTTGTGGAAGTGTTGCTTTTAGATGTTCTCTGAACACTGAAACAAGTAGTGAGTCCTGTGTTCAATTAATAATGTAAAGAATAAATAACATTTATGTGCTTATGTTTTGAGAACATTATTCACTCAACAATGAAAAATCGCTGAAAATATACTCAACCTCAGGCCATCCAGGATGTAGATGAGTTTGTTTCTTCATCAGATTTGGAAAAATGTAGCATTACCCAAGGATCCTCTTTAGTGAATGGGTGCCGTCAGAATGAGAGTCCAAACAGTTGATATAAAGCATCACTGGAGTGCTGTGGATATTGTGATCTTTTTATCAGCTGTTTGGATTCTCATTCTGACGGCACCTATTCACTGCAGAGCATCCTTTGCCAGCAAGTGATGCTACATTTCTCCAAATCCGGTAAAGAAACAAACTCATAGACATCTTGGATGGTCTGAGGTTGGGTATATTTTCAGCAAATTTTCATTGTTGGGTATTATTCCTTTTTAGACCTGATAACTTTGAACAATCAATCTATTACGGTTACTGGAAGAACATTTTGAGGGAACCTTGCCAGAACATTAGCCAAATGTACTGAAAACATTCCCTCTTAGTTGGATAATCACATTAGCTTAAAAATAAAAAAAAGATGATGGCATATTTGTGACGCACAAGCACTGAAATTTTAACGGTTATGTTTTAAAAGAGCGTTGGTCAGCCACAAAATTGCAGCATCACAATAAAAACAAAAAGACATCAAGTTCAGCATGAAGAAGGGTCATGGACAATTGAACCACATTAATATAGCCTATAATATTTGTATTTTTCATGCACAGTTGACTCAATTCCGTTATTTGTGGGCAGATCGCCATTTATCCCTGAACCAAACTATAATGGTAAACAAGATAATAGACTCTTACAAGAGAGAGACGTTTAGCCACATTTCCATTTCCCAAACCTTTTGAATCCCATCAAGCACTTTCGAGACAATATCGTATGCACCACTTCACAACATTTTCCCAGACATAACATTAAAGTCCTCAGAGCAATAACCAGACAGTTCGCAAGCTGTCAGACACAAGAACCTGTGCTCGACGGAGGAAGGAGAACTAAGAGTTCAGGCCAGTCTTCTGGACCCGATTAAATTGATCTGCTCTGCTAATGGCTGGCATAACATCTCTCCGGGTTAAGGAAGCAGAAAGGGTAGATGGGATGTTGGACATGCTCTGTGCGCATGGGTCAATGGAGACACTGAAGTCGTTGAGAGACAAATGTGGCACTTTCATTTCGAGTCCAAACTCTAAATATCAGATAAAGGGTGCCGTCCCGGTCCGCGTGGATTTCAGAGAGTCTGAAACGGGATATGAAGAGATGAGCCGTGCGAGGCTCTCCTGGACGCATTAATGCAACTTAATGGAAACGCTGGCTCCTCCAGGACTACTTCATCCATTAGCTCTGACTGCACTGCTTTTCCAGACCATCAGAGCACAAGCCAAGCTGTCTGTTTCACCGGACGGCTCTGTTGACGATATATCTGTTCGTGTTTACATTCACGTGTTTATTGCCCAGAACTAGTGCACTGGTGACCTGTTCACGCTTTGCACACACACAAACAGAATGCCAGTGAGTGAAGGATTGTAGCTATTTAAAGCCCTATAATAACTCTTTATATTTCACACATTCCTCCATTTTGAGAGGCTAGACTTTAGTTCAGTCTTAAGACTTTTGTTGATCACAGTAGGCCTATTTCTGAACATATAAAATATAAAAATGCTCTAAGAACGTTTTGAAAAACATTCTCGTTAAGTTCTAAATATTAAAAATGTCCATTTTTAAATGTAATTATTTTTTTTAGAGTTTTGGAAACATTATACAAATGTTACATCGAATGTTCTCGGAATTTAAAGAACGTTCGATGAACGCCCAACTAAAAAAAACTGAAGGATGAATGGGATATAAAGTGACCAAAGAACATTAGGCCTTTCCAAGACCAGATAACTTTGAATGAACGTTCTATTGACGCTGAAGGAAGAACATTTGTTCAGAACGTTAAAAAAAACTGCTAGAGCATTCTGAACGTTTCTGAAGTGATTGGCCTTTTTTTTTTTAAATTAAAAACAAAACTATGAACACCTCGGATACCGTTGTCTGTATGATAGCACTTAAACAGATGGATTGTTTTCTTCAACCACTTATAGCCATTACGTTTACCTTTCTATCCTAAATGGCATTAAACAGCCTATTCTGCTTCATGTGCTTTCTGTTTATACGAAAACACCTACACTGCTGTAATGGGCATGTCTCATGTATCAGTTATAGTAAAAAAAAAAAACGAAAAAGCGCATTTTAATGCCATTAGATTTGTTTGAGAATCGCATCTTATTGGGAAACTTGTTACTGGAATCCGCATGGATCCGTTTTTACAGTAAACGAAAGTCTTCAAACAAAGATAACAGAGCTCTACTGCCTGCTTCACCTCACAATTTAAGCATTTAGAATTTGTTTTTTTTGTATTTTAGATGTAACAAAATGAAATGTTCTTACTGTGTTTTTCTGTATTAGCTATATTTAGGGTAGAGAAGCGCAACAGATTTTAATTATTAGGAAAGATTTCCCTCTAGTGGAAAGTAAGAGCACTTAATAGTAATTATCTAATGAAACTTTTAACATATATGTGTATTTTAATTCGAAAATTATTATTATTATCAGGGCGCATATTGTTTTGTATAGCAAGTGAAATACTAGTGTGATAGATTTTGTCGATTCATTTTTGTTTTTAGTTTTGTAGTAGCTAAAAAACTAAATTATAGTAAAAAAAAATAAAATAATAATTACTGACACATTATAGGCTACATTCATTTATGACACATTAATTATTCTGACCGGTATATATCTTTTTTTATAATAAATAAATATTTGAGAAGCATTTAATTATTGACATTTTAAATATGACACATTTATTAACAATGCTTTAAGTTATTCTTTGTATATGAAGAATTGCACTGCACTCAGTCCCACAAATATAACAGATTCTGTGTGTTTTGCAAAATTAATAAATAAACCATATAAATCTGACTAGAGAAAAACATGGAGAAAAAGGTCAGATGAGGCAGTCCCTGGATTCTCCTGAAGGACCCCAAACATCCCCAACTAGAGTCGCATTTGGAGAAGATTTAATAAAACGATTTCCTAAAACCCCAGCACCCTTGAATTGATGTATTAAACCAAACCTGTCACAGAAGAAGCTGAACGGTGCATCGATTAAACGGTAACTTAGTATCACAACAATGCAGGCGGTCGTGTAGGTGTCCGTTGACTTCGCCTGTCTGAAACCCCCCGCAGTTCGAGCGCTCTCCGTCAGTCCGTCAGTCGTTCATTCATCCCGTATTTTCTCGGTTCCTCATCGCTCCGGCTCCAGCATGTTCGAGGAGGCCAGCGAGGTGTTGGAGAACATGCTGAAGTGCTCGTTCCCGCTGAGTCTCGTGCTGTTTCTGGTGCTCGTGTGTCCGCTGCGCGCGGAAGCGGCGCACGAGTTCAGCGTCTACCGAATGCAGCAGTACGACCTGCAGGGACAAACCTACGGTAAAACACACCGTACACCGCCACGACACGCTTCAGACCTGTCTATAGTGCTTTAATAATAATCCTGTCGTTCTGTTTATGACGTATCGTGGCGTAGTGGTGCTCGAGTCAACGTTTGCTTGGGTTCAAACCTACAGTCTTTCAGTTAGCCCCCAGACTGTACCGTACCGTGGTTTTACTATGGGTTTTATAGGTTTAAACCTTCATCAGGGCTCTTAACTGAAGGTTGTAGGTTCAAACCCATCAAGCGTTGACATGTAACGCTAGCGGTACTTCAGGAACATACCGCGAAATTATCGTTAGTAACGTTACGTTATTTTGAGTTATATATTTCAGTTTTAATGCATTGTTATTCAATACATGTATTTATACATACAGCATTAAGTGTATACATATAAAGTATATTATACTTGAATACATTATTATTATATATTTATTATGTATTCAACGTTTTAAATATTTTTTCTAATCGTATTATGCGTTTGTATTTTTCATTCATATTTCATTTATAATTTATTATATTTATCTTAAAGCTATCTTAAAGCTAAAAAGCTGAGTTACAAATTAGTGACTGATTTCAGAGCTGTTGAGGAATAAAAAAACATTCAAAAACATATTCATATATATATATATATATATATATATATATATATATATATATATATATATATATATAATTCACAGAAAAACTAATGTAGTTTTAATTTTATTCTAATTCATATTTTGATGTAGCTTTCAATTTTTGCATTTTCATTTTTTATTTCAATTTGGTCACTTTTCATTTTATTTCTGTTTTAGTTTTTATTTGTAGCTTTTATTTATAAATAATATCATTTATTTTATTTATTTCAGTTAGTTGCCAAGTCATTTTTCATTTAGTAAAATTTTTATTATTATTATTATTTTTATGTTTATATTTTAAGTCGTCGTCATCTGAGTTAACAACTGCTTTTGATGGTCCGTTAGTAGTGCTTTTCAAGATCTGCCAGCTCTGTTTATCAAACAGGGTCCTTCATAAGAGCTCATCATGACTCAAAACTGGTTTCACAGGTTTCTATGGACTTTTCAGATGTATTTAGTTTAGCCATTTATGTCTACGATCATAATGCAGTGTTATATCAGTTAGCTTTTTCGATAGTAGATAATATCATAACCCAAATTCGTCTTTTAGGTTCCCGTAATGCCATTTTAAACACGGAGGCTCGTACGGTGGAGGCCGAGGTGCTCAGCCGTCGATGTGTGATGGTGCGGCTCGCCGACTTCTCCTACGAGAAATACCAGAGAGCGCTGCGACAGTCGGCAGGGGCCGTGGTCATCATACTGCCCCAGAACATGTCCACTGTGCCGCAGGACATGGTGCAGGTAACGCTGGCGTCCGCTGGAGTGGTGTGTGGGATGCTCAGCTCGCCGGAGGCTGACTGTGGTGTGTTTTGGTCTTCTGTAGCAGTTCATGGAGCTGGAGCCGGAGCTGCTGGCCACCGAGACCATCGTGCCCGTGTACTTCGCTCTGGAGGACGAGGAGCTGCTGTCCATCTACACTCAGACACAGATCTCCTCGTCCTCACAGGGGGCTTCGTCAGCTGCTGAAGGTACTTGTTTATGAATGCGCAGAGTTTGACAATACAGTTTATATGATATAGTTAGTATAATATAAAACATGTCCGATAGACGTCTGTGACGTTTTTGCATTTGAATGTTTTTTAAGTCTAGCCCACGATACGCGCTGCTGCTGCGTTATGCATTCAAAATATTCAAGAAATATCGAAACGCACTCCGGAGAAGATCTTGATTACATTAAAACCCAAACCAAGCCATTCACAAAGGTGCATATTCAGCGCATTTTTTAGACGCTCGAATGTGACTGCTGCACACGAG
This sequence comes from Carassius carassius, assembly GCF_963082965.1. NCBI lineage: Eukaryota > Metazoa > Chordata > Actinopteri > Cypriniformes > Cyprinidae > Carassius > Carassius carassius. The sequence continues at coordinate 5,391,004 of NC_081770.1, read as the reverse complement.
AGATGTATAGAAAGTCATGCAAAGTTAAAACGGTTTAAACTTTTTGAAAACAGGTAGCGAATTTGTGAAGGTTTATTCTATTTCACCGTGTCCCAATGCATAAATACATGATGCTGTTAATTGTTTATGCAATTTATTAAATTATATTTGATTTATATATGTTAATTTAGATGTTATGCACGTTTTTTATGGAGAGTTATTATTTCATTGCACTTAATAAACAGTTTAATGCGCTGCATTATTTTGCACATTGCGCCCTCTTGTGGTCTCGGGAGACTAGACAAAAGTTTCCTGTAGATTTATTTGATCTGCATATAAAACATTAGAAAGGAGATATTTGTTACCATTTTATTTTGTGTTTGACTGTTAAATTTTGTTGTCTTAATTGAGTAAATTAAAAATACAGTGGAAAAAAATTATTTGCTCTTTAATTTAATAATATTAAAAAATTTCTATAATTATCGATTGATACGGTTTTTATATTTAACAATATATACAATATATTGTTATATTGATGTTATATATAGCATATAAATATCCAGATTGTATTTGTACTTTTAAGTATTATATGTGTGTATTCTGTGTATGTGTTTTAATGTGTGTGGATGGTTTTGAATGTATATTAACCTGGGCTTTGTGTGTTTTCATCCAGTGCTGCTGCACACAGCGACCGCTAACGGTTTTCAGATGGTGACCAGTGGAGCTCAGAGTAAAGCTGTCAGTGACTGGGCCATTACCAGTCTAGAGGTGAGTAGAACTGACTCCAGAACAGACTCGTTTACCCAGAAACGAAGGCTCGGTCCTCATATGCTCACACGCGTGTTGTTACAAACCTAAAGTGAAGACGTTTTGGAGAACTTTCGCTCTCTATCATCCAGTGAAAGTCAGCTGTCGAACTCAAGAAAGGACCACAGTTCATCCACTTTGTGTCATTGTGTTAGACATTCTAGCAGCGGTTTTAGGCTCAGAGGACATTAATAACACTAATCTGAGAATGGATTCAGTTAATGCTCAACACAGTCAGGTCAGGCTTTTAGACATCCTTCAGCAGTGCAGCATTTGACTCTGAAAGTGTGAAATGTCACTCAGGATTGCTTTAATGCTCTTGTCAGGGTCGTCTCACGGGTTCGGGAGGAGAAGATCTGCCCACTATCGTCCTGGTGGCTCATTATGACTCTTTCGGAGTTGCTCCGGTAAGAACATCATGCTGCTTTCATTCTTTATGTGCATTTCTGAGTTATTTGTTGTGATATATTCAGTGTGTTTTGTTTCAGTGGCTGTCGTACGGCGCAGACTCGAATGGCAGTGGCGTCGCTGTACTGCTGGAGCTCGCACGACTGTTTTCCAGACTCTACTCCTACAAACGCACGCATGCCGGGTAACGTTGATGATTTATTTTGTAAAACAGGCAATTGAAACCAAATTCTGTCTGCGCACTTTAGGACTGGGTGATTCAAAAAATTTAAATGTTTATAATTTTTTGTTTTTTTGTTTTTTTTAAAGAACGTTTTACCGATTCTCTATTTTTTTTTACGATTTTTAACTAGTCCATTTGAAAATGTAACTACAACATGATTCAAGTAACTTTTCCTTTATTTCTCTGGTTAAAGAAAATTCATTTCCAAGTGCAGCACACATGAAGTCATCAAAATTATGGAAATGTTAAACAAATAGTTTAAGTATATTTGCATGTACTACAGCTACATGTTTTATACATATTATGTGTTCAGATTTAATGCTTTTAACAAATTCTCAAAAGTCAAGGTAATTCAAATTCAGAATGATTATGATGATAGTTTTTTATATTCGATTGCGCTGCTTTTCCATTGTTTTCTCTGTAAAGATGGACATGTTTGACTGTTGCGCTCGCGTCTCTTTCAGCGTCTCATGCATGAAACGGCTTTCTAAAAACGTGACGCTCAAGTAAAAAAAAGTTCCCTCTGATCTTCTTGCACTTTTTTTCTATTCTGCTGCCCGCGTCGCAGCTTTGTCAACACAAAAGCATGTTCTGTGTGAATGATGCCTAGCGCTATATTTATGGTCATTCACAGAGCACGTTAGCGGCTAATCACGGTTGGATCGTTCTTTTCTTTACCAGAATATCATCAAATTGTCTAATTCTAACGTTTAATTATATTTCTATTGAAAATCGCAATTCCATGCTTTCTAAAAAATAAAATTGTGGCAAAACATGAAATTCGAATTAATTGATAAAATCTGAAAAATTGCCCAGCCTTAGCATGCTTTATTTTTCGTAGATACAACCTGCTGTTTTTCTTGTCTGGAGGCGGGAAGTTTAACTACCAAGGCACAAAACGCTGGCTGGAGGACAACCTGGATCACACAGGTACAAGTATTGCTCCACGGTTTGAGTATTTCACTTACATTTGTTGCTTAATATAGCAGAGTAAATATAGTTTATATGGAGTACAATTTCAAAATAAGAGTCTCAGTGTTTTTCAGCCTTGTTTATTATTATAACTGTTGTATTATAAATATCTTTTTTTCTGGTTATTTTTTGGTATTTTAATTAAACTGTCTGATTATTATGAGTGTCTGAAAGTAAATAATATACATTTATGTATGTTTTTTTATTTTATTAAACATCCTGTATAATGCATAATGGGTTTTTTGTGGTTATTATTGGTATTTTTGCGACATAATCTGTTGATTAGGAGCAGCTGGAAGTAGTAAAGCATAAATATTTCAAAATAATAATATAATAATGTTTTTTTTTTCAGGCTTGTTTATAATTAAAAGCCCAATATTGTGCATAACGCTTTTGTTTCTGGTTAAGGTCCTTGCACACTGAGTCCGAAGCCATATTTGGCATTTATTCCAAAGTTTGAAATAAATATTATTCCAAAATTATTAAATCACTACAGTTTGAAGCGGAAATATCTAAAAACCTAGTGTACGTTTTGCATTTAAACAAATTAGATAATTTTACTTAAATGTAAATGTCTCCTCAAATCATTTTATGACATTTTCATTGTGTTCCAAAATTTAAAAATCTTAAATACCTTTTTTATTTCACAATTCCCCAAAGGTGGTTTTAATAATGTTACTTGATACCAATAATAATGAACAACAATAAGCTGCAAATTCAAAGAAAAATTCTTGAACCCCTGCCTGCTAAGACGTCTTGTTAAACGGCATGTATTGACCTCGCCCCTGTCTTCCAGATTCCAGTCTGCTCCAGGACAACGTGGCGTTCGTTTTGTGTCTGGACACTCTGGGTAACAGTGACAACCTTCACCTCCACGTCTCTAAACCACCGAAAGAGGGAAGCCCACAGCACCTCCTTCTCAAAGAACTAGAGACCGTAAGATTATCCGCTCCTCATCCACGTTCTTTACTCCTCATGACGTCAGACCTCACTGGCTCCTGTTTGTAGGTTTCGGCCCAGCAGCACCCCGACCTGAAGTTCTCAATGGTCCACAAGAAGATCAACCTGGCGGACGACACTCTGGCGTGGGAGCACGAGCGCTTCGGCATCCGCCGCCTGCCCGCCTTCACCCTATCCCACCTGGAGAGCCACCGCAGCCCCGTGCGCCACTCCATCATGGACATGCGGTCAGTGTCCTCTCTGGAGGGGGCGGGAGAGGCCACCACTGGGTGGGTGATGATTGGTGCTCTCTCTCTGTCGCCCTGACGACTGGTTCCCTCCCTCGCTGCCCATTGGTTGGTTAGGTTGATGATGTCATCTCTCTGTTTCTGGCAGGCCTCATGTGGATCTGACGAAGCTCAGTCGAAACACTAAAGTCATCGCCGAAGCGCTGGCGAGAGTCATATACAACCTGACAGATAAGGTAATGTTCCGTTATCAACATTAGTCTTCGTTTCTTAGCGGATATGGATATGTATATGAATAAAATATGTAATATATAACTCAACCATTGAGTAGTGCTGCACGATTTGAAATCTACTTGGTCTAATTCTGCGTGAAAAAACAAACACACAAACAAACGAAAATCTGCTTGCATTTGTAATTTTTTTTTACTTTGATAATATATTGCAATTTTGACGACATAAGCACCGATACGTTTTTTGGTATTTTCGCTTAAGTTTGACATACTCAACTTCAAATGTTTACGCTACACACATACAAATGGAGGAAATATAAAAACCATTTGAGCTACAATATATTAGTGTAATTATTTATAAATAACATTATATATGTTTAAAATATTACAATAAACACACAAAACTTTTTGAAGAAACTTTTTGTATTTTTTTTTTTAATCTGTAATTCAGGTTTAATTAGGGGTTGCTCTTTGAAATGTGGATGCCACTAGATGCCAAAATGTACCAGAAAAAATTATATTTCAAATAACAGTTTCTAAACAGGAATTAAAGCATTATAACCGAAGGGAGATTTTTTTTTTCCTTTTTTTTTTTGCATGTAAATGTGTCATTTTGAGTTCTCTTTGCAAAAACAGTATTTATAAGACAAATTACCCCCAGAATCCTATTTTACTATGTCCCGTTATCGATGCTATAGTTGTATTCTGTCTCGCAGGGCGTCGGCGGAGACCTGCAGATCTTCACTGAACAGATGGTGAGTATTTCCAAAACCCGGTGAGCTGCAGTATTTGCAGGCATCATACTGTATATGCTCTTTCCCAGCATTTAGCCTTCACTGACTCGTCTGTGTAAAGCTGACGTGTTGAGTCTGGTCTGTTGTTGTTTAAGTGCTCTTCTGTTCCCATCAGCAGGTGCAGGAGGATCAGCTGGAGTCAATGGTGGACTGGCTGACGGCCCAACCGCGAGCCGCCCAGCTGCTGGACAAAGACAGCAGCATCGTGAACACGCTGGAGTATTACCTGAACCGATATCTGAAGGACGTCAAGAGACACCTGGTCAGAGCCGACAAGAGGTGAATCAACACAGCAGTGGTTCAGTGTTGAGTGGAAACGGATCATATTCAGAGCTTCATGATTGTTTTTTGTTTTGTCTTATTTTGACAGGGACCCTGAGTTTGTCTTTTATGATCAACTCAAGCAGACCATGAATGCGTATAGGTGAGATATTCAATGATGTACGTTGTCATAAATGTTTTTAGTGTGCTCGACAACCTTTTAAGGTTTGCTTTGTTCATCCTGGATTTTTTTTTAAACACTATGAGATGTTGTTTCATATTTCATAATTAAACTCAGGTTAGTATTGAATTTAACCCAGATATCAAGGTCTGCATTTGTAAATCTTAAATTTTTATTAAGTTTATAATATTAATAATTTTGGAAGCCCGTTTCCGCTACTGAATAAAAATATAAAACAAGTTAATTTAAACTTTTTATCTCACAATTCTGACTTTATTTCTCGGAATTGTGAGTTTCTTTTTTTTCTCACAATTGTAAATTTATATCTTGCAATTCTGACTCTTTTTTTCTCACAAATGTGAATTTATATCTCAGAATTCTGACTTTTTTTTCACATAATTGTAAAATTTTATATCTCGCAATTCTGACTTTTTTTCTAACAATTGTAAAATTATATCTCGCAATTCTAACTTTCTTTTTTTTTCTCACAATTCTAAATTTATATCTCGGAATTATGAAATTATGAAAAAGTCAGAATTGTGAGTTATGGACTTGCAGCTGTGAGGAAAAAAAGAAAGTCAGAATTGCGAAATATAAACTTGCGATTCTGAGAAAAAAAATCAGAATTGTGAGATGATAAAAAGTTATTCAGTGGTGGAAATGGGCTTCCATAAATAATTGACCCCCGTTTAACGTGCACAAGAATGAAATTATGCTTAACCAAAGGTTAAAAACTGAATGATTGTTTTATTTGAAACGAACCAGGGTAAAACCAGCTATCTTTGACCTGCTGCTAGCTGTCTGTATCGCATCTTATCTTGGAGTGCTGTATTTGGCTGTTCAGGTAAGACAAATGTTCAGACAAAAAGATTTTTTTAACACACTGATTAACTGACATTTTCATTATTATTTTTAGTGCAGTTTTTTTTCCTCACTCTGATCATGATTTATATTAAATGTATTTTCCAGTTAACATTTGTCTTATTTCATATGAAAAAGTTCATTCTTGTTTTCCCACAGAATTTTGGACTTCTGTACGGCTTCCTGCGTAGAGTCACAGCTCCTCGGGTCAAACAGCACTAAACCTGCAATTCATGCACCTGCAATAACAAGGGACCGCCGGGGTCCCGAAGCAGAGCCAAGAGTGTGTTTGCTGTCTTTATTTCACTAGTTTGATTGATTTAGTTGAGTGTTGATTTCCATGCCAAGAATTACATCCACTACATCTCTACTAGCATTTCAAGTCTTGTCTCAGCGTTGCCTCAAGTCCTGCGTCCTCTAAAATACAATCCGTAATTGCTCAAACAGAGTTGATTCCAATTTAAATCGCAAACAAATCAGTTCCCATGAAATGCCGTCATGAAATGTGCCCTTCTTGTACGGATTGTACTTCTAAGCAGTGTTTCCTGAAAACCTTTCCTTGTGTGCTTATTCTTCACTGGCAGCTGCTACAAAGTTGGCCAAAATCATTGCAAAATCATTCGTTTGCATGAGTCTCAGCTCAAACTGCTGATTCTCTTTGCGGCAATTATATATATATATATATAATATATATAATAGATTGTAATGTTTGGAAACCTGGCATTTCATGTTTTTCAGATTCTTTTATCCTAAAGTTATTCTTAAAATACTAATATTAATTATTCCATGAATCTTTAGAAATTTTTAAACTCCCATTTCTTTCTTCAGTCCTAATTCCACGTGTGGTTTTGACATCCAATGTTCACTTCTGCTGTCGCTATTTATTGCCAAGCAGTGTGGTACAAATTTGCTGTTATTTATGGAAGCTGTTATGCTCCGACATGCACTGGTTTAATGTTTTTTGTTGTTGTTCTCCAAACTTAATTTAACTTTGCAAATCAGAGGTAAATAACCTTGATTCTCAAGGATGAAGAAAAATAAACTTTTTGTTGAGTTAAGAATATACTGCAGTTGTTTTCTTTGAGCAGTTTTTATTTAATGGAAAAAACATGACAACACAGTTGGTTGCAATTCACTAAATAAACTGGAATTATTAAAATTGTTCCTTTACAAATGAGATAATACAGATTGCTCCTAGTGGTCAGATCAAAATCATGGAAAAGGATGAATAAATGATCCAAGAAAAAATGTTTACACAAATCTAATAACTTATTTCTCCATGTTAAATTAAGCTGTATAAATCCTCTAGCTACTAATATTTTCAAAACATTTTATACAGGAGAAAACAGTAGTAAGAAATTACAGTGCAATTTTCATTAAATCACATTTCAGAACCCAAATACAGCAAAACACCCCAGGCAAAAACACCTCAAACTTAATGTTTTTTGATTATGTTTACCAGGAGTTTGATATTTATTTTTGGCACTTTTCTAGAAAATGTACACATTTTGATTATACTCTCAATGTGATAAATTATTTCCACTATGAATAACTTACAGAAAACCAATGGTTTTTCATTAATTAATGGACTGTATGGTGGTTATTGCTAGTTGGTAACCTGAATTTTGACTCCAAGTAACGCTGGAAAAGTTTCACAGAATGAGGGTTACCATCTTGCCAACAGCTGTATTTAACGGCTGTTAATGTTTTTTTGTCCAGTGATTTGGGTAAAAATATAACTACAGACCAGAAACTGACTAAACTCATTAAAAGGTACCATAGTACACGGATGCTGTATAAATAATGGACGTGTACATAGAAAAAAAACAGCAGTAGCAATTTGAATTGCGTTAAGGAATATTTCGCGCTAAAACGAAGCATCTAAAAATAGCAACACGAGCGGAAGACATGACTACAGCGACGTCTGTTTGTGTGCGAAGCTTCGTCCAAAAGGGAACTTTTGATACAGTAGGCAAATCATCTTTTCAAGTATTGTGTTAGTTCTGGAGATATCAGTGTCACGACAGATAATTTCTTCATAAAGCATATTCTCAGATATCATGCGTTCCTGAATACAACATCCGCATAAATACTTCGTTTAATTTGAGTAGAGCAAAACATGTCGAACTGAATAAGCATCCACGATCAACTTCTGTTAAGTTTTTCATCCTTATTTTAGCGAAATAAACACGATATAGCATCTGAGTGTAAAGTGTTCAGCCAATCAGAAGCTAGCTTAGATCGCGCCATTACAGCAACGGTTGCTATGGGGGGAAATCCACGAATGTGATGCAAGCAGTAAGTTATTTTGTAATCAAAACATTGAAAGTGATTCCCTTGTTCATGGTAATACTGTAAAAATGTGATTTATTTTGATATGCAGATCAGGCTAATTTGTTGTTATAACCCTGCATAGAGTGTTAGTAGACTTTAACTACAGTGGTTCTCAACTGGTTTTGCTTCAGGATACTGATTTTACATCGTTTTTGTCAATTGATTAATCTTTAAATGTATTAATATTATATATTAACTTCTTAAGGCCACACTGCAAAAGTGATGGATAAGTTTTCTTGTTTTCAAGTACGTCTAAATACCTTATTGAATCATGGTACATTAAATATGGTCTCGTTTTCTGGAAATTGTAGTTTTTACTTCAAACAAGATAAAATATACTTGTTTCAAAGGGACAAGTTTCAATTGGAAAGTTTCAATTTTTAAGCATAAAGTCACTTCGTTTTGATTACTTTTCAATATGCAGTGTGCAGAATATCTATCAAACTGTTTATACTTGTATACCTGTATTGTATATGTTTGTTTTTTATTTTTTTACCATGCAAGATTTTATTCATGGTTTTCAAGAGACTACTAATAATTTCAATGTCTACTAATAATATACATGAATTTCTGCTGAAATATCATTGGATGTGATTTGATGCACAACCTGCTTTTGGATACAGACAACAAAAGATATGGTAAGGGTTTGTTTCATAAACTGCATTAACTGTGTGTTATTACATAATTAATTGCGTTATATCCTTTGCATTTAACTTTATACACAACTTTAAAATTATACACTTGTAACATTTCCATTTCCTATGCTTTTGAGATTAGACCTTCAACCCACTTTTTGAGAACCACTCCACTAGGACTCGCCTACCACAAGTTACGTATTAACCCTTTTTAGTTCTTTCACTCATGGAATATAAAATACAGCAGAACAGCAAAAAACAGTGGTCTAAATCTAAAACAAACTGTGGTCCCAGATGATGACCAAAAAACTTGTTTATCATGGTTTCCGCTGTTCTCTAAAATGCATGGGACTGTTTCTCACTCCCACCATAATTTCAGGTCACAAAAAAAAAAAAAATAAGCAATGCACAAAACATAACAAACAACATTCACAGTGCTATGATTACAATTATAATAATCAAGATAAAATGCAAATGATGGTCAATATTATTTCTTCTCATGACTGTCCAAACACCTTGGCGTTCTGAGGTTAGAATCAAACTAGTTCACATAAGTACCTTGCAGTCATCATTAAGTGCCTGCAGGTGGCAGCACCTGCACATTATAGATGTTTCTTCTTGCTGATCCCATTCTGCACGTGTTTCCTAAGAGGAAGGAAGAGAGGTGAAAAGCACACTGTCAGGCTTTAAGGAGGTGATCGCAGGATCCATGTGGCATTGTCGGATCACTTTACTTCAAGGTCTGAGAGATAAGGACAGGACTAATGCCATGACGCTTGTCACATATACAGGAGACGGCTCTTTCATCCAATCTCCATGTCTCACAGATCAGGTTGAAACAGACCGTCACACTCAGTGATCTCCGATTGCGTTACCCTAAACCTACAGCTATTGCTGTCATAAGTGTGTGGAACAAAGCAGTCTTAGTGGTTAGTATATCTAAAGCTAATAAAACACTGCCCAGCTATGAAACTTTCAAAGGGGCCCAGATTAAGCACAAATCAAGTGTCTAATACAGTGGTTCCCAAACCTGGTCCTGGAGGCACCCCAACACTGCACATTTTGCACATCTGATTCAGCTCATTAGTAGAGACTCCAAGACCTGAAAATAGTGTGTCAGAGAAAGAAAAGCAGTGTTGGGGTGCCTCCAGGACCAGTGTTGGGAACCACTGGTCTAAAATAGCCTTGTTTTATATACTCTTCTGTTCCTTGTTAGTGTTATATTTTAGTACAGCAAAACTGCCTTCAGGTCATGTTGGAATCGGCACATTTATGGGTCAAGTGCACTTGCAGCCTACACCACCAAAATAAATATAATAAATCCTAGTAGGAATAGGCAAAAACATTTTGGATCAAAAGAAGTCAAGGTAGTTGACTCTACAGTTCTCAGTTCTGTCTGAACTGCTAGTTGACCACACGACTTCCTCTTGGTTACATGCACATGCTGTAAACCTGTGCTAACCACCAACTGCTGCATTTCTTTGCTTACCCTTCGGTAGACATCTGATCATTAGTGTCTTTTTTCTCCTTTAGGTCCTCATCCTCGTACTCCCGGACGTCATTTACCTCCGTCATCTGGCCCGTCAGGGCCTTCACCACAAACAGCACAATGAACTGTAAAAAGAAAACATTTGACATTTACAGAGCATTTTCACAACAATAACTCATAAGAAATGTAACTTGAGCAGGGTAAATGATGGTAGGTAATTGTTCTAGAAGTTTTAAGCCAGATTGTAGGTTAAAATTCAAGTTACAGTTAAAGTCAGGATAGCATGCACTGTTCATGTTATAAGTGTACTGCAAGTCACTTTGGATAATGTATCTGCTAGATAGCTAGCTAACACGATCTGACACCACTGATTTCAGGTCAGTGAGATTTAGCTTTTGAAGTAATCATTATATTAGACATATTTATGTTACGTAAACAAAAGTACACTTAATCCTGGGACAATCCCTCTAGAGCAGGGTAGTCCATACTTGGTCCTAGAGGGCCACTGTCCTGCAGAGTTTAGCTCCAACTTGCATCAACAAGCTGGTTCAGGTGTGGTTAATTGGGGTTGGATCTAATTATGTAGGACAGTGGCCCACCAGGAGCTGGACTGGACATCCCTGCTCTAGGGCAATAGTTCCTGGACATTTTGCATGTCTCCTTAGTCGAACACACCTCACTCAGGTCATCAGCTCATTAGGTTGTCTCCCTTATCGTTCGCTCTAATGAACTGATTGGTCAAATCAGGTGTGGTTGATAAGGAGACATTCAAAATGTGCACTGTTGGAAGTACTCCTGAATCATGGCTGGGAAACTGCACTAGAGCAGTGGTTCTCAATTCCAGTCCTTGTGCCCCCCTGCTCTTGACATTTTGTATGTTTCGCTTATCGGTTCAGACGTTTGTTCTATTCGAATGGTAAGTGGATTCATTGTAAGGCTCAAGCCAGCAACCTTCAGGTTACTTATCCTGAGCTACACTACATTGCTGTTGTGTTCTTAAACTACCCATTCTTACCAGGAACCAGTAGATGTTCATGAGGAGCAGGGCAAACAGGAGTATGTTGAAGAAGAAGTAGAAAGGGATGTGGGGAACCGACGTGATGCTGGTTACACAGGAGGCCCACAGCACTTTGAGGGGGAACCAGTACAAACGGAACCAAAACCTGCACAAATGGCAAGAACAAACTAGCTCACATGTGAAGGCAAAAATCCATAGCAAAAGGGCCAATAGGTAGTTGTTACTCCAACAAGGGATATGGCAGAGCAGGGGTGGGAGAACTCTGGCCTTTGAGGGGCACTGTCCTGCAGAGTTTACCTCCAACCCTAATCAAACAGACTTGCCTGTAATGTCTAAGCAATCCTAAGGAATTTTTCAAACTCTGCAGGAAAGTGTACCTAGACTGTTGAAGTGGCCCACCCCTGCTATACACCTTCACACAGATTATTAAACCAAGAAGGGCATGTTAATAGATGAACAGCTATTATTGTTGCATGAGAGTCCTATCAAACTTTCCTAACCCTAAACTGGGGTACCCAATCCTGCTCTTACAGAGTTTAGGTCCAGAAATTACTGTAAGTTTTGTTAGATCAAAGCAGAGGATTGATCATACCAATCCCTGAAATATTAGGGCAATGATCAACTGATGGGAATGTTGTCCCGGGACCAACAAAAGGTGTGTGCCTACTTCTGCAAATCACTTTTGGGCTTGGATAAGGTTTCAATGCTGTGTCTGTATACATGTGTCAATAAGAAAACTTCTGGTTTCTTGAACAACAGGTAAACCTCACCATGTGATGCTAAAACTAATAGCCCCCATGTTGGAAAGGACATCATTGATGAAATACTCTTTCCCTCCCCGAGTCTTGAAGTAAACGTTGATCTTGGTGAATTCCAACTGAATGTCATTGATGTCATGAAGAAAGAGAACGAGAATGCCAATGTTGTGGTATCTGAGGACGATATGAACAATGATGAGCAGTTTATTAACTGTGCTTTTAGTGGCATATAATTTGAGTTTATTTTTTTTGTCAAATGCTGTAACTATGGAAGCTAGAGCTTCAAAAACCCATTTTGACAAGCTGTAGCATCACTGCTTTAACAAAGCCTTTGAATTTGCCTGACCTGAAGGCATAGGAGAATGTGATCAGGGCCAGAGTGATAAAGTGATGCACCACCATGACAAGGGAGTCCTTCCTCCAGGCATCCATGTAAATGGTGGCATATATGGAATGGCCATAGAAGCTGCCCTGGATTAGGTAAGCTATTGTGATATCAGTGGGAACCGACATCCCACTCTTCCAGTCTAAGTCAAGAAAGAGAGAACAAACAAGTGGCACTGAGTTCTCCAAGTGAACTCTGCAGCCATAAACAAATCAACTCTAGATTGTAAAGACCTTGACTTTCAAACAGTAGAACACTGGCCTCATAAAGCAAATGATTTATACTGATATAGTAGAAATTAAAAGTTGTTTGTATGTTGCTGGCAAGGGGCATTCACATCATTGATTTGCAATCTAAATATATGTCATTCATTTTTAATGACAGTTGATGTGTTCTGACAACAACAACAATCTTTGGCTACGAGACAAACTTTATGCAAATAAGCAATGACATGATACAGCAACAACCAATGAGAAATTAAATAGTAATCAGTGACCAATGAAAATGGGACTTGATAAAGAGTGTTAACAGATAATGGCAACTTTTGTGACCCTTAATTTTATTTATTTTTTTATCAGATCTTTAGTCATTAAACATTTATCCTTTTCCTCTGTGTCTAACCTACCCCATTTAAAAGTAGCATGCAGTGTTTACTACACAACTCAAATGCTTGTTGGAAAAAAAGGTTTGAGGTAGTCAGGTCTGAGAGTGTTTAAACAAATTACTACGTAAAAAAAATAGGTCATGCATCAAGTATGAACCTTACCGTAAAACACAGATGGGGGGTTTTGAAAGAAGGAATAGCTAGTGAAAAACAAAAGGTAGGTGCTGTATGACCACGACATTGTGTAGAAGACCAGCTTCCAAGCACTCTCCGGCATCTTTGAGACATCTTTTGGTTGGATACAACACCATTGTCCAAAGGGCTGTGAAAGATCAGGAAAGAATAGAATTAAAGTGCATGCATTTGAATAACAGGTGTTAATCCATCAACGAAGACATCTAGGAAACAAATCCCAGACAATAAATGATACTTAACCATGCTACCATGTAAAATGATTAACAAATGGTAATTTACCATGCTGTGCCTAATACTTATTACATAACGTAGTAACGTTGATTCATTTATGCATTTAACTTGCTTGAAAGTGAAGGTTAACTATGTATATCAACTCAAATGTTTTCAAGACTTTCTAAGTTAAATAAATGCTTTCTATAAATCCACATAAAACAAAATGAAATAATAAAGCATCTTTGTGACTTCATAAGTAGGATGAGTTATAAAAAAGCCGCTCCGGTTAGCTGATGACACGGTTTTGGATGTCTCACATGACCCGCTGATGGTAATAACCTCAAGCTAAAGTAGAACCTCATCTTTGCTAAACTTGGGTACTTTATGTGTGTACTGACATTCATTCACCTTGTCTCTCCTGTGACAGACTATCCTCCAAGTGAAGCCGAATGCCACCGTAACTGAAGATGCGATTGAAAGCTTGTCTTAATCATTTATCTATTCATGATCACCACCTATACTTGCCGTTACCTGATCTGCACTCTCCCTTGTGCTCAGGACAATCAACAAAAAGTAGGCCTTCGAAACTAGGCATATACGTTGACATCCTATGGCCTCACAATTGTGGACATAGGTTTCATGGTTGCCTCTTATTGGTCATAAGGCAATGTGGCTAACACTGCAGGATTACGCTATCTGCCTCCATCCACTTGGGTTATTTATGGAGGCCAGCTGTTACCAAAATGCCCCAACCCTGTTTGTCTATCACTACCTCTAGCTGAGGCCCTGAGGTTCAGGTTGTCTGCTGCTGATGCTGGTGGCTGAGGATGACTCGGCTTATGGTTATAATAGACAGCACACATCATTTCTCAGCTGAGCATTGTGACATTGCTCTGTGGTCTAATGGCCACAAGATAATAAAATGATTTTAGGCCATCTAAAAGATCACAAATGAGATCTCATTAATATTCCAGTTGCTTAGTTCAGTGAAGATGTTCAATGCTTCTCAGACTGACTGTTTTCTTCTGGTAAATTGATCAGAAGAGATGTCTTTGAGTGTGCTCAGTTTGCCAATGGAAAGTATGATCTTCAATATGATTCAATGTAAAAATGTAATTTATTATGAATTATCCACGTCCACATCAGTTTCCCAGATCTGTTCTTTTACTTTGTCAACCATGTTTAATTTGTGTGTCTTGTCATTACTTTATAGGAATCTATGAAAAAACTTAAAGCTGCAGTGCACAAGTTTTGCCTCTTTGTCACCATCTCTGTCTGAAACCTGCAATTACAGTTATTTGCAGTATTATCATCTTTGTATGGGTTGTGCATCGGCACGATTCCTCAGCGCAAATGAATCTAATGTTTTGATATGTGGCTGTTAGTATTCACTGTTCTGGGGAATCACAGATTCTACATCTTGAAAGTGTGACTCAAGAATTTTCACCAGAAAATGTCATCTGAACAAGTAACATGGCTGCCACTTTTGTTCTGACCAACTGAGGGGAAAAGCATTTGAATACATTGCTCTAACAATTTTCATTCAATCTAATGATCGCTTAGCTCATACCACATCAAACCATGCAAATTATTAGTTTTGTTATACTTTGTTCTCAAAATGTTAATGTTAAAAACATCAGCCTTGCTTGACTACATCTATTTAGTGTTTTTTAGTGTTGCCTGTAGACTATGGGTGAATCTCCACTTGACCTTTCTGGAATACATTCCACCTTCAAAATTATAAATTATTTATTCCAGCTGCTGTGAGAAAAGGCTATAAATGAAAAGTGAATTTAATGATGCAACGATGAACGGCAAAATGCTTGTATTTCCCACAGAAACCTACCTGTACCACATTATTACAAGCTTACCGCAGTGGATCGGGCTAAGGTAAGGAGTTCGTTTTGAACACTAGCTGGTTATGTACTTGCCCGGAAACAGATTCTGGATAATTTTTTTAACCAAAAAAAAAAAAGTTACAGACTACAGCTTTAATGAAACACAACCGAGTTCACCAAAAAGTCTCCTGAGCTTTCTGTGCAGTAGAAGTTTCTTCTGGGAATACAGTTTTGTTTTGGAAGACATTACAACCCATATTAGGCCTTCAACTACTTCTCCTCACTCTCCCAGCACATGAACATCATTCAGAAGCAAGGGCTGAACTGAACCCATTCTGGACCTGCTGACCAAATACAACCGAAACACGTTGTGTGTTGGGGTCTTGTACAAGAGCTGACCTATCGGCTTAACATGCAGTTTCCATGGCAACTGTTTGAGGATAGCAGGTGGTTTACTAGAATAAATAAGACAAATGACAACACAGACAATGGATAATCTCATCTCCCACATATGTAAATAGCTTTCCATCACACAATGTTATTTCCCTATTGGTTCGATGCTCTCTTTGGATTTCCAGTGTTATACAAGAGCAACTTGAAGAATAAATACAAGACGAATGACAACAAACACAATGAAAAAGTGAAAAAGGATAAGCCCATCTCCCACGTATGTAAACAGCTTTCCATCATACAGTCATTTCCTTCAGCTTGGTGTTTTCTTAGGGTATGCATTACATTAACAGAGCAATTTAAAAGGACAGTCCACCAAATATTCTGTCATTATTAACTCATACCATTCTTAACCTAGAGTTTTCCTTTAAAGTTTATTTGAATCTTCATGCAACTTCTCATATGGATCACTCAATCAAATGTGGTCACTTGTATGGAAGTCAAGAATGAAGATTCTTCTACTAACGGCTGAGTAAATCATGACACTTAAAAATTTGGGGGATGGAAAGGGACACTCACTTAAATTAAATAAATTTTAAAATAAATTTATGCATTTAGCTGACGCTTTTATCCAAAGCGACTTAAAGTACAGTCAGGCTATCAATTTTTACTTATCATGTGTTCCCGGGGAATCAAACCCCCAACCTTGCGCTTGATAGTCCAATACTCTGAGGTGACAAATGTGTTAAAAGAGGGTCAGATGGGGCCACATCTTACACTCATTTCCCCCTCAAAAACCATCCTGCTTTAAGTTAAGTTTCCTTAAGCTTTGATTGTTCTTGGAATCACTGGTTTATTTTCATCATTCATCATTTCGGGTGAAAATGAAGTACCAGATCAAGAGATCCGAGTAGACGTAACAGGGCGGCACAAAGAGGAAGGAAGGACGCAGATGTTTTAGATGCCAACTGATAATGGCATGCAATTTCCACTCTGAGCACCAAACTACCACACTCAAAATACATCAATACAAGCATCTAGTACAGAGCAGTTTATCAGGTCTCTGAGCAGGCATAAATGAATGAGAGCTTTAATTGCCTTTCAGGATCAATTTATGGGGCTGCACATTTCGAAGGGTTACCTTTAGAAGAAGAATCTTCTATCAGCATTAGTTAATGACCATTTCTGCTTGGTCATATAAGGATTATTTTGTGTCAATTTCAAAAATCTAGAAATTACTCTGTCGGTGTATGTAATTGATTACTTAAAAATTGATTAACAGTCAACATGTCAATGAAAGATCAATGCACCTGCTGGTGTCGCAATTCTGTTTGTTCAGCATGTGTTAAGAATGTAAACCATTCAAACACATCTGTAACTTTACTATCTGAAGAGTTGATGACATCTATCTGTACGAACTTCTGTTAAGACACAGAACTCAAAGGTTAGCTAGTGCCTGAAGAATCCACGGCGTGACATGATATTCAGCTCTTCTGATGTTGTTTGCCAGAACACGATATTGTCATGTATTTTGATTTAAGTGGAGTGATTACTGAAAATATCCTCTGGTCCAGTGAATAGTGTTCATCACAGTCTCATCAAAGGTCAAAACAGCATGCAGTCAACACCTTGATTTTTTTCCCACACAACAGTCTACACTCTATTGGCCAGATGGCCTTGTGTTAGTCATCCATCGAGACTGAAAATGTGAAAGTGCAAGGGAACTTAAAAATGAATGGGCCTCATTAGAACTAAGAGCTCATGCCATAAATTGTTTATTAGGCAACATGGAGATTAGTTTAAAAAGCAGACAGACAGATCATGTTACCTACTGCACGCATGTGTTTGAGAGTGCAGGACATAGTCCACAAAACACTTCACAAAATCTGCAGACTATGTCAGAAATTATCTCCCAAGACAATCCTGTGGCCAAAGTACAGTATTCTTAAACTCCATTAGCGAGTTCAGACAGCCAAAAAAACATTTCCAAAAGGCCTCCATATGACTTGTGCACAATGTATTCTGAAGTCCTATGATAGCTTAGTGTGAAGAACAGACCCATGCTTAACTCATTAATCAGTGAAAAGCCAAAATCCCATCTCATTCTCATTGATTGATTGATTTTTTTTGCAAGCAATGGTTTGATCACATGGCTACATGTGTTATGTAGAAGGGGACACCCTCTTTCAAGGAGAGGGTATTATTAGCCAAGAAGCACAAGTTACACTGATAAGAGACTAACGGTCTACAAGTGATACATGCTTATCTTTTTATTTTCAAAGCCATGCCTGTGTTTTAATCTCAAACTACGGTGCTGCAACTCTTTGCCAAGACCTCGCTGTCTCTTACTCAAGGGTTACAATGCAGACAAGGTCCTGACACATGTCACATATTTCCGTATAAACATCACGCCAGCTGCCCCGCGCCATCCGTCAGGGTTTCTCAACGTGCCGAGAGAAAAGAATTTACAGAAGGGGGAATAAACCGCGTGCCAGAGCAAACATGAATGCAGGGGACCCATGAATCATATTGATCCTGCTAATTGTAGCACATGTGCTGAGCAAGGGAGAGATGTAAATGCACTCGTATTGCATGTTTCCGCCTCACACGTTTAAGGACAGGAAGTGAAACCGACGTTTGCATACTTCAAATAGGCTGAAAATAAGCCTAAGATGCAAAATTTGGGGACATCAAAATCCCAGACGCGAGGCAATTTGGTAAAGTTCATGTCTAGGAAACTTGATAGTTATATGGCCAGTTTGCATAGCCATCTTTGTATGTAAAAGTATGTAAAAGGTAAAATGCAAAGTAAAAAACTATGTAAAACAGCTCTTGTGCACATTGTAACTTTGAACAGTGAGTTTAAAATGAATTTCCCTGACCTGTGAACCTCGAACAAAACCTTTCTGGTTCAACAGAGGATAAACTACACCACAAACACATCTTAACAGACATTTTGAAGTCACAGCTGAAATGATGACTTGTGAACTTTCTGCATCGAGTGTCAAAACTTCTGTTATACTGCTGTCCGGAAACAAGAAGAGCTAAAAACGAGACTTTTGAGTGGTTTGCTCGTGCACAACTCAGTCGGATCACATCACCAAATATGGGTGGTATACTAGTAATATTTGACCCCATTAAAAATCTCAGAAGCACGCTTTCCCACATGTAGATGCACAAATGACCTTTAATATACAAATGGTGATGTAAACTCCAATGGTTCAAAACAAATAGATGTTTTTTAAAACCTGGTGTTTAATACTCAAACAGTTACAGGGTACTATAATGAGCTTTGGCATTTTTTAATAGCCGATGCCAGAATTTGGTTTTTTAGATGCATTAAAAACTATGTACACAGTATAAATAATCAATACCTGTGTGTCACTTTTTGCATTTGCATTGATAGTGACTTCTTTGGTGTATTTACCTCAAAGATGTACACGGTCAGTCCCCTGCGCACCTTCGTCCACATGACCGCGCACATGAAGAACATGAAGATCTCCATCCAGGTTATGTATGCATGATCCAGCAAGGTTCTTCTGGACAGCTCCAGCCCGCAGACTTCACAGTCTCTTAAGGCACTGAACATGACTGAATATGCTCTAGTGATGAGCTCCCAATAGCCAGGCATGATCTCCATCTCCATGCCATCGCTGGAGGAACCATCATGATCGGGGTCCATTATATTAGAAACACTGTAATACTTCGGGGCTGGAAAAGCAATGGAGATGCACGATGCAGAAGTGCCACCAACTACAGCAGCCGTAAACCTTAAGCCGATTATGGTCTCTGAAGTACCCCGTCTTGTCTTCTAAATTAAGACTTATAAACTACTAATGCCAATTAACAAATTATACCAAAACAAACAGATTCCAACATTAACTCTAATGCCAAGAGAAAAGAGATTATTTTATATCCTATACTACATGCATGCCAATGTCAGCCATTGGGGTGTTAATGGCTTTAGAGTGCCACCATCATTTGCTTAAACATCCCATTACAAGGAACCTGCTCTGTATATAACCTTAAATTGACTAAACACTTCCCTTACTGTATGGTTACAAAATCCATTGCACAATATATGAATCAGCATGCCTGCTTAACAGATGCTATATTATAAATTTAAACTGATGGCTTACAATTTAAGCATTCTGAGCAACCCTGAAATGAAAGGATGATAAAGAAGAACCATAACCAGTGTCGATTGGCCTCTTTATATTCCGCGCATGTGATGTGTGTTCAGTTCATCTGCCCAAATAGCGCGTCCTCTTCTTTTCGTTATTTAGTGAACATAACATCTCCTCCGGGTTTCATCTCATGTCGAGAGGTTTAAAACAGAACAGATTCCCCTGTATGTCCATATGTGGGTCGGATTTAGAAAAGAAGTGGAAATAAAAATCGCCAAATGAAGACTACGCTCAAATGAACCTGCGCGTATATATCGCTCAGCGTGTGATGTATTCACAAACGCGCAAGGAAAAAACAAAACCCGCAGATGTCTATGAAAATGTTTCTGAAATCTATTTAAAGCATCTCGTGAGAAGCGACCGACGCGCCGCGCTGTGAAGAAGTTGAGGTTAATGAACTAAAAAAAAAAAAAAAAAAAAAAAGAAGCAGATGATGTCCTTGTTCTCGTGTTAGCCGGTTCTTTTGAACGATTCTGTTGAGTCGATTCGCAAAGCGGCTGTGAATCACTTGAGAGTAAGCCATCGCGAGACGTGTGTTTGGTGTAGAAAATATACGATACAAACATAAACACAAACATAAAAAGGAATAAATAGTAAGTATAGCAATATATGACAATATTTTCATTACGCAAAGCAATTTGCAGCAAACACCATCACCGTTTCTGAGCAATAATTGTACATAGCAAATATATGTACTGTAAGAAGCATACTAATTCATATAAATTAATCGATTACACAGTGATAAAGTCGTTTTATTTAACGAAATATGCATATGATATTTAAAAAAAAAATGGTTAAATTGTTGTTGCAGGTAGCAACGTATCGTTCGAACAAACCGAGTCGCTAAAATGACTCGGACCTTCTAACTCCAGCAGCGGCCCGTTATCTTCAGATAGATTACACACACACACACACACACAGAGAGAGAGAGAGAGAGAGAGAGAGAGAGAGAGAGAACAGGAACTGGGTTAAAGCGACAGTGGCCTAATTATTAGAAATAGGAAGGAAATTCAAAGGTTCTGCTTATTATTAAGAGGCTAATAATACGTTTTATTCAAGCACATTTCATGCCAACTAACAAAGACCATTTGCTTAATGTTATAGTGCACTCTCGGTAATTAATATAATCACATTAGTATTGATTTTTATACTAATGCATTATATTCCTTCTAGATGAATCAGCAATAGTTACATGAAAACCTATTATTCCTTACGAAAAAGACATTTATTCAAGAATGTTATTAGTATACTTCTTTAAAACTAAAAATAGGAAAGTATGCTTTCAGTTTACTTTTTATGTACTTCTCGGAGCTGGGCTTTATGTGCTCCTCAGAAATATACTCAAAATGACATTTAAGTGTACTTGACTTGACCAAAAAAACACAAGTGAAGAAGAAAAAAGAAACACCAGATACTAACACATTTAACATGATCATCTGACATGAAACAGCATCAAAACTGTAATGTTATGGGTTTCTGTCAAGCTTTTGGGTGCTTTTGTTGGTCGATCTCCATCTACGTTTTGGTTATCATTCTGAATCCAATTCACAGTCTTTTTTCACCTTTTTGTTCAAAATGTTATTTCTTTATTTTTTATGAAACATATTAAAGTGTTTCAAAAAATAATACATGAAGCTAGAATAAAATGTTTTTGTTTACACGCAGATACCTGTTCTTTCTTTGGATGTTTTGTATGTTCAGATATTCATGTAACAAAATATATACACATTAAAACCTAAATATGGACATAGTAATAAACTTAAAGTATGATGTAAAGTTCACTTAAAGAAAACCTATGAGTATACTTGCAGTATAAAACTACTAAACTAGTAGTTTAGTGAAGGTGTACAAAGTATTTAATTAGTTAAAAAGTTCACTTTTAGTATAATTGCAGTACAAACTATAAACATAGAGGTATACTTGCTACATAAAGTAAACTTAAAAATATACTTGAACTTTACTTAAGTATACTTAGTAAAATAAACGAAGTATACTGCATTTTTGTAAGGGATATCCCTTTAGGCATGTTTTTTTTTATTATTACTATTATTGAATTTTGGCTATTTAACAATTGATTATGTAATGACAAACCAAAACGGTACAAAATGACATTCAAATGAGAGTTGTGTGGTAAAAATGCTTGTGTTTACAGATTGTCCGAGTGTTGTGGCTCCCAGATTGTGGAATGCTCTTCCCCAAAACATCAAGCTTCCTCCCTTCTGTCCTTCAAAAACCGCCTGAAAACAGTTTCTCTCTCTCTCTCTCTCTCTCTCTCTCTCTCTCTCTCTCTGAGTAGCCTATTACTCTTCAGTTCTCAGTTTGTAATGTAGCCTGTTATAGATGTTTATCTACGTCCTCTCTTATCTGTCTTTGTAATTGGTCTTTTATATATTAATGTCAGCTCTTGCTATGTGTTCTGTCTTCTTATATTGATGTTTATGTCTCTAAAACCTGACTTGTAAAAGGCCCTTAAGTGTTGGAGAGGCTCTATATAAATAAAATATATTATTATTATTGTCTTTGATTGTACGCTACTTGTTTGAAGGCTAATTGACCCATACATTTATTATTTTTAAATTCAATTAAAAATGTATGTAGTTAAATACTTAAATAAAAGCATTGAATAATAATAATAATAATAATAATAGTAAATTAAGAAAATAATAGCTTGGAGAATTGGAACATGTTGCTGAAATTTTCCCCGAACAAAGAAAGCAATGCAAAGTTGTAACACTAGGTGACGTCATCGAGCTGTGCAATGACGCGCTGCTTTTCTTCCAAATATCAACCATAGAGTGGAAGGACCGAGTAAATTATTATTGATTTTAATAGCCTAGTAGTAAAAACATAATTAGAATAAGTAATTCAATGCATATGCATTCTGGTTAAAAAAAAAGAAAAGAAAATGTTATTAAATTTAGAAGGAATAGTATTGCTGTGTGTTATTATCGTGCTAGATTATTACCATCTATGGTCGCAGGTGTTAGGGCTGGTGTGTTATCAGTCACTGAAGAGGATGTTATATGGTTTAAGGCTTTAGTGTTTATTTACAGCCACCGGATGTTTCTGAATACGTTCCATTTATGAACGGAAAAAAACAGGTCAAAGACATCCGGGGAGAACTGACTGGAGCTATCTCACACCTTTCATACAAAGTTACCAAAGTATGTACATAATACAATAAAACTAAAACAGGCATTGCTTTTTCCACGGAAATTACTAAATTAAACGTCCTGAAGCTCGACAGCCACATTGTTTACAGAAAACAAATGACTAGTTGCGAGAGAACCCCATTTCATTGTTCAGCAGAATATCCTCTGGGAAATTTTCAGCCTTGGATTTTCTTTTCTTTTTTTCACGGGATAATGACGGGAAACCATATGGAAGGCTGGACGCGTGGGCCTCTCTGCCTTCTGATTGGCCCGCTGGCGTTCCAAACCCGAGCGCGATTGGTCAATCAGAACGTCACTCACCGAGCTCCTCGGACCCTCGAGTTCGAAACTTTTCGAAAAGCTGGAGTCGGGTTACAAACTCTGGTAACCGAACGCGAAAAGAGAGGAGAGGAAAACGCGTGAATTATTCACATCAGCTGCGCAGACGCAACACATACCTGTCGGACACACTTTACCCTCTTCATATGATACTTTTACGCCTTATGCATGCGGCTCTAGGTAGTTTTTTGACTGTCAGGGCAGTCTAGATGGAGGTTTGAAGAACGAAAGTTATTCTTTAGACGCCCAGTATCCGGTTCAAGTAGAGGAGAGGTGAGTAAGTGTCTGACTGACTCCACCAACACACATTCTGCATGTCGTGCATTCGTGAAACATTGAAAATGTGTTTTTTCATCTGTATTTATACTAAAATCAACAGTTTTGTATAGAACGCATGCCTTTATTATTGATTTAGGTTATTTTGCATCATATTTATAATGCACAAAGTTTTCTCTACAATGTAACGTTACTTCTGTTTTGAGAATAAAACAGAACCTGTGCTTTTACTGCATGCATAAACAGATTATAAGCTTTACACTGTAAAATAACAAAACAGTATGAAAACTATGAATATTATGTCAACACTTAATTTGCCAATTTGACAGTGACTCAAATGTAGGGAAGCATAAATATTTGGACAATACAAGTGTAAGTGTGTAGGAGTAGCAGAGCGGTAACTCATTGACAGAGACAGGGGGATCTGACCTTATTTACTGGACTGCAAAGTGCACTTACACCAGGCTTCGGTTGTCACCTAGGAAACATTTACCTTCTGTGTTCTTTCAGAATGTCTGAAGCTTCTGTATGTTCTATCATGTACTCAATAGTCAGTGCTTATTATGGGCTTTAAGGATGGTGTTTACCTGCATTAATTATATGCAAATACATTTCGAAAAAAAACACCTGAAGCCTTTATTATCAAGACTGAGACTTTGTTGAGAGTCGAGCTGTTGGATGTGGAGTAAAGAGCATGCTGTTTTACTTCACATGGATGCTGACTAAACATTTTCTGTGTGTCTGGAGACACTGGATGCTGGAAAAACCCTCATCCATCTTGGGCCATTTAACTTTCTTAGTTTCATCTTTAACTTTACCAGTGCAAGGTTGCAAGCCGATGCCATGGGAGCCACTTTTGACCTCAGAGTAAAAAAAATAAATAAGGGTAATTGTGACGTAAAGTTTAAAATAATTAACTCACATTATGAGATATCACAATTCTGAGAAACACAACTGCAGTTGTGAAAAGTTGCAATTCCAATATTTTATTTTTATTTTATTATATTGTTTAATGACAACAAATGTACACAAAATTGCACAAGATTTGCTCAGTATTTACTCAGATCACAGAAATTGCTAATGATTTAATTCTATATATATATATATATATATATATATATATATATATATATATACACACACTCAAATTATTTATTTAGTAAATATTTATTGAAATAATACATATTTTAATAATGATTATTGAATAGTGTTATTTAATTACAAAAATATATAATTATTTCATAATCAATTTAATGAAATCGAAAACATACACAAATATCAGATCACAAAAATAATTATATATATAATTATTAAAATCACAGTTTATGTTATTTAATTCTCAATTGCAAAATATTAGTTATAGAATGTTTCAAATTGTTATAGAATGTTATAGAATTGCATATATGAAATATTTGTAGTTATTTTTCTTATAAAATTTATAATAATTCTTGTTATTTAATACACAATTGCAGAAATGTTTACTATAAAATGTGTTAGGTTGTTGTTATTATTACTTAAATAATTCTTTAAATTGTGGATTCATGCTTTTAAGAGTTGCGTATGGAGTAGATCTCGCTACCAGTTCGCCACCTCTTCAGTTTATTTATTTAAGCACACAACAGGTTAGTTTGCTTATCTTTTTGGCATCTTGTATCTCACAATCACTAATTGTGCCTGAGAGATTGGTTCTCGTAATGAACGTCCCAGGCTTTGATCACCTTTGCACAAAGACACATTTAGGCCACCCAAAGCTTTATTCCTAAATTGGTTCATGTTTTATTAAAATCCAGGACTATTTTGTGAAACCGCTGCATAATTCATGTCACCGCAGGCTTCTCTAGAACTGTACGGCCAGAAAAAAAAAAAGTGTTGTTCAAATCATTTTGACTATACCCCATGAACCCTGCACAGCAGATGATTGATAAGACCAAACAAGACCTAAACCACATGAAAGATATGATGTTGTGACTCTTTTGCCTCTGTCCATATCTGAAAACAGAGCTAAATGTTAGTTGGAGTTTAGACAGTGGTCCTTTTGTTGGCTTTTCCAGCTTCAGGAAGCTTGTTCCTCGAGGCATAATTGCTGAGGAGGGTCGTTAGATGACAAGGAGGTCTAGTATCCTTGGTGAAAGTGATCCAGTAGATGTAGAAATCACTCACACACCTGAAACAATCAGTTCAGACAGACAGCCGTGGCTCAGTGATCTCCAATGTTCTCCACAATCTCTCGCCTTCCTACTCCCCAGTCATGGAGAACGCAACCTTAAACCTCCAGGAAGGTGAGTGTTGGCTTCTGGTTGATGCTGAGCAACTGAAAACCCCAGTCTCTTGTTACAGCTTCTTTGTCAAGTGGTGAATCAAACACCATGAGCGTTGCTGGGATATATATCTGTAGTCCGAAGTTGTTTGTTTCACTCTAGTTTCTGTTGTTACATGAGCTTTTATGTCTTGTTTTGTTTCCACCCATGTAAAACTGGCCACTAATGATAATGTTGCGAAGTTGGTCACTGCCCAATGTTGCTTGGCCAGGGTTCAGTTATTTTATGCTGCTGCAGTTGGCAGTGCAAAAACGAGAGAAGAGCCTAGACTTAACATTTTCAGATATGTATAAACTGAGAAATGTGGCTTGGAAACCCATTTCCTTCAGAGACCAGATTACCTTGGGATTTTTTAATGATTTCAGTGTCATCTCCCTGTTGAAAAAAACAACATATGCTGCTTAGGTATGTTTATGATGTTGGTTTAAGATGGTCCTTTGCTGGTTTGAGCTGGTCATTTGCTGGTTTATGCTGGTCCTTTGCTGGTTTAAGCTGGTCCTTTGCTGATATAAACTGGTCATTTGCCAGTTTAAGATGGTTTTTTGCTGGTTTAAGATGGTCCTTTGTTGGTTTAAGCTGGTAATTTTCTGGTCCTTTGCTGGTTTAAGATGGTCCTTTGCTGGTTTGAGCTGGTCATTTGCTGGTTTATGCTGGTCATTTGTTGGTTTAAGATGGTAATTTGCTGGTCCTTTGCTGGTTTAAGATGGTCATTGTTGGTTTAAGATGGCCCTTTGCTGGTTTTTGCTGGTTTATGCTGGTCCTTTGCTGGTTTAAGCTGGTCATTTGTTGGTTTTTGCTGGTCCTTTGCTGGTTTATGCTGGTCCTTTGCTGGTTTAAGATGGTCATTTGCTGGTTTATGCTGGTTTAAGATGGTCCTATGCTGGTTTATGCTGGTCCTTACCTGGTTTTTGTTGGTCATGTGCTGGCAAAGGACCAGCATAAACCAGTCAAAGGATAAACCAGAAAAGGACCAGCATAAACCAGCAAAAGACCAGCATAAGCCAGCATCCCAGCGTCAAAGCATACCTAACCAGCATATGCAGTTTTTTTCATCAGGGCTGTTTTGTGGGAGTGTTTTGACAGCAGTTATTAGTGCCCAAATGCATCTAGATTTGGTTGTAAAAATAAAAATTGATTTCCTGTTTATCTGTCGGTAGTCCAGTCTCTCCTTGTCCCTTTCTCAAACAACTTACCTTTGATCTCAACAGATATTAATACGTGGCTCAGTAATCGGCGTTAGAAGTCCCGCTTACCAGGGATACAGTCTCGCAAAGATTTTCCCAGGGAATCGAGTCACATCAAAAGTGCCTTTTCAAAGAAATGCAAATCGCGTGTGTGCAAAAAAGACAATGTGCTGGAGAATCCGCCAGTCTCAGACCAGGCACAGAATCACTTGTTCTGCGGTTTAATTAGGAACAATTCATTGCAGTGACTGAGACTTGAAGGGATTCTGTTGTGAGCAACACTTCCCCAGGGAGCGGTCATTTTAAGAAGGGGAAATTGTCCTGTCAGGCCTGTGCGAGACTTAGGAAGTTCATTGTTTTGTTAAAGCCTCTAAAGTGTAGCATTCGCCGTGTGAGAACGGAAATACATGGATGTTCTGTTCAGATTGTTTTGTTGCATACAAAATCTGTGAATTGACCATTTATGTTTGTATGTGCTGGAAGGAAACATGCACGGTGGGTAGTTTCAGAAACCTTTTTATGTCTTGCCTCTTTGATGGGAGAATGAGTCAGTAAGATGGGTTTCCTTAATCCCCTGCAGAGAAACCTTTTAAAGTCTGCATGTAGCATCAATGTCTAAAAATGAAACATGTACTCTTGTAAAAATGTATTTTGCAGAGATGTCATTGAAGGTCTATTTTAGGTTCTGCAAATAACCTTTAAATAATCTGAAGAACCTTTTCTCCAATGGAAACGTTCCATAGATGTCCAAGTTTCTTCATTGAACTATAGATGGCAATAAATAACTGTTATTTTTAGGGATGTATCGATCAGATTCTCGGTATGGGTGTTGGCTCCAATACTGGCTTTTTCTCTCTACACTACACTTTTCTCTCTGCCGCTGCTCCTATCTGTTATATGTTGCTGCCTTCATTACTGTGCTAAAAGAAATGTCTTTATAAATAAATACATTTACTTGTTTTCATCAATGTATTTTACAACAATACAAAGTATTTTATTTTACAAACAATACAAAAAATAATTTTTTTGCATAGATGGAGAACTATGTCTTTGTATAGTAAATGCTGATCCATCTAAAAGCAGGTGATGGAGATTTTCTACTAATCACAGAACCTGCTTTACTGACAAGATGTGCATGAGAATCGCATTCGAATAATCGTGCAGTCCTAGTTGCATCCCTAGTTATTTATATGAGTGTATAAGCTTGGTTTGCGTTCCTCTTGTTAGATTGTGTTTGATTGTCATCTGCATTTTCCACATACGCTTCCAGGCGGGACACTCAAGATAAACATCTGTTGTCCCAATTTGGAAAGAATTTCAAACAAGCATCTCCATTATAAGTTTTTCATGTTTCATAAAACTCATTTTGAATGGCTGCCCTTGTTTGTGTCTCATCTGTAGACATCATGGACTCGTTCAGCACAAAGAGCCTTGCCCTGCAGGCCCAGAAGAAGCTCATGAGCAAGATGGCAACCAAGACGATGGCCAACCTCTTCATAGACGACACCAGCAGTGAGGTACTGGACGAGCTGTATCGGGTTACCAAAGAGTACACACGCAACCGCAAGGAGGCCCAGAAGATCATCAAGAACCTAATTAAGATGGTGGTCAAGTTGGGCGTCCTTTACCGCAACGGCCAGTTCAACAACGAGGAGCTTGCGCTGGTTGAGCGCTTCCGGAAGAAGGTACACACGCTGGCGATGACAGCCGTCAGCTTCTACCAAATCGACTTCACCTTCGACCGCCGCGTCATGAGCAACCTGCTCAACGATTGCCGCGAACTGTTGCACCAGACCATCAACCAGCACCTGACGGCAAAGTCTCATTCCCGTATCAACCACGTCTTCAATCATTTCTCTGATTGCGAGTTCCTTGCGACGTTGTACGGACCTTCGGAAGTTTACCACGGCCACTTGCAGAAGATCTGTGAAGGAGTCAACAAGATGCTGGATGATGGCAATCTTTGACCACTACCTGTTGTCTTTTTTTGATGGAAATGCTAAATTTATTTGAACATCATATATGTGTGTTTTAAATGGAGCTTATGCTCAGATTATCTCGTGCCTTATTTGTGCATTGGACACTCAATCATCTGTCTTGAATGTACGTTTGTCCTTCCAATGGAACATCTTTCTTCTTGACTCCTGTATTTTTAGAAACGGGGGTTAGAGGTGGTTTATAACGCAAACTTAACGTGATCCAATGCAAATCTTTCTCCGTTCGTCCAATAGTAATTTTTAGACTGCAGTTTGTTTAAAATCCACCATCGGAGGAAATGAAGGACCATTTGCAAACCTTTTGGATACCGAGAGGGTATTTCAAGCACTGCAAATATGAAATGCACTGGGGGATATGTATGAAACGTTTCATCTCTAATTTTAGGAAATGAGCTTGTAGCATCACCCTCTTGCTTCCTGAAAATAGACACGTTAAATCTGCAACCCAAAAGGACTGTTTATGGACATGTCTCTTGTGAGTCATTTACAGGTTGATGTTAAACTATTTGGAAACAATCACCTCTGTGATTTCTAAACTTGGTCATAAAGCAGTTTACGTTCATCTTATGTTTGTTTTTCCACTCCATATCGCCCCCCTGCTGATGGGAGGTCTTTACTGAGATGCAGTTCCTTATCAAGGAATGAAGAATGTGCTAGAATGTCACTGTACGACCTTTTCGGCATGTTTACTTACTGTTTTAATCAAGGTTTCATGAGTATAAATACATGATTGAGCCGTTACTTCCCTGATATGTCACTTCTGATTGATTTTAACTTATGTGAACAAAGAAGTCTCATTGTCCCATTTCTGCCATCAGTTTGTTCTAGCTCCAGCGGTTTTGACATATTATTTTGTCTTGTACTGTGTGTATACAAGTTCAGATCTTTCGACATCACCTCTGGGATGTCGGTTACCACAAAAACATTGTACGAGCTAACAAAACAGAAATGCATTTAGTAGAAGTCTATGCGGCAACTCTGTACTTGTCCCATATTCTTGCACTGTATTTGCAAATCTGCCCACATGTTTTATATTTGTATGTGTACTTGATTTTAACCTAGAATATTCTTTCTTACAAAATTACATACCAAAAGAATCACAACATTTATTGAACAGTTTAATGTGTCCTGTTTTATATTTAATTTTCCTCTATCTATGCACTTATTATTAATATTAATGTTGTCAATAGTCAGTAGCAGAGGGTTGTTTGAATTTGTCTTGTTGTCACTAGTTTTTTTTTTTTTTAGCAAAAGCTCCATCTTACAAATAAAGTATCAACAATTTCAAGGGAAAACAAGTGAAACTTTTTAGTAACTTTGACAGCTGTGAAAGCCATACCTCCTGATTATCCTTAAACCTCTCAGGGTTCAGTCTCGAATGCCTCTTACTTACATGTGGTGTTTTGGGCCAATTCAAACAGATAAAGGACCGGATACCTTATTTTGATATCAGATATCATCTGAACATTAAGGCTATTTTTCACATTGCAACATGTTTTTAAACTAGAATGTTAAAGGCAATTTTTGTTAATCACAAGCAAGTCCTGTTAATGTACGTTGTTTTCTTTGTTTTCTAAAAATGATGTATATGATTACAGTATTTGTGTGTGTCTATATATAAATGTGTCATTCTTAAGAGGCAAGTGTTCTGTTTTTATTTAATGAGAAATGCAGAACAATCTATTGAAAGAGTCTTGGCAGTATTAGCATGATTGCCCTGGATTACACTATGCTAATCTCTTTAGGCATGCTAAATTGTTTAATCCAGAAAATAAGCTTATAAATCATACAGAATACTTTTTTTTGAGAATGCAAAAATGCGCACAGTTTTTTTGTAAGGGCTAGGTTTAAGTGGAGGGTGATTGAAAATACAGTTTGTACAGAAGAAAAAACATTACTCCTATGCAGAGTCTACTCGAGGATAGCAAACCAGACGTGTCTATGGCATCAGTGTTTACAGTGTGGTATCAGTATAAAAATATAATCCAAATTCTCCCTGGGGTAGTCCCGATCTCGAAACCAAATCGCAGTGATGTTCTGACGAGAGCTAGACAATATAAAAATGGTAAAACCCTGTGAAAAAGAGACGCTGGTTTCATTTGCTATTCTTCTCATGGCTGTTTCGGTGAGTCGTTCTGACACAGCTTCTGTTCTCTGTGCTGATGCTCGATCTCCCTCCGGGTGATACCTGAGATGTGACAGTTACCATGGACTTAAGTTCTTAAACCTGGCAAGTTCTCTTGTTTTTTTTCCCTCCTCCTTCGCCTTTCTGTCCTCTAGGGATCTAAAACCTGCCGTGTTTGTTTTTGTTTAAAAGCAAATGTGAATGTAAAGCAATTACTTATATAATAAAAAAACACATAGCCTACATAAAGAATTCATTGATATTCTGTATTGCTCTCAAGGTTATACCATCAGCGACATTACATTACAGACCCCGCCAGGTGGGTTATGTAACCTTGTTTGTCCTGATTTCTATTTATTAGAAGTGGAATTTCGTAGTTATTAATAGCTGGCGACAACGTCACGCATTGACCTGATCTCTGCAATGTCCCTTCACACCTAACCTGCAAAAACGCACGGCTACCTGTCAGTTGTCTTGGTAACCGCCACCAGGGGTGTAGAAATGACCATCTGACTGCAAGACAGAGACGAAAATCACATTAATAGCTCTCATTACAATCAGCTAGCAGAGGCAAGTCAATTCTGGTACCTTGACTTATCAAAATTCAGCACAGAAAACGAGCATAGCATTGGTGCGTCACAGTGTAAGTGTCTTAGTTTAAACACACCACAGCTGTTGAACAGCATCTGCAGGCCATTAGTGTTATAAAGTGTCGTCGGTTTTGACAGGTAACAGCACTTGTGCTTTCAAACTGCATTTGAAATGAACAGCCGCGTTCAAGCATTTTGCGATATTCATGGCTCGCACTCAGCATGAGAGTGGAGTCTCAAAGCGTTGCGTTCACTGCTGCAGAGATGTGTCTGGTGTCAAAAAGAAGGCCCTCTGATCAGTGCTCTGGGAGCATTAGCCCACGGAAGCTACATCTATGATAACATCGTTGTGGCTGCTTTCAAGTTGTTTATCAGTAAGACTGAACAGTGACGTTTTAGTCATGTTGCTGTTGGCTGGAAGACCTAGTGTTATACACAAGATTTTTATTGCTTTTAGTAATTTTTTTTTTCTTAAAGTGAAATTTCTGTACCATTAACTGCTGTTTTCAAATCAGCTTAGTGTTCAGAATAGCATGCTAACATGCCACTACCATGATCCTTGGATTATATATTATGTACACAACATACAGCATACAAAAACTGCACTGTGTGCAATGGCGTATCCCACAATGCAATGTCCTCAACTTGTCCATATCATTTTCAATGTTATGAATGGACTGAAAATGATTAGATCCATATTTTCTAAAATTATTATTTCATCAGACTGCCAAAAAACAGTGCAAAATTACCAAATTTTATTACAAGATGATAGTTAAAGCCATTATATAAGATGTAATGAGGTCATGAGACAAAAACAATACATTCAGTTGTTGCAGTTATTAAATGTTATATATAATTGGTATAGCAACATCAAAATCATGAGTAATACTTTATAGTAAAAAAATAGTTGGGAGAAATGAGTAAATTAATCCAGGCCGAATGTTAGATCTTTTTTTTTTTTTTTGCTGGATGTACTTTAGTTTGGGTTGATATGAATCAGAGACTGTGTCAGGGGTAAAATTCCTGACCTTTCTCAGAGTGATCGTTAAGTTTATGTGGAAATGAGAATAGAACTGAAACCTAAAGCAGATGGGAATAACAATGGTAAACATTTGCATTTGTGACCTTTCAATCTTGGGTATGGAGAATACAAATGTTACCACGGGACGCCAATCTTAATGTGTGAAATATATGGATTGACTTTCCGAATATTTACACTTTAATTTAATTGCAACTTTTGAAAAACTGTTGTGGTTGCTAAAACATGCAATTGAAATGAAAACATGCAACTAATGTAGAATTGAAACTTCAGTGCACTTTCTGAGAACCCCTCCATACCAGAAATAAACCAAAGACATGAAGAAGTATTTTCATGCTGCAGTGTGCCAGGTTATTAATTTTAAAAGTCACATCCTCATGCGTTTTTTTAGGGACTAGCCCTGCCTGTGCTGCCCCATAAAGCACTAGAGGGGGAGTGTGCCTCCCCTGCCATCCTGCTATAAAATCCTGGGTGTAATTGTAGCGTACTGATGCAGAACAGGAGTAATCAGATCAGTCCCGAGGCTGGGAACAAATATGGACACACAGCATCAGCACTGGATTAAATCCCCCCTCCACGACCCCCCTCACTGATTGAGGTCCTGCAAGTATTTAAACGAGAGCGAGGGAGAGAGGAAAATCCGTGAGAGGGAGTGGGAGGAAGAATGAACCAGAAAGGGAGGCAGCGCAGTGCGAGTGAGTGAGAGAGAGGGGATGGGGAGGGCGTCAAATCCAGGAAGCAAGCAACAGCCAGTGGAACAGAAATGCAGGGAGTTTGAGGGTGAGGGTGAAAAACGGAGGCCTGCCGCCAATGACAGGACGACGGGAGCAAAGTGAGGTAAGAGAGAAAGAAGGGCAAGGGTCCAGAGGAAGAAAACACACCGGGATAACATCTGCGAGAGGAAACAACACACCAGAGGTTGGGGGTCAGAGTGAAGAAACATGTAAGAGAAAGTTTTAAGACAGGACAGATGAGAAAAACATCTCCTGGTAATGACAAGGCCGGGACACTTAAAGAAGGGACACATCCTCTCGAGAATCCCCTTCTTGGGCCGCAGAATGTTCTCCGAGACAAAAGGGGTCGGAGAGACACACATTCAACCCACCACTTCAAGCCAACTACAAAATGGAATACAAAGACCTCAAGCGGACATCCTTGCTTATTTTGGGACTGGAGACCACGGAACGAACACCTGTGGACCAAAGCAGCAGAATTCCCCCCTTAATGGATACACTGCCAGGAAACATTTAGCTGTTCAGGGGGGTCATGCACAGCTAAACATGACTGGCCAGATTTGTCAGACCAGCGTGCAGTTGAACCGGC
The DNA here is from genome assembly GCF_963082965.1 of Carassius carassius. Classification (NCBI taxonomy): domain Eukaryota; kingdom Metazoa; phylum Chordata; class Actinopteri; order Cypriniformes; family Cyprinidae; genus Carassius; species Carassius carassius. Next base: position 5,356,712 of record NC_081770.1, on the reverse strand, counting down.
CTCCAGGGAAGGGGCTGCAACATAACAGCGTCTCTGTGAACTACAGCTTGAGAGAATGCAGCTTTGTGGTCAACCGGCACCAGACCGAGCCACACCCCTTCTTGAGGAAGTGTGCTCAAGACGCGCCAACACAGTTCAGAGGTCATGGAAACTGTGGAGTGCCTGTTTGTGCAGCTGAGCAACAATCAGGCTCTGTGCAAGGGGCCTTGCTTATGGAACAACATGCATCAGACTGGAAGGACGCAAGTGACACTCACAATTCAACCTTTAATAAGGATGAAGAACTTTGTCCTTCTAACAGACAGGGAACTTTACGTAGATGTCTGGGACCTGTAATGCAAGACTTAAACAGACCTAGTCTAGCAAATGAAGTTATGCTGTCTACCAAAGATGTCGACAAGACCAATTCGAACCCCCTTAAGTGTAAAGCAAAGGTGGCCCAAGGGGATCTCAGTGGACCTGGAAGAGGGTCTTATGCTTTCAGCTCTAAGCAGTCGGAGAGAGCTATTCGGGACCAGATCCAAAGAGTTGTTGTGAATCTTGAGGAGGTTCTACATGGCCTGAAAGAGATACATCTGGAAATGAAGGAGGTAAAGGTTTATTTATCGCTTGGGGATGTTAACAGTTGTTCCTCATAATGAGTTCAACAAAGGGCGCGTTTAAATGTTCTGTTAAGTCAAACTCATCATCCATCAGCTGCAGGATACTCTTAATGGTAGTACTTTAGATAACACATTGGCCATGAATTTTGTTTTAATATTAATCATAATATAAATATCTAATACTGTTTATAGAGACCCCTGAATATATTGCGCACTGGCCAATTTCACTTCTATGAGGGGATAGTGATCTGCTCCATTTAGCAAATGTATGCAACGTTTCAGAGGAACATTGGCCAGTGGTTTATGGTCCCCTCAGACAGGCAAGAAGAAAGGCCCGCTGTCCGCTTTCAGCTTTTTCCGCAGTTTCGTAAGCTTGTAAACTAGCCTGTCGGCAATCTTGCATGAAATGTGCCCCAATAGAAACTCAAGACATTGGTAGTACTCAACATTTTCAGGAACTGTTTTTTCATTAAATGCTAAAAAAAAACTATGCTTTGTCTTCTCCTGGAACACAGGTGGTCCAGAAGATAGACCTTCTGACGGCCGATATTGATATGGGCAATGAGGGACGAGGGGACCCTTTAAAAGGATGCCACTCAGGAAAGATAGAAGGAGTCTGCTCTGACAAGTCATCCCTCAAAACACCAACTCCATCTTTGGCACCACCAGCATATCCCATAAAAGATCAAGGGCTGCATGATGCAGGTCAAAAACAGGAATCAACTCAGGGGTTGGTAATTTCTCAAAGACATACATCTGGGACCTCTTCAAGGCGCAGGAGCCAGAAGCCTCCACCTTACCCCTACGCCAGCACAATGGGAAGAGTGAATCCTAAAGCAAAAGACAAAGGTCAGAAGACGCCACCATACCCATTTAGACGGAGACTGCTCTCAACCATTGTTTGAGCAGACTGTGGCTTCAGGGTACAACATGGAGCATTACACACTCTACAAGGTATACCATGTTACAGGCACCTTTGCGGTAAGTTTTGGCTTTATTGGACCCGATAACTCAGAGTGCAGCAGAAATTTATTGTACAGAAAGTCTCTTAGATCGCAGGTGAACCATGTAATACCTTTTCTCTTTAGGTCTATAAAGAGGACATGACAGAAACATCATGTACTAATAAATCTAGAGAGTGACATGGGTGACTGGGGACCACTTCTTAGAAATAGTGTACGTCAGAGGCAAGCCTAAGGTAGCAGGAGATTATTTCTAGCCTTAGATGACATCTGGAGCGGGACGCAATCACAATTCCAATCTCCCAGTAACCCCCATCTGTTAAAGGATTATTTTTTTTATAGGCTTTCCCAACTGTAGTGTAGTGTTTGAAGTCTTGCCTTAGCAATATGATGTTCTCAGATACACGTCATGATAATATTTGAACAAAAACACATTGCAGCAGTACTTCGTTTTCAAATGTAGGCTTTTTTTTACAGGGATTGAAAAGAAAATAGGCGAACGGTTCTTTTACAGCATTATGTCCCCCTTATGTGTACTGCATTGCTCATTTCAAGCTTTTTAAATATGTAGGACAGCATAAAGCATTTTCTGGCTTAAATGTATTTTTGTAAGTCTAAATGCCACAGAGTCTAATGTAGGAAAAATGTGACGTTTTCAGTTCAAGACATTAATTTCCTGAACTGCTGACAATGAGGATTATGACACGGTGCAGATGCTCATATGTACATTTGTGGTACCGACAGTCCTTCTGCAGAGCTGAGTGGACAAATCTCACAATATGACCAGAATCTGCTCATAAAAGGATTCTGCAGATTTTTTTCTAACAAATTTTAGTGTAATGGAAGTTAATGCAGGCAGAATTATACAGATTTCACTCCCTTAAAAATGCAATAAAGTGCTAAAATGTCTGTAGATTTTGAGATTACAGTGCTTAGAAACAGATAATGCACATTTAATTTATGAAACATATAAATACAAGAAGTTGCTTCAATCGGAAAAATGAGAAACCAAAAGGTTCTGATAACAGATTTATTAAAAATTCCAGTACATCAGCTATCAGAATAAAGCACGATTTTCTGTCTTTTCCTCCACCACAGAAATAATCAAAGGATTCTGACAAACCCCAAAGATTAAGCGGAAATTCTCTATGAGTGTACCATTACACCAGCTTAAGAAAGTAAGTATGAGCATGAATGCGCTCATGATAATCAGATTTGCAGGTTTGAAGTCAAAGTCAGGCTGAAACCCTAAACCAATAAATGCTGCCAGAGATAGAAATCAATCAACTGCTCTGAACTTAATTTGAAAAAGCCTTCATATCACCTCACATATATGAATAAATGTGCATGTACTGTTTTATTTCCCTCATGTCCAATAATAGACTTTCCGTCTACCAATCAGTCCAGTTCTTGGCATCTGGCATAATGCTGCCTCTAGAGGAAATCTCTAGTATTTTCTATCACAGGAAGTTCTTTCTTTCATAACTTCCTGTGGTTTGATTTCCTTTGCTTGACTTATGACAGAGAGCAGTTAAGTGGCAGAGTGTCCATAGCTGTCAAATAAATCCTCTAAATCCTCTTTCGGATCGGCGAATCAGAGTTCATCGTGGCGTGTCCGACCAATGACAGTGAGCTTGGAAAGCTCAGAATGGAATTTCCCTTCTCTGTGGGTCACTGAATGACAAAATAAAGATGTGCTTGATTAGAAACATTTATTTCCAGTATTGCCAGTAATGGACAAGATTGACTTTTCCAAAATTCTCTGTTATTTCCAGGTTTCCCATAGCTGTGTCAGCTTTGCCGGAAGTAGGAATATGTGGACTCACCTGAAGACTCTGATACAATGTACTCTTCTTCCTTCAAAGCAACATCCCTCTGTCCACCCACGGCCATCTGGGACTGAGAAGAAGAGAGAGGATGAGTGACACAAGACTTTAACAGAGAAGCCTAGAGGAGTGGGCTGAATAACAAAGAGCTCCTCGCTAAGAAAACAAAAAGAGACATGGAGTCTATGGAGCGCTTGTTTCAAGCATGCTTTTGAACTTTTCTTATTTACACAGGGGGCAAGGCCACCAGGACGTAACCGTCTTCCCACTACTGAGAATTTCATTTTAATCTGAAGATAAAGATGTTTTCACAACGTCTTGATATGCAACACCTGAACAAAAAGGGCTGACTGCTTTTGATCTGAGAGCGACGAGCGTTAGGAATCTGAATTAAGGTTTGATCTGCAGCAAATGTCAATGTCATGACTGAGGATAAATTTTAAACAAGATCTTCAAAAAACTGTGAGAATTCTTTTTTATGTGCAAAGCACACAAATAAAAAGTTGTTTGTTAAAATCTGCATATTATTGGTCGATGAAATGCATCAACGCATTAAAAGCTAATTTCTTTATATTGAATCATACATATGGATTGCTGAATGTTTCACTCAGTTGATGTGGTGTCAGGTCATGAGGGATAGCTGAAGTTAATGTGAAACTTACATATGCAGTGGCGTACTCAATCTTGGCTCCTTTTATCTCGGCTTTGAACTGGGTAAAAAACAAGTAGGACTTCCCTTGAGGCCTATCGTGAACAAATTACAGAGAAAAATCAATACGGTCATCTCAAATTACACTACAATATTTGAAAACCGAGATTAGATTTGTTTGTACTTCTAAGTAAACCTCATTTTTGGTATTGCATGCCACCAAAAACCAAATGCAATAGTGTTTTGAAAAGTTACCTCCATACTGAACAGGAAAACATCTGCTCATCATCACTTAGTCCAACGCTCATTTGCCATTGCTAGAGGAAATCAGAGTACAAAGGGTTCACATTTAAGTCTGAAACGGCGCAATTCTGTGAAATCAAGACGTTTTACAACAGCGCATAATTGCGACAATTTCCGGGTCGTAAGTGCCAGAGTGAGAAAATGTCTTGATGTCATTACAATAGTTGCCATTGTCTTAAAATTCTCACTGACACAAAGCTACAAATTATAGGAGGGTCAAACAGCAATATTTAGTTTCCTATAAATTGAAGCAATAATCTAAAAGTGCTACAAAATAAAATCAAGTTTTGTTATTGCACTGACTTTATATTTTGTGCACTGCATATTACATTTATACACACTTATATAACCAAGGCAGAGTTTATAAAAAAACTGAAAATATGTCTCACCTCATTGGTTCCTCCTTGACACGCATATGTGAAGGTGCATTTATACTTTTTCTAAAACGAAACCAAGAAACAGATCACTGTAAAACAGGTTGACAATGCCAAGCTTCCACCTACGAGATATGCAAATTTCCCAGACTAAACTGAACTTTTGAAGATGGCGTTGAAAGGATGCTGACCCTTACAAAAAATAACCATGGAAACGATGGTTCCTGACAAAAGACCTACAGTTATTAATACTACAAAAAACATGTTTCTTAAAGACCACATGAAAATACTGCGTCCCACCTGACACTACTTCCATCTGATAATATGAGATTTGATTTGAGAGCAATATTTTGGTCAGTCCATGAAATAAAGGAATCGTATTGCTTTATAAACCTAAAGGCCCATTCACACCAAAGACGATAACTTTAATGATAACGAAAAATATATATTTCTATAAATCGTTCTCAGTTTTAAAGAATAGCAGAGTCCACACCACAGCTATATAACGATAAAGGCACAGAGAATCACTTTCAGAACAATGTTTCCAAGCAGATGAAAAATAAAAATAATTGACACCCAATCAGAATCCATCCTGCTATAACTAGCTGGAGAATTTAAGGTGGCAGACAACCGTGTGCTTAGAATAAAACGACTGGTTTGCATGTGTGGACGCAAATAAATCTTTATATCGTTCTTGGTGTAAACAAGGCTTTAGTGTATAGATAGCACACATACAATGTCTGTTTTAGATCACCTGATCTGGAAAGCATGCAGTGTACAAACATCTGACAGACGTCTGTAAGCCATCTATAATACGTTCTCAATCATAAACGTCTTAAAGGATAAAACATCTAAACGTCTATTTGACATCTGTAAATGATGTATGTGGTATGTGTGCTATCAGGGTATTTAGCCATGGCCTACTTTATAATGACTTTCTTAGCCTTTTTCGGATTTCTTCACATCTCCATCCAATTTCATTCAAGAAAAGAGTCGGACTAAAATGCAGGTGAGTAAATCATGTTTTAGTTCATGACTTTATGTTAACTGTTCCTTTAAAAAAGTTAACTCGTGACGCAGTGAACGTCATCATCGATCCTCAACAACAGTCCAATGAGAAGATGACGTGTGGTTTTTCAAAGACGGCATCCATTCATTACTATACGGGTTAAAATTTACAACGTATTTTACAGTAATGCATTAACACACTTTGAAATTTAGAGTAGACTGAAAACGAGAACTGAAATCGACACTAAATCGATTCGATATGCAAATGATTCAGTGGAAAGAATACACGATATATCACAAAAACATGGTTTACATTTTTATAAAAACGTGTTAGCAAATATTTCGTTGCTGAAATATCAAAGGGGTTTAATTACTCACGAGTTTAGCAGAGAAAGTCTGCACAACTCCTCCAGGTTTGACATCGAAGTCGAGTGTTTTAGTTCTTTCAGCAAAAGCGCGAGCCGCACACAACACGACCAACAGCAGCAGAAGCTTTGCACACGAGTTTATGTGAACATTGCATGCCATGATGCTTTATGGAGGAGAGATCTGTGCTGATGTTGTGAATGAAAAGATGCCAGCACTGTTCCTGTATGTTCTTCACAGGACTGGAAAAGTCTGTGACTCGAGCTGTTAAACTTCTAGTGGACTGGAGTAGAATAACAACTCCTTTCTACAACTTGCAAGTGGCCCAAAATAAAAGCATTTGGACACTAAAGGTCATACACATTCAAATCTATGAAAATGTGTGAATATTGGTTTAATGAAATGGCTTTTTGAATATACAAAAATAGCATTATGCAAATAGAAGTTTAGATATAGGTTCATATTTGAATGTGCATGCATAAACCTTACCAAAATACCCATGGTTTTATTATAGTACAAGTGTAGTAACATGCTTTTTGGTGTATTGATTACCATTTGTATAAACACAGTTTTCCTACAAATACCGTGGTTAAACTATGGTTAGTGTATAAAAACCATGGTTAATATGTGGATACCATAGTTAAGTAGTAAAAAAAAAAAGTGTAATGTTGATATTTTACATAAAGATCCCACAATTTATCAGATGTTTTTCAGTTCTCCAAACATTATTCCCCATCAGTATGTCAGATTTTCTCTCTCTTCAGTGAGTCCCTTGTTTATGACTTACAGTAGCCCCCTTGTGGATTTTTTTAATTAACATCAAATTTCCCAGCTCCTCAGGTTGTGGCTCATTTCAAAAAGCCAAATAGAATTATCCTCCACAGTCAACAGTGACGGTTTCCTTCTGAATTCAGCGCTCCTCTTTCTCGTGTTATTTGAAATGTTCAAGCGGAAGGGAACGTTTCTGGAGACTTTGTTTGGAGATCTTGAGCAAACTGAACTTTCATGACTCTGATGTCACGCTGTGTTGATTTTACACCATTGACCCATTTCTAAATGAGCCTTGACCACAATTACGTCATAGATTATTAATATATGACCCTGTGGTTAAAACAAAATAAACTAGTAAAACATATTTATGACTAAATCTGGGTGAGCTCTCAACTTTATTTCTACGTTTTAAGGCTGTATGCTTTTGTAAAACAGATATTTTCTTTTAACAAAACATATGTTTTGATTATTTACTTGACTTTTACTAAAACTTTAGCACCAAGGTTTAAACCTAAATAATAATACAGCATAAAAAATATAAATATAATAAATAGAAGATGTAATTGAATACTCAATTCCAAAAGGTTAATAAATATTCTCTGTATAGCATAATTGGCATTTATTAAATATTACAGAATATGCTACTGAATTAATTCTTTACTGCTGTGTACATCTGAATGAACTCTCTGGATATAAGATGCTGCTTGGATATATGGATCGGGAATGAGATTAGGCAGACCTGGAAAATATTTGTAGAACTTAAAAACATTTGAGTTTAAACCGTAAAATAATTCAAATACTCAAATTTAGAAGTCATTTTCCAAAACCAAACAGGCAAAATTGTATAGGCCTCAAAAATCTGTTAATAATTAACATTTAAATGGACAGAAAATAATGGATTATTTTCCATTAAAGGGCAAACTAATTCAGAGTCAAATATAGTTTTATATATATATTTAATGTTTCTTAACAATATACATATATTTACATTTTTTATTTTGCTTAGCAACATACGCGTCTCGATCACTTTTCACGCTAGAAACCATGACAGTAATGTAATTTATCACCTTATTTGCAAATTTATAGTTCAAATATTGTACACAAACCGTTTATGTTAAAATGTAAGCTGGTATTTGGCCAACAGTTGGCGCCAAAGTACAATGTGCGTTGCGTGATAGACGTAACGTGTTCCCGCCACTAAATTTAAATTTAGTGAAAAGTGATCGCTTAAGTGCTTTAAAAACGATCAAACCCCCTTTACGTCATTGTGTAATTCGCACATTGTATAAAAAGGTACAATTGTTGTCTTACAGTTATGAAAATACCTCGTACTATGACCCGTTTTTCTGAGGAGATCTATAGCTTCTTCCAAACGGGAGAAGATTATAATAAAAAGAGTTTCTGTCGTTTACTTGAGGATTAGTTGGTTCATCACCAACCATACTGTCAACCTCCTCTTTCCTCAGCCTAGAATGGAGGATTTATTACTGTGTTACTGTTGTTAACAGTTGATGAAGATGCAGCTAAATTGGTTCTTCTTAAAAGTTTTGATTTATTAGCAGTTTTACTCCTAGCCAAAGTGGAAAGTTGAAGAACCGGATTCTAGCTCCTCAGAATGAATAGTGGATGGTTTTTCAGTAGCTCCAGTGGGTGATGTTCGTTTTGGCACTGGTGTGCTGGTAACTAAATTATGGCGTCTGGATGCTCTTGAGCTCCCTGAGGCTTTGAGTGTAGTTGTGCCAGTTGGTGCTGTCCCATATTGCATGCAGACTAGGGCACTTCATCTGAAGAAAGCGCAGTTCTTTTTGCATGCAAAGGCAACTGGTTATTATTCCTCATTTAAGATGCATAACCAGATATCATGTAAGGTCTTGTATCCATACCAAGACTGTGCTCTGGCACAGAGTTTGAATGTGCCACATGCCCAACTGTACGTGTGTATCTTAGTATCGGCAAAACGTCCCATGAATGTTGGCATATGCCTCGTCGGTAAAAACCTTGCGTTCTGTTTTCCAGAAACAGGTTTGTGATAATGAGAACCGGTGCTCAGCAAACTATAAACCTGTCTGTTAGTTTGCTTCTCAACCTTGTCTCCAGGGTCCATTGTTCTGTGCAGTGCTCAAACAAACCAGGATGCACAGGTGTATGGAGAAGAGAATAAATGAATATTTTTTAAATAATTTTTTTAATTATTCATATATTTGTCATTTTGCACAGAATGCAAGAGAAAGTGCAGCACTTTGTGCTCACAAAAGCTTTAAATAAGCCCAGGTACAGATGAAGACAGTACACTGCGAGGCGTTTTCTGGTCTTTCTTCAGTGCATATCATTCCGTCTGATTGGTATTACCACTAGAGGGAAGTAGAAGTAATGTTTGAGCAGGGCCGGCTCTAGGTTATTTGGTGCCCATTTTTAATTCTGCAATTTTGCGCCCCGTCCAGCAGATGGCGCCCCAGGCGGCCGCCTGTCGGCAAAGCCGGCTGTGTTTGAGTTCTTTTATTTAATCGCATAAGGGTTTATTACTGGCATAATGTTAGCAATATAGTTACCTCTTTATCTATAAAACACATTAAATAATGTGAGCATCTCAGTCATGCCATTGTCACAAGGAAATCTGACCTACGAAATGTTTAAACCATTCCAATCTCCCAATGACGACAAGTGCTCCTAATAGCAATGAATGTCTTCACTTTCCCCTTCCACTTATTTTATTGCACAAATATTTGAAGTGAATGTGTAGGCATTTGTCACATGAGAAAGGGACACTATTTGTGAGCACATTCAACACCGAGTTTCAAGCACAAACTCAAGGTTTATCCAGGAAAATGTCTAGACAATGTTTGTTATAATGCAGGTGAACGTCAGCCATAGGCCTTATTGCACACAGCAATGAATAGTAGAGCTGAGCTGGAACTTGTGTTGGAGTGGAAGTTATTATTTAATCGTTGGAGATTACTGTATGCACTGTAAAAAAAATATATATGGGTCAAATGACAGCTAATTTGAAGAAGAAAAAACACACTCAGGAATGTTATTTATTTGATTAGTCTTCATTAAGACTGTTTTTAGATTTTTAGAAGAAGAATTTTAGAAAAACAATGAACACTTAATAGTTAATGGTCTTTTGGGAGATTTAGCATGATATTCAGCTCTTATCTTATACATATTCATAGTATTTGATAGCTTTAACCTTAACTCCAAATAAAACTTAAAACATTCTCATATTGGACATGGCAAAGTATAGAAATTATGCAAAATTATTTTGATAAAACAGCATTTTCAGGAGAAAAAAAACCTTGGCATTTATTGGTGTAAAATGCCAAGTGTGATACAAAGACGGACAAATTTCAAGTCAACGTACAATGGTTATTGGTGCTAACAAATTTCAGAAATTCATTTTATGAGGTAAACACCATTTCCAGAATGAAGAAGTCACAAAGGAGGGCTTTGAGAGACAATGGCAAAAACAAACTTAAAATATGGTCCTCAAATGGTAATTCAAGAAGGTTTTTCCACAAGTATTTAAGTTACATTCCAGTCAAACTATTTACAAAAGTACATGTTAAAAAAGGCCACATGTCAAATTCCTATTAACAATATTATACAGATGATTGGCAGCAACCTCCTCCTGCTAAAAGACAAGAAAACAAAATAAGTTTCTTTTATTATGAAACAAATACAATTATTTATTCTCACAACCATCTAGATTGGCTTTCTTACCTATAAACGATTCAGGAGAGTGTTGTGGATGTCTTCGTGAACCTGGATGTAGATTTCATCTTTTGTTTTAAAGCCATCCAAGTATTCTGTTGAAGCAGACATGAAAAATGTTATATTTATCTAAAATATTGTGGTTTTGATTCAAAGTCAAGAGTCTGAAGAACATAAACCATACCAATTGGCAAACCACAGTTCTCCATGCAGTTTCGGTGTTTCAGATACATGGGCCACACATGACCGTCAAAGAGCCCGGGAGGGTCGGGGACGGTGTATTGTCTTGTACTGAAAAAAATAAATAAGAAAAATGTATTTCAGCTGCTCAAAATAAGCACAATTCATGAGTTTCTGATTGCAGTTTTAACATACCTTCTCCTTAACTTGCACTCCTCGTATGGGATGGTTATGTAATACGATTTGTCAAAGAATTCCAGCAAAGGCCTGTTTGGAGAGAAAAAAGATAAAAAGGTCATAACCTTAAAAAGAACACGGTCTTTCAAGTCATTTACTGATTGGGGCACTTCTACATAGCTGACTCAGAAATCAGCACATGCAGCTCCACGCGCCCACCAATAGCTCAACGCATCTCCTTATCTACACTCATGCAGAGCGTCACATGACCAGCATGTAAGCACTGATGTTCCCTTCTTACATATGCATTGAGCACATTGAGTTACCCAACGTCCCCAAAATCTAATCTTTGCCATTCATGCGGTTCAGGCCACTGAAAGTTAAATAATGACGCTCACTTGTAGTTGTACAGCAGAAAGCCTTCTACGATGAGTATGTGCACTTGGCTCTCCGGGTCATCCATTTCCGTGGCTGGGGTCACTTGAACACCGTGGGAACGGGCGAATTTGATTGGGTTTTCAAGCCAACCCTTGACGGTGTTCACCATGGCTTCCATATCCAAAGCTGTAATCACTACAAAAGCAGAACAAAAGATTTCAGCGGAAGATTGAAATGTAAAATTGGAAGATTGAAATGTAAAATTTGAAGTTGAAATTTAATGTTGGTTATAGCAAAGCCACACAGAGAGAATGTAAATGAGTTGGGAGGGATTGTAAAATCTTTGTTATGGGGAGGGCGATGCGTAGAATGAGGAGTTATTACTCTCCTACTGTTTATAGTCTTACCATCCCACTGTTTAAAGCCATCCTCTCCGACTGCTATCTGATCCGGAGGCTGAAATAACAGTGACCAGTAAAACACTGCAGCAAATGCCATCTTCTACATCTGCTGTCAGGTATATTTGAGCCAGACTGCTGATCTAGAATCAGGTCTCAGCCATCTTAACCTGATGAATACAACTCAACAGATGGGAGGAAACTGATCTTGGATCAGCACTTTTGAGTTCTCTTATCACAGACTTGTAAAAGGAGCCAAATAAAAGCTATTAAATAAAAAGTAAACTTAGAGGTGATTACTAGATCATTATCTCTAACTGAATCCATGCATGCAGTAAAAAACAAAACTGCATATGTTGGTTAGGAAGATTTTGAAGCTGGGATACTGGCTTGAGCTGGTCAGACCACCACATGACCAGCTAAAGACCAGCTTAAACCAGCTCAAACCAGCATCAAAACCTACCTAACCAACATAAGCTGTTTTTTTCAACGGGGAAAGAAACAATTAAAATACTTCAATTTAATTACTATTTTAAACACAAAAAGTAGGGGGGGGGGGGAATTACAACTAAAGTTTATTTTTAATTTAAAGGTATCATGTTATTTGTAAAACCAACTCCAAAAATAACTAGAAATATTAAGTAAAAATACTACATTTAGTTGAACTCACCTTGAAGAAGTCATCCTGGTGAACCACACAGCAGTTTGGTAAGGCTTTTATTAACCTGTTCGTCAAGGTGGTTTTACCACCATTAGTCACACTAAAAAAATAAAAAAGCAATGGTTAAAATGATGAAACTGAAGTGAAACGATTGAAAAATCAGAAGGACTAAACGTATTTTCGATGTAATATTTTGTTTAATCGTGTATTTGAAAAGTTAATTCAAGTAAAATTGGCGGGATGATCTTCAGATGACTTATGACAACAAACTGACCCAGGTTTACATTGTTGTTAGTTATCCACGTGTTCAATACAATAGCGTCGTAAATTAACAAAAAACGCGTTTGTAATCTACAATAAAAAACAAACACAGCTACTTTAGACGTCTTTAAAAGTTTAATATCCCGTCCTTTGTATTAAAGCCACGGTGGCCAGGCACAAACACATTACAATCACATATAACATTAAACACAGCACCTCAACAAGAAAAACGAATTTAAAAACTGTTATTTCGCTTAATACTCAATAAAAACATGACATTAATAGATGACTAAATATATCAAGTCGCGAATGTCCGTTAAAAACATTCAAAAGTTTCGGCGCGCTCACATTTTTAAATCTCCCGCTCAAAACCTCGTCGTGGTTTCAAACCTCGCGATTCTTTTAAAATACTAATCCAACATGTCATAAATAAGAATAATAATGTAATAAATTATTACATGTACAATATATTAACTTAATTAAAAATAAAATAGAAGGCCACGTGGCTCGACTGTAACTACTAGATCTAGTTGTTCATAATATTACTGTAAAAAGTCACTTACCCTCCTATTCCAATGATGTACTTCATTGTGTCCGAACTGGTTGAGGTTTTATAATCTAGACGCCGCAAAACGCCTAAAATAAAAACTTCCGATTTAATAACTTCCGATTAAAGCTAAATTTGCAGTCTTATCTCTGTAGACACTAGCTCGTTGTGAGAACATTTAGCGTTGTGGGCATATAACCAAAGTTTGACGTCACAGACAAGGCGTGGCTTACGTGCTAGGCAGCCAATCGCGGCTCACGCAGGGAAGAACATACTGTAACTCTGAATCAGTCTATAAATTCCCTTGAATTGCACGGAAGATAAAATAATACAGATTAGTACAATTTGAAAAATAAGCAAAAAGAGACATTAAATACTCGGGTAGTGAGTTAGAGCAACTCTTTGAAAAACATCATCACTAAAAGAAACAAACTAAATTGAACTAAAACTAAATTTAACTAAAAGAACATTTCCTGTAAGACCAGCTGACAAGGAAAGAGACAATTAGAGACCATCAGAGTGTTTTCTTAAAGATTTCCACAATAGACCCTCATATTTAGGTGAGGGGTCAGAATAATCCTGCGGGATACTTGCAGGGCAACACGTTCCTCAAAGTCTCATGAGGGCAAAATCACATGCATTGTGGTTTGGTACAGTTAATACAGCACAGATATGCACTTGTACCATGTGGGAAGGATATCTCGGACACTTTTATAGTGTGAAATACCCAATTCACAATGCCTTTCTAGCATGTTAAGTGCCTTTCAGTGGTAATCCAAATTAAATATTTATATACATTTGATTTTTGAATCATCCTGGTGTACATGCGTATGGTCAAAGCGTATAGTAAATGAGTGTTTCTCATTTCTAAATGTCCATTACAGTGAGGGTCATTCTTTATATAGGTCAAACAGAGTGTGACTGGTCACTCCGTCGTAAAGACTGCTGATATAAAAGTCACATACATACAGGAATAGTCTGCCACATCATGGAAATACAAAAATAACTCTTTCTTGTGACTAGATGAAAGACATCTACGTAACTCTTTCTTGAACTTTGGTGGTTGATTTGTTTGATTGGATATGGTGAGAGGTAAAACCCCAGCTTTTTAGTCTGTGTTTTTTGTTCATAAAAACCCAATATTATTAAAAAGTCTGATATAAACAGTACTGGGTAGATTACTTACAAAATATAGTGGGTATAGTATACGCTTCCAAATTAAATTACACATTTTAGGTAATACAATCAGACTACTTTTTGACTAACTCATTTATCATATTTAAATATGATAACCTTGATATAGGAATACAAAGAGAGAGAAAATATATTCACTGAAATTAACAACATGAAATGCATTAAAGATTACATTACATCAAAGTTTCCCAAACTGGGGTTTATAATGATGCATGAGCTTAATGAAAAGCTAATAATTATTTAAATCATAAAAATGTACAATTCAAATAAACAATCTAGTATTTTGTAATATAAATGTAATATAATCTAATTACAAGTTTTCTGGAATCCGAATACGCGTAATCAGTTACTGGATATAAAGATCAAGAAAAGACAAAACCAAATCAAAACTTTAGTCATACATATAGCAGAATGTTTAATTTTGAATCATTTGCAGAGCAAACATAAGGCGACATAAAAGTACAGCTGATGTCAAAATGTTTTCAGAGATGACTGGCACTTATTGTTTACGAAGCTGGTCATTAAACAAGATGGAAGAGGTTAAAAGATTCAAAAGCATCCGAGAAAGGATTCCAGGCAAACATAATCAGCGAAGTGGAGGAAAGTTAGATCTGATTTGGGTTCATACACACAGAAGCACAGAGCTGCTTGGAAATCGAAATGCGGACGCACCCGTCTATTAAAGGCAGCTCTCATGACGGTCTCCAAGGTCAGCAAGCAGGGAACAGCCAGTTGAAAAAAGCAATAACAGCAAGGAGGCTACAGTGCATGATGGTACATCCTGGTACCAAACAGTGATGGTTCTCTGTGCGTAGTGCCACCTGTTGGTGGATTTCTAAATGCTTTTTTAAAATTGTGCCTTTGAGGACGAAAGTGAGAGCAGCTGACCTTCTCACCTGCCAACGTTCGATTAAAGTTTCCACTTTGTTGCTGATCTGAGACCAGTTTTGAGTCGTCTGATATGTGTATTAATACATAATTTGGGAATTTGAAAAATGGCCCAAGATCAGCAACAAAAACATTCAAGTTCGTCCACTCACAGTCCTGGTTCTTCAGTCTCCAGTTGTCCAGAGAGCGGTTTGGTTCTTTTATGAATCAGTCATGGGACAATGATGCGTTTTGATTGACGGGCTTCTGTTGCTGTTCTTGATGATGCTGCTCTTTCTGTTCCCGCTCCATTCTACAAAGAGAAGAGCATTGTGGGTAAATAGGGACTTGTGAACGCGTTATGTGTCAAATAAGCCAGTTTTGAGGAGTTTGGTGATTACCTCTCTTTTCTAGCATTCATTCTTTCCTCGT